>NW_025814897.1:85147500-85642500 GCF_022079265.1 Lynx rufus
GAGTATACTTGTCCATGAAAAAGAATGAAATCTTGCCATTTGCAGTGACATGGATGGGGCTACAGAGTATTATGTTAAGCAAAATAAGTCAGAGAAAGACAAATACCATATGATTTCACTCATATGTGGAATTTAAGGAACAAAACAAACCAGCAAAGGGAAAGAAAAGAGAGAGAAGAAAACCAAGAAACAGAGTCTTAACTATAGAGAACACCTTGATGGTTACCAGAGGGGAGATAGATGGGGGGAGGCATTAAATAGAAGATGAGGATTAAGAAGGGCACTTGTCATGATGTGCACTGGGTGATGTATGGGATTGCTGAATCACCATATTGTACACCGGAAACCAATATTACACGGTATGTTAACTAACTAGAATTTAAATAGGAACCTTAAAAAAAAAGTTTCCCATGTGTCACCATCAGCACCGCAACAATCTAGTCCAGCCCCTCATCAGTTCAGCCTTCACATCAACCTATCATCCTCCATTGACCAGCCAGAGTGATATAAGTCAAAACACACCAGGGCAGAGTTTAAAACTGCCAGAGGCTTCCTTGCACATAGTAAATGAATATCCAACTTCAGGATCATAGTCAATAATGCTATACACTCCTGCCTACTCTCTGAGCTCATCTTCCTACTCTTGCTCTAAACACACTGGCTGAATCTCCACCCTCAACTACGCCAAACTTACAGCCTTCCCAAGACCTTTAGCATTTGTTCATTTGCTCTTCTTTCCACTTGGCACAAATTTCATACATTTGACTTCATGTCTCTCTTCTTCTCATAAGCCGTACTTTGTTCAAAGTCAGTTTCTCAGAGGAGCTTTCCTAAGTTAGTTTTGAAAACTCTTATCTCCCTACTCCATTACCCCCATTTTCTTTATTGTATCACAGAACACTTGAAATCATCATATGTATCTCTTTGTTTTTCTGCTTATTTTCTATCTCCCTCTTACTGGACTCTGAGTTTCTAGAAGGCAGCTTTCTTTGTCTTGTCATTGCTTTCTCTCAGTGCATAGAATGGTGCCTGGCTTAACACATTTGTTGACTGACTGTCTGATTGCCAAAAGCACTGAGCACAGGCACATGACAAGTACTCAATATTTGTTAGTTATTCTATCATCACAGGACTCTATTTAGATATATACCTGTCTGTCTCCCCTGCTCTTTTTGCCCCATCTCTCTCACTTTTATTATTATCTTTTTCTCTCTCTCACTTTTATATCCTTGAACCAGCAATCTGTTTGGCGCTAAGCTGATTTTGTTGAACCTATTTTTTACTGCGATAAATAATAATCAAACTGTTATAGAGCTCAGATAGAGACTTTTGGGAATAGCTTTATCCTTTTTTTTCTCTTGATTTTGAATTTGGGAAAAGAAAGAATCAGGGTTCTTGCAAAGATTGGTTATACATTTCTCAAGTTATGCATATTTCCTATAAAACAAGTGTAAACTGGCAGCCTGGAGGTTCAATATAGTACTTGGATGTGATTTGTTTTGCTCAGCAGCATATTAAAGTTTTTTCAGCATACATTTAAAATCAAAAGAATTCACAGTTTTACTTGGAAAAAAGAAATCACATTTTACCTTAAAAAAAAGTTTATCTTAAAAAGAAAAAGAAAAGAAAAGAAGATGATCTGGATATAGTGAGCTCAATTTCATGCAACAGTTGGCTGGATCGTGAGCCCTTAAAGTTGTTGTGGTCCTTACCTATAGTTTCTCATTCTTTTTTTTTTTTTAATGTTTATTTATTCTTGAGACAGAGACAGAGCGTGAACAGGGGAGGTGCAGAGAGAAAGGGAGAGACAGAATCTGAAACAGGCTCCAGGCTCTGAGCTGTCAGCACAGAGCCTGACGCAGGGCTCAAACCCACAAACTGTGAGATCATGACCTGAGCCGAAGTCGTACGCCTAACCGACTGAGCCACCCAGGCACCCCAGTCCACTAGTTTCTCATTCTTTCATCACGTGCCTGGATCCCTGGAAAAATGTGAGCTTATAATTCTTACTGTAAAGAACATTTCCATTTGGGGATTACTTTTCTTTTTATACCTTGCTAGATGGAATTAGAATTTCACAGCTCATCTGATCCAGGGTCCTGCTTTTATGAGAGTTGGTAATTTCAGAAAGGCATCTCATTTAGAGCTAATGGGGCAGCGTGAGTAGCAGAAGGTAGGAAAGGGATAGATTTTTATGGGACAAGATGCTTGTACGACCTTATGGATCCTCTATTTTCAAAAAGAATATACAATTGAAAATTTAAAAAAACAGTATCTTTCTCAGGGCATTAGAAGAGGCTACAGCAAGAGCAGGGCCTTGAGATTTAAGAATGATTAGTTCCATGGTAAGTCCACTTCTGAGTGGAGTGAGGAAGAAGATAGAAAGCTCTATAAGCAATCATTTAGGCATTAAACATCTGTGCTTACTAAAATATCAGACATGAAACGGAAGACCAGTTCAGTTGATAGAGGCTGAAGCATGGGCTTTGTGCCAAAGTATACTGTTATTTTTTTTTTTATTTCATTATCCTCTTTATTCTGGGGATAATCCTCTTCTTGGATCTAAGGATTCTTAGATCTCCTGCAGCCTGGGTTTCCCAGGCTCCCTGTCATCTGGCTTTGGCTAATGGGAGCCACAGACTAGAGATGGGAGTGTGGGAGGAGGCAAGAAACCAGGGAGTTTCTCTGTCTGGGTGTCACCTCCAGAAGCAGCTGTATCTCCTCAGTGGCTCTGTCTCCCATTGGATGAACCCTTCATGGATCCAACTTTCAACAAGAGGCTTCTGCCCTGAGCTCTGTTCAGGAGCCTTTTTCTTTTGTCTCTCCACCATAGGAATGGTGGACCTTTCTGCTGGTCGCTAATCTCTGGATTACCTCATTGTTCCCCCTTTGGCTTACTTGTGTAATCAATTCGCTGCATTAAAATCCCTCTTTTTTTTTAATGTTTATTTATTTTTGAGGGGGGGATAGAGAAAGAGGGAGACACAGAATCTGAAGCAGGCTCCAGGCTCTGAGCTGTCGCACAGAGCCTGACGCAAGGCTCGAACTCACGACCTGAGATGAAGTCGGATGCTTAACTGACTGAGCCCCCAAACCCTCTTGTTTTAAATACTCAACATGGATTCTCTTTTTCTACTGTAATCTGGCTGATGTTGAGGCATTTTTGTGTAGTCTAATTACTACATTGTACTCATGCTTAATTCTATGATTTTACTATTCTTATTATATAAACTGTGATGAGTTTCTAGAAGGCAGCTTTCCCTTGTGTCACAAACATATTCTATTTAAATAGAAAATGTTTATAGTTTTGTCACCATATTCTTTAGATCATGAATTTGGTTTGTTTATTGGCCTGTTTGTTTGATAATTTGAAAATGTCTTTTAACTAGCCAGACCATGAGAAACTTTGGTTTGCATAAAAGACTGATGAAGATACTATTCATTGAGTAAATCTTATGAATGAGATGTCGAGATACCAAAGTAGTCCCAAGTACTATTTTTATAAAGCATGTGCTCTGGGTATGGATTTAACATAAAACTTGTATTATTTGTTGATATAAATAATCCTTGATTTAATAAATATTTTTTATTATGGAAAATGTCAAACATGCACAAAGAAAGTAGAATTGTATAATGAACCCCAACGTTACCCTCAGCCAGCTTCAACAATGATCAACATTCTGACATTTTTTTTTTTTTATAAGTAGACTTCACACCCAGCACAGAGCCCAACATGGGGCTTGAACACAACCCTGAGATCAAGACTGAGCCACTGGGGGCACCTGGGTGACTTAGTGGTTAAGTGTCTGACTTCTGCTCAGGTCATGATCTCACGGCTCTTGAGTTTGAGTCCACATCGGAATCTCTGCTGTCAACACAGAGCCAGCTTCGGTTCCTGTCTCCCTTTCTCTAGCTGTCCCTCCCCAGCTCGTGCTTTCTCTCTATCCCAAAAATAAATAAAAACATCAAAAGATATTAAAAAACAAACAAAAAAAGACTGAGCTACCCACCTGCCCCAATCAACATTCTGACATTTTTGTATCACCTATACCTCTAGCCCATCACCACACCTCCACATACGTAGACTTTTCAGATTGGCTTCTTTCACTTAGTAATATGCATTTAAGTTTCCTCCTTGTCTTTCCATGGCTTGATAGCTCTTCCCTTCCCTTCCCTTCCCTTCCCTTCCCTTCCCTTCCCTTCCCTTCCCTTCCCTCCCCTTCCCTTTCCAGTGCTGAATAATATACCATTGTCTCAAATGTTATTTATCTATTCACCTACTGAAGAACATCTTGGTTGCTTCCAAGTTTTTGGCAATTAGGAATAAAGCTGTTATAAACATCTATATTCAAGTTTTTTTGTGTTGATGTAAATTTTCAACTTGGGGTAAATACCAACGAGCACAATGACTGGATTGGTTACTAATAATTGATCTAATTTCTTTCCTAGTTATAAGATTATTCAGATTATTAATTTTTTCTTGTGTGAGTTATTATAGATAGCACCTTTGGAGAGATCCAATTTCTTTACTAGACACAAGATTATTCAGATTGTTCATTTTTTCTTGTGTAAGTTTTTGTAGACAGTGCCATTATATCAAAGTTATTAAATTTGTGGGTGTAGAATTTTTCATAATTCCTTTTTATCCTTTTAATATCCATGGGTTCTGTATTAATGTTCCTTCTTTCATTCTTACTATGAGTGATTTGTAATCTTCTCTTCTTTTTTTCTTAGTTTGCCTGGCTAGAGACTTAACAAGTTATTGATCTTTTCAAAGAATCACCTTCTGATTTCATTGATTTTCTCTATTTGCAATTTAAAATTTTTTCATGCTTTAATTTTCATTACTTATTTTTTTCTACTTACTTTGGACTTAATTTGATCTTCTTTTCCTAATTTCTTATGATGAAAACTTAGATTATTGATTTTTAGATCTTTCTGCCTTTCTAATATAGAAATTTATACTATAAATTTTTCTTTAAGCACTTTATCCTACATAACTTTAATAATTTTTAAGTTTTTATTGAGTTAATTTTTTTTAATTTCTCTTGAGATTTATTCTTTGATCTATGTGTGATTAGAACTATGTTGTTTAATTTCTGAATATTCTGGAATTCTCCAACTATCTCTCTGCTATTGAGAGATAAACTAGATAAACTAGATAAACTAGATAGTTTAATTCCTTTGCTGTCTAAGAAGAGATACTATATGATTTATCTTCCTTTAAACTTGTTAAGACATGTTTTATTGCCCAGAACATTGTCTATTTTGAAAATTCCAAGGGAGTTTGAGAAGAATCCTTATTTTGCTGTTGTTAGATGAAGTAGTCTAGAGAGGTTGACTACATCCAATTAATTGATGGTGCTGTTGGGTTTAACTAAGTGTTTACTGATTTTCTTCCTGTTGGATTTTTCCATTTCTGGTAGAGAGATGTTGAAGTCTCCAACTATAATAATGCATTCGTTTATTTCTCTTTGCTATTCTATGAATATTAACCTCACATATTTTGATGCTCTTTTGTTAGGCACGTACACATTAAGGACTGTTATATCTTCTTGGACTACTGACCTCTTTAACAATAAATATGTAATGCTCCTCTTTATCCTTGATACCTTTTCTTGCTCTGAAATTGGCTATGTCTAAAATTAATGCAACTACTTCTGCTTTCTTTTGATTAATGTTAGTGGTATATCTTTCTCTATCCATTTGCTTTTTTTTAAGTTTTTTTTTTAAAGTTTATTTAGAGACAGAGAGAGTTGGTGGGGGAGGGGCAGAGAGAGAGGGAGAGAGAGAATCCCGAGCAGGTTCCACACTGTCAGCATGGAGCCCGATGTGGGGTTTAAACCCCAGAACCGCGAGATCATAACACCAGCCGAAATCAAGAGATGCTTAACCGACTGAGCCACCCACGTGTCCTTCCATCCACTTACTTTTAATCTAGATGTGACTTTATATTTAAAGTAAGCTTTTGTAAGCAACATATACTTGGGTATTGTTTTTTGATCTACTTTAACAGTATGTCTTTTAACTGGTGCATTTAGAGAATTGCCATTTAAAGTGATTATTGATATAATTGGATTAATATTTACCATATTGGCTACTCATTTCTATTTGTTGTCATTGTTCCTTGTTCCTATTTTTGTCTTCTGCTACTTATTCTGTCTTTCATGGTTTTAACTGAACATTTTATGTGATTCCATCTTCTTTCCTCTCTTGGTGTATCAATTATATTTCTTTTTTTTTACTTTTTTTTAGTGGCTGCACAAGTTTGCAATATACATTTACAACTAATCCAAGTCCATTAGACACTATATTTCTTCACATATACTAACAAATTATTTCTAATTAGTCCTTTATATCCCTGTATCATTGTCATTCATTTCACTTATATAAGCATACATAAAGCATATATACATACATAAGCATACATAATCAAATATATTGTTGCCATTATTATTTTGAAGTTATCTGATAGACCAATTAAGAATAAAAAAGTTATTTTACCTTTACTTATTCACTCTCCATTGTTCATTCTTTATTTATTGACCTATATTGTCTCTTGGGCTGTATTATTTCTTGACCTATATTATTTTCTTTTTCTCTGATGAACTGTTTTTAACATTTCTTTTAAGGCAATGTACTGCAACAAATTCCCTCAATTGTTGTTTGTTTGACAATGTCTTTCTCCTTCACTTTTGAGGGATAATTTTACAGGGTACAGAATTTTAGATTGGTAGCTTTTTCTTTCAACACTTTAAATATTTCATTCACTTTTTTCTTGCTTTCCTTATTTCTGAAGACCCAGATGTAATTGTTTTCTTTGCTCCTCTGCAGGTAAGGTAATTTTTTTCCTGTTTTTATTTTTTCCTCCAGAATTGTTTCTTTATCTTTGATTTTTTGAAGTTTTAATGTGATATGTATGACTAGGTATATTTTTTTTTAGTATTTATCCCTCCTAGTGTTCTCCAAGCTTCATAGATCTTTGATTTGGTGTCGGACATTACTTTGGGGAAAATCTCAGTCGCTATTTTTTAAAATATTGCTTGTGTTCCTTAGCTTTACTCTCTGTCTGGTATTCCAGTTATAGATAATATTATACCTTCTGTAGTTGTCACACAGTTCTTGGATATTGTGTTCTTTTTCTTTAAGTCTTTTTTTCTCATTATTTTTCACTTTTGGTAGTTTCTAATGTCATAGCCACACATTCAGAGATTCTTCAGCTTTGTCCACTCTACTAATGAGTCCATCAAAGGCATTCTTCATTCTTGTTGCAGTATTTTTTAAAAATGTTTTTTATTTATTTTTGAGAGAGAGAGGGAGAGAGAGAGAGAGAGAGACAGAGTGTGAGCAGGGGAGGGGCAGAGAGAGGGGGAGACACAGAATATGAAGCAGGCTCCAGACTCTGAGCTGTCAACACAGAGCCCTACATGGGGCTCAAACAAACAAAACCCGAGATCATGACCTGAACCAAATTTGGATGCTTAATTAACTGAGTCACTCATGCACCCCATTGTTGTGATATTTTTGATATGTAGCATTTCTTTTTGATTCTGTCTTAGAATTTCCATCTCTCTGCTTCTATAATCCATCTTTTTTTGCATATTGTCTACTTTCTTCATTAAAGGTCTTATCATATTAATCATAGTTTTTCAAAAAATTCGTCATCTGATAATGCCAATGTTCTTGACAGTTTTTACTCCAGTTTTGACACTTATCTAGGCTCCTTAAACTATACTGGGTTTTTGTTTGTTTGTTTGTTTGTTTGTATGTGTGTTTTTTTTTGTCTTTTAGTATTTTTTGTAAATTTTTGTTGAAAGGCAGGCATGATGTATTGGGTAAAAGGAAATGTAGTAAATAGGCCTTTAGTAATGCAGTAGTAAGGTGGGGTGGGAAGAGGAAGTCTTCCATAGTCCCATGATTAGGTCTCTCTCAGTGTTTTGGTTAGCCTGTGGCCCTGGACTATGAACTTCACCAGTGCTTTTCAGTCTCCCCCTGCCCCACTTTAAGTGGAACAGAATGGCTGGTGGGGGCCAGAATTATGTATTTCCATTCCTTTATGTGGATAGCTAGAAGGGACTGGAGTTAGGTATTTCTCTCCTTCCTCCAGGTATCTGATATCACCCCCACAGTTTATGTTATGGTAAAACAATTTCTTTTGAGGGAAGGCCTTGTTTAGAATAAAAGAGTGCTCTAGCATAGTTCAAAATTGTCTCTCTTCCCTTCCCCTTGTTGGAAGCTCAGAGAATTTTTCTCTGAAATTGACTGTGAGGACCCATTTAGAGCTCCTGAAAGTGAAACACAAAAGTGTAAGGGCCTCCCTATGACTGGGTCAGTCTGGAGTTTTTCTTTCTCAGGCTTGTCCACACTGAGCCTCCTGCAATTTGTCAATTATAGTTCAGGTTTTCTTACTCTGATATCAGTTCCTGTGTACGTTTCTGCTTGTAAGTTTCTACTCAGGTAAATTGTGATTCTCTGTACTTCCTGTCTGTCTCTCCAATTTGGGAGAAGTGATTTGCCCTGTCACCTCATTTCCCTGACAAATATAAGAGTTGTTGCTTTTTTCAGTTTGTTCAGCTTCTTTATTTACTGTTCAGATAAAGACTTTTAATTTCCTTACATAGAAACCAGATGTCAGAAGTCAAGTCATTTACTTTTTAGAGCCTCAGTTTCATTGTATGTAAATACATTAGTCTGCATCCTCAATAGTAATTAACTTTTTTAAAAATTAAGGGGTCCTTCAGAAAAAAAAATCATGTTAGAAAGACACATTTGTTTTTCATTTAAAATGAAAATAATTGATCACATCTCAGGAAAATATATACATTTGTAATTTAACCTGAGTATACTAAAGAGCAGCAAATATGGAGGCACTTTTCCAACTATTCATGCTGAAATTAGATCTTATATCCCATAGAGAAGCTGGATAAGACTTGTCTTCTGAGACCAACAGTCTCTCATCAAAGGACTACATTACATTTTAGGTGTAAATTTACATAGATGCTAAAATCTTATGTGATCCCATTATCCATTATAAGATATTTAAAGTCCCAGGAGACAAAACATTGATGCTATGGGAAAATATATAGATAGCTAATTAGTTATATAGTTAATTCTATAGTAAGTCACAATGACAGATTTTAAGAAAACACAGAGGACTGAGATGATAGTTTACTTTTTTTAACCTTTTAATCAGTTTCTGAAAAATGTGAATTTGCCTATGAGCAAAAAATCTAAAATGAGACATGAACATAGAAAAGTTCCAGAGATGCCATATAAACTCCAGAGCTCATCTGTTGCTGATCAGAAACCTGAAATATTTCAGACCTTCACATAAACTTTCTGTGAGTATGAGTGAGAAGAATGGAGGAATGAATGGCTGCTGGGTTTTTAAAGGGGGGCTCATAGGATTGAGATTCATTCTAAGTGTTGAGTGGAGCAGAGGGAAAAGGAAGGAAATGATGATCTCATTGGAGTAGAAGAACTAAGAAGATTTTCTGAAGATCATGAGGCAAGAGGATTAAATAGATATGAAAGTTTTTGGATTTATATAAACAACTGTTGTTGAAAGTTTGCATCTGACACATTGTTTAAATGGTCCCAGATTTGCAAAGGTGAAATGTGGACCTACTAATCGAATACACCTCTTAGCTTTGAAAGATAAGGGAATATATGCCTAACTATTATGCAAGGCATAACAGATGAAGGTGATGGAGACATTCAAGTGATGGAGTGGTTGGATCTTCGAGCAAGTAGAAATCCTTTACTTCCCTAACACATTGAGTGTCTGCTCCCTTCTGAAAGGAACTGCCTGACTTTCTGCTCACTATTTTCCAAGTTATTGGGAAAATAAACGAATCGCCTCCATAGACTGCATTATGTTCTTTGCGATTACAATTCTTCAAAACTCGTTGTCAGCAAACCCAGACAGAATAAAGCTTCCTCTTTTATGTCCCTAAATGCTTGTACATATCTTTGCCAATGCCCTTATCACTCTGTAATGGCAGTGGGTCTCAATATTTTGGTTTTTGAGCACCAAACTTTTGGCAGAATATTCAAAGACATTAATTTGTATCTATCACTATAACTGTGTTCATTGGGTAGCACTTCAGCCTTGTGTTGCTATTTGAGAGGATTGTTTAACTCAATGATTTATATACTCAGGAAGCAAACTTCTCAAGCTTTTCAGTAAATGCACAGTTTTCAACATCTATGGCTTAATAGTGTATCTTTTACTCTTCACAGTTTTTATCCTACAATATGTCAACTGCATGAGCTCTTAAGCACCTCAAAGGGTCAAATGATCAAACTCTGGCACATACTTATGGAAGATGCATAGTATACCAGTATCACTTCACAGTGATTGAATACCACTGTTATATCAAAATGGTTAAATTTGGGGGCGCCTGGGTGGCTCAGTGGGCTAAGTGTCTGACTTCACTTCAGGTCATGATCTCATAGTTTGTGAGTTCCAGTCCTGCGTTGGACTCTGTGCTGACAGCTCAGAGCCTGGAGCTTGCTTTGGAATCTGGTCTCTCTCTCTCTCTTTTCTCCTCCCCCACTAGCTCTCTCTCTCTCTCTCTCTCAAAAATAAATAATAAACATTAAAAAAATTAAAATGGTTAGATTTTTTTTACCCTTATTATAATCAAATGCATGAATGATTTGAATTGAGCATGAGATACTATATTAATTAGGTCTATAGATTACAAATGGAGAAATTTAAGGGACTTTTAAAAATATGCCATGCTGCAAAATTTGGGTATTTAATTTTTAAGTCCCGTAATTCTTTGACCGAAGCCACCACTAATTTTCATAACTTTCACATAAACATTTTCACAAACATTCTTGCTCTTTCTTCCTTCATCTGGTCTCTTTGTCTTTTGCTTGACACAAACTTTCCTTAGTTTCTTCCCTAGAATTTCAGTACAACTCAGAAGTTACATAAACCTTAGCGTGAGAAACTTCAAAACATTAAACCTTTTCTTTTCTTTTCTTTTTTTAAAGCTGAGGAATGTATTTTATGGGGTTTGCCCAGGAGAGTTCATTATTGCAAAGCTGGTTGTGGCACCTAAATAATTAACCTATAACCAATATACGGGTGAAATTACTGCCTTGAGCTCGCCTTGGTGACTGTTTGCCATTAAATTAGTAGAATAAATAATTTACACCAAAATGTAGGCCTGAGATAACACCATTAAAACGGATAGGACTTGTTCATTAATTGTAAGAAATTAGATGAAACACAATTCCCCAAGTGTGAGCTCTCCTGTGGTGTAAATGGTATGTTGTTTCTATAGTTGCATGAAGGAATAGATGAAGATCCCGGAATTGCTCTATTGATGTAATACCTAATTGAGTAAGGTGTGCATAAAGCATTACGCTAAATATCCATGGAGGAAAGGGTGAGTGTCTGTGTGAAGCTTTGAAATAATTAGAAGCAAACAAATGAGAACAAAAAATTGGGGGATCGAAAGAATAAAATTACTTATTTTTGTTTTCAGTTTATGGCAATGGTTCTTGAACTTTCGTTGGTCTAAAATTATCAGGAGTACTACCCCCAAAGATAATCTGATTCAGTAGATGTAGGGTGGGGGCCCAGAATATTCCTCTTAAACAAGTACTGCAAGGTGATCCTGATGCAAGTGGTTGGCGGACCAAATTTTAGGAAGCACAGTTCTGTGCAATTTGATGGGTCTGACTACCTTTTCAACCAGATCCCCGTCTTATTTACTTGTATAGCTCTAGTACTTAGATTGGTGGCTTTATTTAATAAATACAATTCCTCCAGAGAGTACTTTGTGCCTAGCTCTGTGCATTAAATGGTCAATAAGGCAGGTAGAACACCGGCTGCTTGGGTAGAGGGGGAAATTTTCAACACTTCACGTCTTAGCACATTCTCTCAAAGTGGCTCCTTTGCAACAATTTCAAAGTAATATGTTGACATACTGGTAGAGACTATAATAAAAAGATGATGTCAAAGAAAGCAGTGCAAACCAAGAGTTAGAATGTTTGACACATAATGGAATAGTGCTCACACAGTGAGTGTCTTAGTCTGTTCATGCTGCTATATCAAAATGCCACAGACTGAGTATCTCCAACAACCAAAATTTATTTCTCACAGTTCTGGAAGCTGGGAAGTCCAAGATCAAGGCACCAGTATGGTCTACCTCATTCTGGTGAAAACTCTCACCCTGGTTCATAATAGGCGCCTTCTCTACGTGTCCTCACATGGTGGGAGGGGGCTATAAAGGAAAAACTCACTTCCTCTGTGTTTATCCTTTACTCACACACTACTACCACGATTACAACACTTCTGACACCAGATGTATGGATTTTTTTCCCTACTCCAAGCAATTCTCTGTGACATCAGCTGGGTGTCCTACAATTCAATTTAGTTCTGACACTAATTGGAATTAGCACAGACTCCACAGGTTAAAGGCTTAGTCCTATACCAGTTGCAAGTAGGAGGTCCCCAGGTCACCTAAAACTTCTGTCTGACTTGGCTATAAATAGGAGATTCCCATGAACTGTGACTCCTTTGGACTGGATTGCTTGCTAGAACAGCTCGCAGAACTCAGGGAAATGCTTATATATGTTTGCCAGTTTATTATATAATAAAGGATATGATAAAGGATACAGATGCTCAGCCATAAGAAGATAAATTTGCCATATAAGGGTGAAGTCTGGAAGTGTCCAAAGTACAGGAACTTCTGTCCACATAAAGTTGGGATGTGCCACCCATCCGGTACCTGGATGTGTTCATGTAACTAAAAGCTCTCCAAAACCTTAACTTTTGAGATTTTTATGGAGAATTCATCACATAGGCATGATAAATCATAATTGCAATTTACCCTCTTCCCTTCCAGAAGGGTGGGGGTAGGCCTGAAAATTCCAAGCTTCTAATTGTGGTTTAATTTTTCTGGTGACCAGCCCCTATCCTGTAGCTATCCAGGAGTCTACCACAAACTGCCTCATTAGAACAAAAAACGCCCTTATCACCCAGGAGATTCCAAGGCCTTTAGGAGCTCTGTGTCAGGAACCAGGTCCAAGATCAAATATTAGACGCACTCCTGGGTGGCTCAGTAGGTTAGGCGTTGGACTTAGGCTCAGATGATGATCTCACGACTCCTGAGTTTGAGCCCCTCATGAGGCTCTGTGCTGACAGCTGAGAGCCTGGAGCCTGCTTGGGATTCTGTCTGTCTGTCTCTCTCTCTGCCCTTCCCCTGCTCACACTCCATCTCTCTCTCTCTTTCAAAAATAAATAAACATTAAAAAAAACTTCTAAAGAAAAGATCAAATATTAGAGCAAAAGTTGCTCCTAGTGCTGTTATCACTCAGGAATTTACAAAAGTTTTAGGAACTCTGTGTCAGGAACCAGGGGCAGAAACCAATATATGTATTTTCTATTATTTCACAGGGCTAGCAAACTTTATGGGGCCTCTTTTACAAAGACACTGCTCCCATTCATTAAGGCTCCACCCTCACAACCTAAGAACTCCTGTGGAGCCCCACCTCTAATACCATGACATTGGACATTAGAGTTACAAACTATGAATTTTGTAGGGGACACAGACATTCAGATCATAGCAATGGGACAAGAAAAAGTTGTGTTACCTTCTTTATGTTTTGCTTCCCCAGGAGCCAACAAGACTGACCTTATTTTCTGGCTTAGATCCTCCCCAAGGGTGCTCTCCTATTGTTAGAACCAGGGGGTACCACAGCCTAGTGGAGGACACAATATCAAACAGGTAGTTTTTAGTCTGATGTATTCCATAAAAGAAGCTAAATGAGCATGTAACAAGGGGTGCTGACTTAGTCTGTGGTGGTCAGGGGGAACATTGTTGAAGAATTGCTTTTTAAGCTGACAATTGAAGTCAGTGGAATTTAGCTAAGCCGAGAGTGTGGGGGTGGGGATTGAGGGGGGTAAAGTTTTCATGTAAAACAAACTGAATGAAGGGGTGACTTTGAGGAAGAAAGCTTAATTTGTGACAAAAGCTGAAAAACCAGTAAGGCTGGATCCCTAGAGAGTGATGGGAGATGGGCCGAAACGATAAGCAAGGGTCAGACCAAGGAGAACTTTGCAAGTCACTGAAGATTTAAGCTGCGTGACTATGACTAGCCACTTAATAAATATTGTGATTGAATATCACAATAATCTCAAAGTTGAGAAATAATCTCAAGATTAATAAATTTCCTTGAACTTTAATATGGCGGACTCTCCTAATTTTCTACCCCCCACTCCACCCCTTACATGCTGAAAGAGCTCCAGTTTGAGTCCAATAATATACCCAGCCCCAGAAGATGAATCAAGGTAGGTCTAATACAATTGTGTCTGTTTTCTTCCCATTTGCCAGCTACTTATTACCCGGCCTCCCTTGTGTTGAGGAGTGGCTTACATACGGCTTATATCCGGCCAGTCAGATGTAAAGGAATGCATGCTCAGTGCTTGTATTAGTTTCCTATTGCTGCTGTAACAAAATGCTACAAATTTAATGCTTTAATGCACAAATGTATTCTCTTGAAGTTCTGGAGGCCCAGAGTCTGAACTCCATCTCATTGAGCTAACGTGGTGGTATCAGCAGGGCACTTCCCCCAAGTGTCTCCAGGAGAGAATTGGTTCCTTTGTCTCTTCTAGTTTCTGGAGGCCGCCTGTGTGGCCTCACATTGCTTCTACCTCCCACCCATCATTATATAACCTACTTCTCTTCTGTGTCAAACCTCCCTCTGCCTCCCTCCCATAAGGACACTGGTGATTACATTTAGGCCTCACCCAGGTCATCCAGAATAATCTCCTATCTCAAGCTACTTCTGCAAAGTCCTTTTGCCATATAAGGTAATATTTACAGGTTCTGAGGACTAAGACAGGGATACGGTAGCCATTATTCAGCCCGCCACAAAGCCTCTGAGTAAGTTTTTACTTCCTGAAATTGGACAGCCCTTTTTTCCATCTTCTCTTTCCTTGTCAGGAATTTTGGGGGGAGACTTTTTTTTTGTAGCCATGGTGTTTTATTAATTTTTTTTTAAAAAATATATTTTCCCAGCTTTAGTGAAGTATGGCTAACAAGTAAAAATCGCATATATTTAGGTAGTAAAATGTGGTTTTTTGAAAGTATGCAACATGAAGATTATATATATATACGTATATATAGTGAAATGATTACCACAATCAAGTTAATTAATACATCCATCATCTCACATAGTTATTTTATGTGTTTCTGTATGTGTGTGTGTGCTGAGAACACTTAAGATCCACTCTTAGCAACTTTCAGGTATACGACACAGTATTATTGACTATAGTCACCAGGACTTAATCATCTTGTAACAGAAAATGTGGGCCCTTTTGACAAACATCTCTCTATTTTCCATACCCACCAGCCACTGGCAACCACCAGTCTACTCATGGTTCTTTGAATATGATTCTTTTTTAATTCCATATGTAAGTGAGATCATACAGTACTTTTCTTTCTTTTCCTGTCTTACTTCACTTAGCATATTGTCCTCCAGGTTCAGCCTTATTGAGGCTTTGATGCCTAGAGCTGCTACAGCCATTTTATAACCAGTAAATTACACCAAAGGATGAAACCCCCACACACTAAAGGTCAGAAAAAGCCTGGGCTCTTGACAGCAATATTGAGGTGCTGAGCAGAACCTTGAACAATATGCCTCCAAATATCCTGTTAGGTAAGATCATTGTCTTTTTTGTTTAAGTCACAGTTAGTTGATATTGTTACTTGCAGCTGAATGCATCCTCACTGCTCCATTTGCCAAATGAAGTGCAGTGCTATTTGCAACCAGGAAAATGTTATGATTAAGACCTTAGCACTATTAAAATAAAAGAAATCTCATTTAAAATGGATTTGGGAAGCCCTGAAAGGGTAGCTCTCACACACTACCACTTGCACTAATTAGCACATGATGCATTCTCCAACAGCAAGAAGCTTAGTTTACAAACAGTGGGAGGCAGGAAAAATTCCTCCTTGCTCAGCAACAGCCCAGCCAATGAGAACTTGGTGAAACAGCCCCTCCCAGCTTCCTCCTTTTCCTGATATAAGCAAGCCCCTCTCCATTGTTCTCCGGACTTGTCTATAGTCTGCCATCGTTTGTCTTTTTTTTTTGTCCCAAATTGTAATTCCTTTTCTATTACCACATAAACTTATTTTGCTGGTAAAATAACTGGCTCTTTTGTTTTTTTTTAAGGTGAACAATATCAATATAGAAACAGAAACTTTCAGGGATAAAGGAGAATGAAGAGAACACCTGGTTCAGCCATTTTATTTTATTTTATTTTATTTTATTTTTTTCAACGTTTGTTTATTTTTTTTGGGACAGAGAGAGACAGAGCATGAACGGGGGAGGGGCAGAGAGAGAGGGAGACACAGAATCGGAAACAGGCTCCAGGCTCTGAGCCATCAGCCCAGAGCCTGTCGCGGGTCTCGAACTCACCGACCGCGAGATCGTGACCTGGCTGAAGTCGGACGCTTAACCGACTGCGCCACCCAGGCGCCCCAGCCATTTTATTTTAAACATTACTAATTTGAAGATTACTAATTTGAGGTTCAGAGGGGCGATCGATTTCTGCAAAATCAACAGCCAAAATTCAGTTCACAACCTGGATTACAATTTCACCACCTGGCTCCTGCTTCAATAATATTTCCTCAACCAATGAAAACTTGGAACCATTGAAATAGCTTTGAGGGCGGAGAAAAAGGCAAAGAAAAAACATGTTACAATTGCGATGCAGTCTTTAACCAGGTTTTAAGTTCTTCTAACGTAATATAATTTAATGGGGAGAGCTCTTGACATTAAGAGGCAAAATTTATATTTAAATGGCTAGGATCGTGACACAGTAAGGCACTTTAAGGATGTTGGCAATGAGAACTGTGAGTAACTGATGGTTGTTATTACACAAGAACAAAGAAATTGATTCTCTAGGATTAAAGGTGTTTTAGTGCCATTGTTGCTCCTGGGGAGGCGTGGACATCTGGATTTCTTTTTTTCCCCCCCTCAGGACAGCTTTATCCAAATAAAAAACCGTGTGTTTCATCACTCATAATGGAAAGTGCCCATCACTCCTTGAACATCATCATATGTTTGGTGGCCAGTGGATAATGGAGCACAGAGTGTCAAGGTGACTGGCTTTCAATGCACACAAAACTAAAAATTATAGACCTGTCATTCCAGAGGCAGGCCACAATTAGCTGTCTGTGCAACTTGAATTTTCCATTTTGCCAGCTGAGTAATCAGTTGACTGGAATTTCTCATTTTGGATGCATTTCTAAGCCTTTTGTGTGCTGCTGTTTTAAAATGTGGATGCTCAAGTAAATAAACAGTGCACCTAATCAGATGTATTCTCTTTAGAAACACCCTCTTCCCAAACATATAGGCAAACAACAATATTGTTATAATAGTAAGAACAGTATTATGACAAAACAATATAAGCCTTGGGTATTTCATTTAGAGATAGTTAAAAGTTCAAGCCAAAAAATAAGAATCATGCCTTAATATCTGGGAGCCCAACAAAAACAGATTCTGGCAGCAGGTAGCTTGAGATAAGGTCACTAAGTAAGAAGTACAATCAGTCCTAGAAGTTAAAACTTGGGAATTTCAGTCTTAGAAACAGTCACTAACTCAAAACTGTTTGCCCGTTTACTTTTCTTTCTTTTTTTGTTTTTAAGTTTATGTATTTATTTTGAGAGAGTGAGAGAGAGAGAAGGAGGAGGGGCAGAGAGAGAGAGAGAGAATCCCAAGCAGCTCTGCACTGTCAGTACAGAGCTTGATCCCTGATGCGGGGCTCAAACTCTCCACCTACAAGGTTATGACATGAGCTGAAATCAAGAGTCGGATGCTTAACCGACTGAGCGACCCAGGTGCCCCTCTGTTTGCCTGTTTTCTATCTAGATTTGGTTTCTAATTCTATACCTGGGTTCTATCTGTACTCTACCCCTTCAGGGCTAGAAAAATAATGTCAAAATGGGGTCTATTGAAAAATTGTATTGCAGTTTCCACTCAGTTGCTATAAGTGCAGTAAATTTCAGGGCTCCACAATCTGAGAGCAGATTCTAGAGCCTTTAGTGAACATGGATCTTTACCTTCCTTGTCCTTTGCCCCCTGTCTGCATTACTGTCTCCCTTACTTGGATGTTCTCTCTCTCAATTTAAACTGCCAAGCCACGAGGACCCAAGTGAAGTTGACAATCAATGTGAATTAAGGAAAAGATCAGAAGTTTGAGATCGGAAGTCTTTGAGTAAAATTCTCTTTACAAGTCTTGGAAATCTCATGATTTTATTTAACTTTCCATCATGGTTTTGATGATTGGTAATGTTAGGAAAGTTACACGGAATAGAAGAGAGTTTCCCAATAGAGTAAAAGCACTGAATTTGTATTGTATTGAAATTGGTCCTAACTAGACCACTGATGGTGAAATATTGACTATTCTGGTGTTTCGAATGATTGAGTGTCATATGTTACTGGGAATTGATCCCTGAGCCTCTGTCAAGGAGCAATTGAATTTGTAATTAGAGTCACTTTTTGTGTAACTCAGATTATGCAAAGATCATTCTGAAACAGCACCTGAGATATAACCCAAGATTGGTGTACGTATTCTCTTTAATTTCTGTCTCTGGCTCTCTCAATTTTTGGTGTGCATTCAGTTTTTAAAGGACCAAAAGACCTTTTTTCATCTCTCCAGAAAAAAAAGGGCATAATCTAAGATTGCAGAAGACTTGACTATCTATTTTATAAGAATCTAAATTGAGCAGTAAGAATCTAATATTCTGTCTTCCATTTAAAACAAAATAGTAAGCTTTGTCATTGATTCTTAATGATTAGCACAAAAAGGGAAAGGCTTTTCAAAACCAAGATAGAATCTCTTTAACTCCAAAAATGTCCACTTAAGAAATATAAACTGAAGATAAGCAAAGGCTATTTTCTCTAAAGGAAAGCATTTTCAAATGAACAGAACAAGGAAATGTGGACCTAATTAGGTGGAGTCAGATGGGTATTAATTATTCACCTTTCCAGGGCCAGAATGATGTTGTTGTTAAAGCATTGAAATAAGGCATGCTATTGGCTTCTTTCCTTTCCTTTCTGTTGCTGCTGCTCTGATCTGAACTGGCTGATGATGTGATAGCAGGAAGACAGAATGAGAATTTGCCCTTCCCTTCACGATTGAGGATAGATTGTTTTTGGAAAGTGTAGTTTCCTCCATTGAAATCACATATTATTGACTATCTGCTTTGAGGCATAATGAACTTTCTTATGTTTGGGATATGCACATACCAATCTTAAAATAGCTAAATAAACTTTGTCCTCATTTTCAGAGTTCCATGTAGTCTAGACTTAGTATATCAGAAAGTAGCCAAAGTGGCCAAAAATTCATATTGATGATAATCACCTAGAGACTAGGTCTGTTTACTTTTGCACAGTCTCTTTTAAAAGCATTCTTACACATCTGCTCCCTTACCCAGGTGAGTTTACATGACGCACATGGAGTCTATCCATGAAATATACTTAACACCAGCAGAGTAAAAGATCAACACTTATATGACTACCAAAAATGTGTTAGTTCCAAGTGGCAAGAAGTGGGGTCAGAAAGAATCTAGGGATAAGGGATTTGGTAAATTTGGGTTCTAGGCCTGACAATGATATTGACTACTTGTTACCTAGTTCTCAATATTGATCAAACTGTGTGTGCGTGTGTGTGTGTGTGTGTGTGTGTGTGTGTGTGTGTGTGTTGGGTGGAGGTAAGACTCTGTGACAAGATGGGGCTGGAGAGGGCGGAGGCAGAGAGAAACTCACCAACCCCGAAGAGTGTTTCCAAGAGTTGAGATGCCTTTGTTATCATGTCTACATGCTAATTACACTTGTACTCTACACACTTTTAATTCTTCAGGTAACCTCATGTCAACTGCTTTTTATAGCTGAGGAAACCAAAACCCATGAAGACAAAGTGACATGGCCCAAATTGGACAGGTTGTCAATAGCAAAGCTGGAACCAGATTCTAAGCCTCTGATTTTCTGTGTAAGATACATTTTTTTTCCCCTAAATGAGTTGTTTTAACCACGGGACTCTGAAAATAAGCAATCTTTCCAAAGTAGCGCTGCATCCCTGTAGGTTCTCCCAAATAGCTCTTTTAAAAGTTGAAATAATTATATCATCTTAACAAGTCCATTATAAATTCTGATCCAGTATAGAAAAATGATTTATATATGTTGATTAAGCCACCTTTTAAATTCTATGACTATTAAGGAAAAGACTTATAGATATACAGCATAAGATTCCACCCTTCATTTAAAAGAATGTTTTGTTGGGGCGCCTGGATTGCTCAGTCAGTTAAGCATCTGGCTTCCGCTCAGGTCGCGAGCTCAGGGTTCCTGGGCTCAGGTCATGATCTCACGGTTCCTGAGCTCAAGCCCTGCCGTGGGCTCTCTGCAGTCAGCACAGTGTGTGTTTCTGTACCTCCTGTCTCCCTCTCTCTCTGTCCCTCCCCCACTCATGCTCTGTCTTTCTCAAAAATAAATAAACATTAAAAAACAAAACAAACCAAGTTTTGTTGAGGGAAAGGTATGTAAAGAATAGAACAGGATAAAAAAAACACTGAATCAACTTGTGTGATGCTGTTTAGGTAAAATTCCCTGGTGAGGCTGGAAATGGCTCAAAGAAATGTGTATTTGTAGACACGTTGGCAGAAGTTTGCCTTAAACTTGAATCAGCTGCTATTATCTTTAAAAGCAATATTCTTTTTGGTAAAGTCCAGGAATCATGTAGCAAAGTATCCTTTTCTTTGTGAGAGAAGTTAAATTAGACCACAGTTCTCTTAAAAGATTGAAAGGTTTATGAAAAATACTGTGAATCACAATAGATATTCCATTTTTACTAAATATAACAGACTTTCAGTCTCTAAATTAAGAAAAATTCCAAAACACCTCTGTAAGTAGTTTTTTTTCGTATAAGTTGCTACATTTGTAAAAAGGCAGGTGAGTTAGAAACAATGCTATAGAGAAGGTTATTTATATACAAATGTAATGAATGAATTAAACTACAAATTAGTACAGCTCTAATAATGTGTTATACTTCTCTTCCAAATCTCTGTTTATTATTATTTGGTAAGGAACTTTCTGTATACTATAACTCACTGATACTGTGATGTTGTTTTTCTGGGGGAAAAGTACCTTTTTTTTTTTTCCCCAATGGAATAGAGGTTAACCAAATTTTATAGCTCCATTAAACTATTTTTTGCAGATCACCAGAATTATGCCATTACTATAAATTATCTTAAAATTATATGTACATAAAGATTGGCCATTTAATGAATGTATTATTCTTTGTTAAGATTATAGGTGGGCTTATATCCCACACTAAAGTGGTCATAAATAATGTAGTGACTGCTAAGTCAGGCTAATAGTAAAAGCAGAGTTTTGTGGTGCATCTTAAATACCAGCATTCTTGATCTTCTAGTTAAAAAAAAAAAAGACAACAAAAAGTCATGTAGCAGTAGTTTATCCTTAACCTCCCCTTCCCCCCCCCCCCACCCGCAATTCATCTGGCTAACTTTTGTGGGGCTTTTTCTTTTCATGAAAATTATTCTGTCACATCATGTGCGTGTATCTGTCACTGGATCTGAATTGCATGTGAATTATACCTTGAATAGATTCCCCAAACTGGAGGAGCGAAAATGTGCCCCTTCTGAATATTTTAGACTTGTATGAGTTCTCTAATATTTTTGTTTTTGTGCAAGGCCGCTGGTAAGGCGGCCTGGAGCCTTGAATGCTGACAGCCTCCATTAGCATGAATGCTGTTCTCTTATCTCCCCTCGCTCTCCTCCACTCCCCCCTCGCTCTTTCTTGTCTGACGGTTCCCTGACATCGTTGACAAGGCTGACACCACCAATCAGCTTCGACTCAGCAAGGTCACTGTTCAGACTTGACTCGTGATTGGCTGCTGCGCTTCAGCGTGTTATTACTGTCTGATTTGATCGGAGGCAGGGGGTGGTCTCCAATCAAACAGAGAAAAGGTCCTAGAGAAGGTAATTAAATCCTGTCAGAGGCAATTATCGGTTCCAGGGCCATGACTCTGGCCCTGAATGCAGATGATCTGAAACTGTATTCTTGTAGAAATTCAAGAGGGCTCCTGGCATGGTTCAGCTAGGCATAAAGGAAGCAGCAGGCTTTCTGCAAACAATGCGGCTCTGTATTTTGAACCTTTCTGTCTTTTTCCCCCTTTACCCGAAGACTTCTGTTTTCACTGATCAAAAATATTCCCTTTTCAGGTCACATTCTAATTAATTTAATAGACAAGGTTTTCCTTTCTTGTACATAAATAATGACGAGTTTTACCAAGGAACTTCTGCCCCCAACACTGGCTGTAACAAACAGCCTTTATCAAGGCAAACCAAAGCATTTAATGGAAGGACACCAATCTGCAGTTTAGACCAAGGGAGAAAAAAATTTGAAAGCCACTCACTTGGATGTTCTGCCTGAGGTGGATCCTGCCCTGTCTGTTTATACCTCACCATGTACATGATGGAGTTTGCTGCTGTGACAAATCTTGAAGTTTCTCCAAGGTAGTTCAGTGATGGCAGTATTATGCATTTAACACCTACAGTGTTTAAAGGACAGAAATACGCTGCAGCAGATTTTAGTGGGTGAGGAAAATGCTTCTCTCTTTCCACCAAAGAATATTTAGGAAAGTTAAATTTTTAACTGGAAAATAAAAACAGGAAAAAATGTTATCTTTTTTTTTAAGTTTATTTTTTTATTTTGAGGAAAAAAGAGAGAGAGGGAGAGCAGGGGAGGGACAGAGAGAAAGGAGAGGAAGAGAATCCAAACAGGTTCCACTGTCAGTGCAGAGCCCAAAGTGGGACTGGAACCCACAAACCCTAAGATCATGACCTGAGCCAAAATCAAGAGTCAGACGTTTAATCAACCTAGCCCCCCGCAAGGCACCCCAGGAATATTGTCTTTTAAATTGGAAGGGAAAGCAAACACAAACCCTGTAGATACAATATTGCTCATATATACATAGAGGACTTCAATTTTGTTTCCCTGTGTGATTTCTCTTCAACTGCTATTTGCCATTAAGTAAGCTTTGCGATGTGGTTTTTGCCCAAGAACCTAGCACTACAAAGTGAACCTCTCTCCAGATCCTGAATATTATTAATTGTTCTCAATGGTATTAATCAGTTCAGCATGGAAAACATTTGATCCAGTACGAAGGCACATCATAAAGTTTCTATATCCTCATACCTTGGCTTTAACAGGCTTTATGAAATATTGCACTTAATAAATGCCAACCTTCCAAATGGATAGCCTTGATTTCGACCTTTGTGTTTTGTGAGCATGAGTATTATTTTTTCAAGAATAAGATGTTCAAGACACCATTAAAACAATTTCTGTATTGTTGCTGATGAAACAGTTTACCCACTAGGGTTTCTCCCGAGGGAACAGTTAACTTTCCTCTAATCTTGGATGTTTTCTTTGTTCTAAAACACCATATTCTTTAATATGCCTGACTTTATTTGTTTTGTTGGAACATAAACAGATACTTTAATCAAAACATCATTTAAAAAAAGTAGTCCTTGCTAGTAGTCCATTAATCAGGAAGAGGTATCAGGCTAGGAGAGCAATTTGTGGGAGAAGATGTTAATAATAATGAAACTGTTTTGGACACTGGTCGGCTGGATTAAAAAAAAAAAATCTCAAGTCCAGAGCTGCACACATGACTCTGAAAATGATGTTTAATTCATTCCATCTTGTGTTTTTGTAACATCAAAGGCTTCATCAACTTCCCTAACAAAGATAAAATCGATACGTAGATAGAAGCAAACTGCTCGCAAATTTGGCAGTTTTGTATATTTTAGGTCATTAGAACTAAGGTTCACTACTATTGCATAACAGTTTTGCTTTTCCTCCATCTGAGTGACAACTCTGTTTCACTTGTGAGCTCAGATGTTTATTTCTATTTGACCACTCATTGTATATTGCTGTGTGGTTAGATCACTCAGTTTGGTCTGGTTTTGCACTAACGTGGTGGCTGTCTTCATCAACACACCTCTTTTGAAAGAAGGCTTCCTCTTTGAAGAAGATAAACAAGTTTTATAAGTAAAATACAGAGAAAGGTTGAAATATTTTCCCCGAATAATTAAGATCAGTGCTCCCAAACAAGCAAACAAAAAAATGAAAAGAGAAAGGGAAAGGAAAAAAAGACTGGACCGTGTGCCCAGTTCACTGAAGAGCCCTCCGTACTCAAGGACTCTTCTCAAAATCTTGTTGCCCTTAGCTGCATCTTTTAAGCTCCCACTAGACTGGGAACTACCTGAGGACAGAGATCATGTCCTATCCCGTCTGGTATACCCAGAAAACCAGTAATTCGAAGACTGCATCATTGTACCCATATGGGCCTCTGGGAGATGGGACCACTCCCAAGCTGAGATTCTGGAAATCATCAGTGACTATCTAGTAATATTATTTAATCAGAGAAGATTAATTAAAATGTCCTGTTAGGGAGTGGACCCTGATCTGAGGGCTATTACCTCTGTCAGAGAGTTTAATTTATGCTCTAAATGAAGATGGGAACTTCTTTATGCTATTACTTTATTCTGTTAGCATTTAAGCACTAACCATCAGAATTGCCTTCATGCAAAATATGTGAGGGTTATTAGAATTATAAAGGTGGGCTGTCTGCATGTGTAAAGAGAACTCCCCAGGGGACATTGTATGGTGTTCAATATTAAAATGTATTGCAATATTCACAATGTTTATGCAACCTTATGTTCAGTTGCTTTGGTCAGCGTTGTTGGAATAGGGAAAAAAAAAAGGATTTGTCTTTAAATTGGGCTTTTCCAGATTTCTGGTGAGATTCCTACCACCACTGGGTGTAGGAGTATACAGCCCACACAAAGCCCATCGGGGTACATTTTCAGGGTGTTGCACCTGGGAACAATACTTTATGAACAATGATAGGAGCTGGTGTACATTCCCTGCCCAACACCAGAATAAGTGCACCCCACTGATTACTGAGTGCACTGAAAATACTTGACTAAATAAGACAAAAACCAACTGCAGTTCTTATTTGTAAGTTGGAACTCCTCAAAAGCAGTTGAAAAAAAAAAGGATGACATGAAAATCACTATTAAGCAATGTGTACTAAGAGCTATATATTTTTTAAAAGGGGGTTGGCAGTGAAAAATTATCTGGGCCTTGCCACAAAGGGAATGAAAAAAATTAACTTTCACTGTTTTGTGATTTTGCTGTGAATTTGCTGTATTGTAAGCTGCATATTCACCCCTCAAGGGATCTGAAAACTTATCAGATTTTATTAATTTATTGGCTCTGTGCTGAGGTGTATTGTAAACCAATTTTAAGTACTTCATTTTGGTATTTATTCACTGCTTACTAAATGAAGCGGCCTTTCCTACAAACCCCAGGGGTTTCCATAATCAGTTATATTATGCCTTTCCTCAACCTGAGGATATGAAATCTAAATACATTTAAATATTTTATTTGATGTTTCTTAATGGGTGTCACCTTCATTCTTGATTTGCAAAATTAAGGACATTTTCTTTCTGAAGCAACCTCAAAGTTGCAGATTGACGGTGTGATTCAAGTGTCCCCTCTTCCTATTTTTAGTAGGTATCATGTTTTTATCCCCTTCTCCGGGAGACAAAAAATCCGGAAATGCAGGTGGCGGGGTAGAAATGCTAATTTTTTTTTTAGTTGGCCATAGATATATTTCGCATTTCTCACTTTCTATAATTTGTGTATAGTTGACATACAATCATATTAGTTTCAGATGTACAATACAGTGATTTGACAATTATATACATTATGAAATGCCCATGACAATAAGTGGAGACACCATCTGTCACCAAAGTTATTACAATATTATTGACTATATTCCTTATGCTGTACTTTTCATCCCCGTGACTTATTTATTTTATCTTTGGGAGACTCTGCCTCTTAACCATAGAAATACTAATTGTAGAATGAGTGTGAAGTTGAGTAGCAGGGTCAGAGAATGGTGGGGAGGAGAGGAGAGCTGTGGTCTGGAACCAGGAGATCCAAAGGCCAAGCAATGGAAATAAAGGAAAGGTGGAAGTAATGAAGGAGGGGCTGCTGAGAGAGAGGTGAAGTAGGAGTGGAGGGGGGAGATAAAAAAAGAACACCTCCTTGGTGAGTGGGAAGGGGGAGAGCACCTGACTGGAAGTTATAGGAGGGACTTGGTTCTAGATCAGGCTCTGTCCTAATTAGCCCCCAAGAATGTTAGCTCTCATCAGTCCTGCTCAGCATCTGCCCCATTTCCTTCCCTTTTCCCAGGCTTACTAAATAAAATACAGGACCCTCAGTTAAACCCAAATGTCAGACAAATACTGAATACTATTTTAGTAAAAATCTGCCCCAAGTATCGCATGGGTCATACTCACACTAAAAGATTATTCCATGCTTGTGTGAGATTCAAATTTTACTGGTATTTTCTTTGCTAAATCTGGCAACTCTACCCACCCACTGGAGACTGGTACAGGCAGATGTTGAGCTTCTCCAAACCTGAGGGCCAATGTCAGTGTCAGTATGAAAATTGCCCCTTGATCAAATTTGTACTAAGAACTTTGAGGTTAGTTTATTTCTTGCCTCTTACCTCTGTCATCTTTAGATATCACTACAAATATTTTCTTTTATGTTCTAATACCTACATTCCTCTGTCCATCTATTTCCCCCCACCTGGTATTCATTGCTTTCCTTTCCTTCTCCCAACTCCTTGCACGGTATCCCCAGGAATCCACAGTCCATGGTTGACAAAATCCTCTTTATGTAAAGGGGACTGGATCTCCTCCTCCCTTAAGAGAAACCCTGCTCTTCCTTAAAGATATTTCTTCCTCTATAGCTGGCTTGAGTGGAGGCCACTGTCTCTGAGATACTATGGAGCAAGGAAGCAGGGGGAACATTCTCATTGTTACTTCCAGATCCCATGCCAAAAACTTCTGGTTATTTGAGAGCTTATTCCTTCTTTCTGTACCATCCTCTTCTCTTTGCTGGCAGATTGTCATCTCCTGTTCCCTTTCCACAGGTGCGAAAGACTTTGTTCCTTTTCTCACCTCCATATATATGTGGAACTTTTACCATTATCCAGGAGAATTTCAATATCCACATAAAAAGTCTACTGGCATCCTTGCCCACATGCTGAGGTAGATTGCAAATAACCACAAAGTCTTTGCAGATTCTGCCACCAACAGGTGGACTCCATTTCCCTATCTTTTAAATCAGTACTGACCCTGTGACTTCTTTGTGCAATTGCATGAGGCAGAAAGAACACTAAGCTATTTCAGAGCCAGGATCATAAGATGTCTTGTAGCTTTCCTTCTGTCTCTGTTTCTCTCTCAGAACACTTCCACCATGTGAACAGGCTGAGTGTAGCTGAAGGGAGAGAGAAACTGCATGAAGCAGAGACAAGTAGGCCAGCTGAAATCCAACTCCAGGTACACGGGTGAGGCCATTCTAGACCATCCAGTGTCAACAGAGCTGCCAACCAACGGTAAAGATCAGAGGTTTCCACCTAGACCAGAAGAGCTGTCGCATCCTTTCTGGCTATTCCAGTCATCCCAGTCAACTTATAGAACATGAGCTAAATAATAATTATTTATGGTTTTCTGCCACTAAGTTATGGAGGGAATTAAATAGCAAAGTTTAGATGAATTCTTAAGCATCAGGCTCACCTTTTTGTTTTTCTATAGGAATTCTATTCTTATCCTTGAGAAATTCTTCCATTTATATAGAGATCTTACTGGCTTCCTTGTCTTACATGATATGGCTTCTTCACCTCTGAAGAAGTTCACCCTCATCTTGAGAAAACAAATACAGCTAGCACTAATGGTTAGGATGTGGAGAAAAGGGCAGAAAGGATAAAGGGGAGCAGGACCATGCCTCCAGGTTGTGATCTAAAGAGGTGAAACCCTTTTTGGATTGACAGCATAACTGATGACAGACAAGTGGGAAACCATATGAAGCAGAAACAAGTCTAGACAATTTAGTGAAACTTTCTGTCTAACAAATATCTTCCCCTAAATCTGCCATGGGCCATAACTTTCCCAAAAAATGCCCAAGAGAGAGAATTGGACAACTGGGGTCAAAGTTTGCTTCAAGTGGATTGCAATAAAAGAATGTCTCTAATCATGGGGTCACAAATAATATAACAAACAGGTGATAACAATGATTTTTTTTCATTGTTACATAATTGACACCTTGAGGTCTGAGAAGATGAGGTGCCAACAGATAAATTTCAACGGCTTCCAGAGATTAGATGGGTGTGATAAGCCCCCAGTGGTGGTAGATATAAAAAGTAGGAAATAATATGAAGATGATGGGGAAGTGGAGGTAAATTTTTTGAGCTAAGGAGCTTGATGAAGAACAGGCATCTGCAGTGAAAGTAGATGCTGAAGGAGAATAGGCATTGTTGGGCACTTTGTGAGTCTTGGGAAACAGCAAATTCAACTCTCTGGCCTCCCTTTTCTCCCTGGTATAATCAGTTGGTTGGATGAGATAGCAAATTTTTGATGCACTTACAACCACTTCCCTTTCCATAACCACCCAGACTTTGATAACCAATTACATGCCACTGTCCTGTTCATTCTGGACGTGTCTTCCCAATCTCCTCCAGTTGAACAAACCAGGCAACTCAATTAATACATTAGATAAATGAAATACAAGATGAAAACCTATTCCTTTACCCTGTACTGTATTATCTCAAACAACTTGTGCAGTGTTAAAATTCTTTCATGTTTGATGTGTAAAAATCTCATTGCTTCCTTCCAAATCTCCTTTAGGAGATGATACAAGCAGTGGCATATTATAACTTGACCCCTCACATCAAATGGCTTCAAGTTCCAGAAAAAAAAAAGTCAATATGTGCTCTCTTCAATCTATTTTTCAAAATTCTAAACAGAGAAAACAAAAAAGACATTTAAATTTAATTTTATCAAGATGAAGGGGAAAATTGATTTTTGACCACATTATCAGATATATAGATTTCAAGGAACCAACGTTCAATTTTGTGAGTATTTTTTTTTTCCTTTCCCATATATGTAAGATTGTAAATCCATTTTGAAGGTACAATGACTGGTTTTGTTGTTGTTGTTTTATTGGATTTTTCTTAAAGCAGAACCCAAATCTAGCCTTGAAAAAAAAGCCTCCTCAAAACACAAAACCAACCCTTCTTTCAAAGATCATCTGCATTTCTCCTTTGTTCTGACAGAAAGTGACTTCCCAAATTATGCATCGTGTTGGAAAATTGTGGCACAGGGGTGACACCCAGTTTTTAAAGAAAGCTTATTAGCATATCTTGAATAATCTTACCCTCTTCCTATGATACCAGAGGTTGCAGGAATGTAAGATAAGTCATGTTTTGAATTTTATTTCACTAAACAACTTTTGAATATGTATTGAATGTAGTTGAATTATATGATAAACTGACCACCTTCCTAAAACTTACACATTCTTTGGGTCATTGTGTACTTTTAAAAAATATGCTGTGTTCTTTTCATAATATAAGTATAATCAATACTTAGTGTGGAAAACTTGGCAAACACAGAAAACACAAAGAGAAAAAAAATGATCCATCCAGAAGTTGCTATGCTTATCATACTTTTATCTTCTTTAGCTATCTTCCCTACCTCTTCCCTCCTGCCCCCCCCCCCTTCCTCCCTTCCTCATTCCTTTCCTCCATCTCTCTGGCATAGTGAACCATCTATTGCTTTCTTTTTGTTTCTGATTTACCTTTAGCAACATGCTATGCAAATGCTTCAGGTAAATGTACATCCTTCCTCAATATTATTTCTCTGGACATTATTTGAAAATATGTTCACATTTTGCATACTGGTCAATAATTAACTATTATCCATCAATAACTTGAAACCTTTAACCAATTAACTATTATTCACCCGTGTTTTATAGATTGTGCCTGCCTTGTTTTTTCTGTTCTCTGTGATAAACACTAATAACAATAACTCTATCTTGTATTGGTATAGAACTATTTTAACTCTTTCACACATTTTCTTCCTAGAGTGTCACAGCAACCCTTCTAGATAAGTAGGTGGGAAATGTCCTCTTATCCTCATTACTACAGGAGAAGAAACAGATGTAGAAAGCTTATGGTAAACCAGCTAACTAGTGGCATAAGCAGGTTAGAGACCGACTTTCCTAATTCCTATTCAAAACTCTTTCTTGAGCAATTCCCAACCTTCCAAAAATACATAAAAAGAGTCTTTAAAAAAACACCATATGTATAACATTTAATGTAAAAAAGGGAACTCAAATAGAATTTGCCACTTTGTCAGCCTCAACACATAATTTTGAATGGATGCCAGGATCTAAGGAGGATAGGCAGATAATTTCATCATTACACTGAAAATAGACATTTCAAAGTAAGCAGAGTGGACAAATTAACTCATCATGAACAGATGATAGTTGTTATGTTCAATTACTTTGTGAGATCTTTTCTTCAGAATATTATACAGTCGCAACTATCTAATGTTATTTGGTGTCCGGTAAGAAATTTGACCTTTATGGAAGAAAAAAAAAATCTCTGTGATGCTTTCTTAGTCATGAAGAACTTAATAATATAAAAATTGTTTTGCCTTTACAAATTAAAGTAGGAGGTAAAAAAAACAGAATCCAAATTTTAAAATTTACACTCACAGTATGAACAAAAGATGAGAGTTTTCCAAACTCTGAGTCTGGCTGCTTTCTGTAGGAATGACATTCCTTCACAGGTGTCTGCTGACTCAGTTTTGGCTTTATACTTAGAAACTCTGCAGAGGTAAAGAAATTTCTAGCTCATGGTTGTCAAAATATTAAACCATTCTTTAAAAAGAAGTCTTTATGGAATTCTAGTGTATGAAATAGAGAAACGTGGAGCAACCATGGTTAAAGCAAGAGTGACAGGAGGATAAATCCCAATACACTTCAAGATTTATTCATGCATATTCATTCATTTATTCATTTTTAAAAAATTTTTTTAATGTTTATTTTATTTTTGAGAGAGAGGAGGGAAGGGTAGTGAGAGAGGGAGACAGAGGATCCAAAGCAGGCTCTGTGCTGACAGCAGAGAGCCCAATGTGGGGCTCGAACTCATGAATGGCAAAATCATGACCTGAGTTGAAGTTGAACACTTACCCGACTGAGCCACCTATGCGCCCCTCATTCATTCATTTTTAAGCATCTGCTGTCCTTGGTGATGGGGACCCACTGGAGGGCAAAAAGAAACAAGGTCCCTGTCCTCATGAAGCCTACAGTCTAGTAGAAAAGACAGATATTAATCAGATAATCCTCTTATCAAATATAAAGCTATGACTCTCCCTGTAATGTACAGATGTGCATAATGTTATAAGAAATTTTAATAGGGGACATGGTCTACTTGAAGAGGTCAGAGAAGTCTTCTCCAATGGAATGATGCTTAAGCTTGGATTTGAAACATGAATAGACGTTTACTAAGGAAATGGGACAATTAAGGTACGCTAGGAAGAGGGAAAAGTATGTGCAAAGGTCTATGCTCAGAGGTGAGTAAGAGGAAATGAAACATAAAAAAAGCAGTCCTGATTAGGGACAAGAGAGGGATGTATCAAATGAGATGGGGCTAGACGGGCAGGTAAAGGCCAAGCTATGTAGGGGGACAGCTGGCTGTGTTAAGGGCTTTTGTCATTGTCATATGAACAATGGGTGTATGTGGCCTGACTCAGTTTGCTGTTTTGAGAAGATCACTCTGTTGTAGTGTGTACAGCACTCTGGGGAGGAGACTGTCAATGGCTGTGAGTAGATAAGTCATTTGACGAGTGCTGCAATCCAGGCAAAAGAGAACAAAAGAAGCAGTGGAGGAAATATAGAGCAGGGGGTGGATGAGAGCTGTTTAGAAAGTAAAATTGGCAGGACTGAGAGGATATTAGGGGAGAGTTGTGAGGGGAGGAGAGGCTAAGAGGGGGTTTCTGGCTGGTGTAATAGGTAACACAACTGATGGCAGGGTTCATCCCTTTAGAGCGGGGGACAGCAAACTGGGGTGCCAAATTTTGCCCCTTGTTTTTGAAAGTAAAGTTTTACTGGAACACAGCCATGCTCATTTTTTAATATATCATGTGTGGCTGCTTTTTTGCTATAAATGCAGAGCCAAGTAACTGTAACAGAGACTGGCTCACAAAGCCTCAAATATTTATTTACTGAGTCTTTACAGAAAAAGTTTGCCGACCCTGGCATTAGAGAGGGACTACTGGAAACAAACATGAGTTTGGGAAGAAGATATGAGTTTGGTTTTGTACACGTGTGTTTGAAGTGCTTTGAGAAAACCAAGAGAGGAGTCAAGTGGGAAGTTGCATATAGGACTCTCCAGGTGGGATAAATGTGTGAATCAAGTGTAAGAGGCTTGTAAGGAAGTCACAAATATGGATGAAGTCAGCTAAGGGGAGGTTAGAGTGACAAAAAGACAATACCTAGGACAGAGCCTGCAGAAACTCTGTCATTCAAGGGCCAGGTAGTGTCGTGGGTAGAGAGTGTGTGCTGTCAAAGCATGTGGCATCACTGAAGCCAGGTGTCTTAATTTCCTAGGGCTGCTGCCACAAAATACCACAAGCAGGAGGCTTAAAACCACACACATTTATTCTCTCAGAATTCAGGAGGCCAGAATTCTGAAATCAAAATGTTGGCAGTGTTGGCTTTCTTAGGGGCCTAGAGAGAGAATCTGTTCAAACCTGTTTCTTCATCTGTGGTGTTGCTGGCAATCCTTGGCTTATGGATGTGTCATTCCTATCTCCATCTCTGTTGTCACAAGGAGTTCTCCTTTTCTTTTTTAAGTTTATTTATTTGTTTCGAGGGGAGATCGGTTAAAGACAGAAGGAGAGAGAGAATCCCAAGCAGACTCTTGGGATGAGTTCTGCTCTGCTGTCAGTGCAGAACTGGATGTGGGGCCCATCTCACAAATCATAAGATCATGACTTGAGCTGAAATCAAGAGTCAGACGCTTAACCAACTGAGCCACCCAGGCACCCCTGGAGTTTTCCTTGTACGTCTCTGTATCTGTCTCTTCTCTTCTTATAAGGACACCAGTCATATCAGATTAAGGGCTTATCCTATTCTAGTATGACCTCATCTTAATTTACCTATTTACATCTGTAGTGATCCCATTTCCAAATAAGGTCAGATTTCGAGGTTTGGGGTGTACCTGAAATTTAGGGGGACACTATCCAACCCAACATACAAGGAAAAAAGGTAAGTGTCAAAAGGAGGCAGTGTCACCAGGATCTGATGCTGCAGAGAGGTCCAGGGAGTGGTTTCAAACCTGTTCTGTTTATTGGAAAGTAGAGACCTGTAGTTAGAGGTGAAGTAGATGATGCTTAAGTCTGGATGTGCAGATTCCCTTCTTGTTTCCAGTCACCCTAGGGTTTTATTGATAACTTGTACTGGAGAGTCCATCTTTATCTTTGAGAAATGGCCTAGTCGGCGTCCCTGGCGTGGCCCAGGGGTCCTGGCTCGGGAGCAATGTGACAGTACAGATGCCACCTTTGGAATTTCTCTTTTTGATCTCTGCAACCACTTGATTTCCCTTGGAGATTTTTCCTTAAGTAATATCCAAGCCCTCTCCTATTTAGAGTGCGCAAGGGCTAATGGGATCACTAGCTGAGGTGAAATGGTTGCAGATGGTAATGTGAAAAGACTAATTTATTTTCAGAGGCTTTTAGGAATTCATGTGCTTTTAATGATAGCTTACTATAACCACAAATCCCTCATTTTCATTCTTTAAAGGGAGAGGATATTGCCCATTATTAACAACAGAGGAAGATAGGGTAGGCAGCTAATTGACCCAGCAAAGCTGACACGATTGTGGCGGGGTTATGAAAGCTGAAGAGTTTTACTATGCTCCTAGGACTTTTGTCTCATTTTTTATATCGACTTTTTTGACCTCTTGGCGAGCCATTTTCACCTGCTCGTCTCTCTTCCTCAGTCAGGCTTCCAGCTGGCAGGCCCACAGTGAGGTCAGTTTTCTACGATCTTTTTTTTCATCAAAGAGCTGATGCTGCTGTGTCCTCCCACCAGTGGGTTGACAGCTTCTTCTTGAAGAGGGCAAATATGGGTGGGACTAATTCCTGTCTGTCACTCTGCTCTGGGGTCCTGTTTTCTGCTTCTTTTTAAGCCAAGGGATGGGGATGACATCTTGCCTGTCACCAAGGATGAGGGAAAATAGGGGTGGGTAGGAATAGAACGATGTGTTTTCTTTTAATCTTGACATGAAAAAAGGGGGAAAAAAAGCCCTCCAGAGCCATAGATTGTAAACTTCAGGAGGCAAAATGTTGGTTCCTTCCCTGGCCCCTTAAGCCAGCTAGACTTGGTGGTAACACCTAGCTGTAATTCTAATAGGCCAGGGGCCCTAAGACAGCACACAGCAAGGCCAGAGTTCCCATTTGCTGAAAGCATTCACTCCATCCACCACCATCTCCAGTCATATTAGATTCTTGGTTCTGCTACACAGACTTATTTCTGCCTCTGAGTTGCAGGTTTATTCTTAGAATTTCCAGGTCTTGGATTTTTCTGAGGGGTTTTTTGAGGGCTACTCTGGCCATATGAACTCTGTCAACTCATGAACTATCTCTTAACCTATTACATCCTCTTTATATGTGTACTTATAAGTGGGGTATGATATCTTCCTTCTAGGAGTGGATATGAGAGTTCAATGGAAATATACATGAAAGATACCTCATACACAGTAAGCACTTAATAATGGTTAGGATGGGGGTGCCTGGGTGGCTCAGTCAGTTAAGCATCTGACTTCAGCTCAAGTCATGATCTCATGGTTCATGGGTTTGAGCCCCACGTTGGGCTCTGTGCTGACAGCTCAGAACCTGGAGTCTGCTTCGGATTCTGTCTCTCCCTCTTTTTCTGCCCCTCCCCTGCTCACCCTCTGTCTCTCTCAGTCTCTCAAAAATAAATAAAAATGTTTAAAAAATTTTTTTAAATGGTTGGTACAATCGTCATCATTACAAGGAGAATCCATGGTGAAAATGTTTTAGATACATATAATGAAATTTAATAGGGTTGATTTCCAGGTAATATTAGTTATATTAGTTATACATGCACACGTTTTCTATATTTTCTTCATAATTCTACTTTATACTGTCATAGAATCCCTTAAATGGCAATCAAAACTAATGATGGATTATTTGGAGAGATACAGAAATAGGCAGGTAGAAAAAAATAGTTAAGGAAATTGTATTTGCTTTGGTCTTATATGTTATCTTAGGCATTCTCTACTTGTCTTTCCATACCCATGTCCCACCCCTCTAGGCTTTTATACCTGTTCTGTTTCCTGGGAAGCTATCTTCTATGGACTGAGGTTGCCTTACCCTTTCCTGAGGGGGAGGCGTCAGTAGAAGATTGGAGGGTGAGAATAAGGTAAGTTCAGTTTTTCTGTTTCCCTGGCTTCTTTGCTGAGGGCCATCGTTCCTGTCAGGTAGCTCTCCCTACAGTTATAGGTATAGGTGTCTCAACCTGTACCTATTCTTCCTCGTATCTTCCCCCATTGTTCCTTCAAGCTTAAGGATGGTGACAGTTCCTAGATGTTGTTGGCATTGGGATATTTCACCCTTCCTTGCAGGTTTCCTTTAACCTTTCTCATACCCTTATACATAGACACTTTGTAAAACTCTTCTCAATTAACTTGTTTAAGTATGCCACCAATTTTTTCACTGATACATGAGTGTTTTACCAATTACAATGTAATTTGCCACCATAGCTGAATTCTTTTTCAATTTTTTAAAATTTAATTTTGTTTTTAATTTTAATTCGAGGATAGTTAACTTACAGTATTATAGTTTCAGGTGTACAATTCAACAATTCCATATATCACCTAGTGCTCATCCTGACAAGTGCACTCCTTATTCCTTATCACCTATTTCACCCATCCCTCCACCCACCTCTCCTATGGTAACCATCAGTTTGTTCTCTATAGTTGAGTCTGTTTCTTGGTTTCTCTCTCTCTCTCTCTCTCTTTTCCCTTTACTCATTTGTTTTGTTTCTTACATTCTACATATGAGTGAAATCATACCATAGCTGAATTTTGAATAATGATTTTAAAAATGACACCCAAGATTCAAAGGAAATTAGTCCAATGTATTTGTCTTCAATTCCAAATGTTGATGAATGGAAATACTGAAATGATGATCACCTACACTAATCTTTAGATATATTGTTTGTTTTTTTAAAATTTTTTTAATGTTTATTTATCTTTGAGAGACACAGAGAGACAGAGTGTGAGTGGGGGAGGGGCAGAGAGAGAGGGAGACACAGAATCCGACGCAGGCTCCAGGCTCCAAGCTGTCAGCACAGAGCCCGACATGGGGCTGGAACTCACAAACTGTGAGATAATGACCAGAGCGAAGTCGTATGCTTAACTGACTGAGCCACCCAGGCGCCCCTAGAGATATTGTTATTTTTACTACTATTTCCGTGACTACTACCCAGGATAATACAAGATGTGTGAAGACATAATAAAGGTAGTCCACATTTGTAAGGATTTACTATGTGCCAGGCAACCTTTAAGCCATTTCAATGCTCAAAATAGCACTATGAGGTGGTTACTATTGGTATCCATTCTGCTTTATAGATGAGGACACTGAAATGTGGAAAAGCCAAGTAATATGGTCCAGATGCTATGGTATGTAAATGGTTGAGTCATGCTTTCAACTGAAGCATTTGGATTTCAACACCGGCACCTGGAACCATTGTATTGCAAATGACCCAACATTATAGTCATCAAATGGCTTTGTAGTCAATTTCGAAAGGTGAATGAACTTATCGATCAGAGTTCCATCAGGAAATGGATGACATACTTGAAATTGCTAACTGAGAAATGTTTAATAAAGGACTTATTACAGAGTTTAGGGAAACGAACCGGCAAATGGATAGCACATTTGCTAGTAGTAGTGGGGAGATTTACCACCCTACACCTCAAAGAACAGGATAGGGAGTGGGTACTGGAATCTAGAGAGACTAGATATAGCTATAAGTGAGGACTGCCAGGTAAAATCTGTGGCATTTAGTTGAGGAATGCAGTCAGCTGCCCTGACCACACAATGAAGGAGGCAGAAGAAATACTTGTCTCTTCTTTCCCTCCCCTCCACACATCTGCTATTCTCTCCTGTTGGAGGCAAATAGAACACAGAAAGCCAAGAGCCCAGTTGACACAGTCTATAAAGCTTTACATCCCAGATAAGAAGCAAGACGGGGAATATCTTGGAAAGGTAACAGGAAATATTCAACAGAGTGAATATCTCTATTAAGGAAATGTTTTTTTTGCTCCTGGAACAGTTTTATACGAAACTGAAATCTAAACTAAAATTAAGTGTTAAAAAAGATATCTCTTTCCTTATTTTCATTGCTTTTGGAAAGGAGCTGAGCTTTTGTAAATGCCCCCACATATTGTTTGCTCTGTTAAATCTCTGGACAAAAATGTTTGTATGTCTTTGAGTGTATAAGTATAACTTAGTGGATAGAAGCCACATTTTGTTCCCAAAAGTTATCAACTCAAGAAGAGTGATTCACATTTAGGCTATTGTGTACAGTTATCACAATACATAAAGGGATACTTTAGGCTAGAGTAATTTAAAGCTTTAAAGTAATTTAAAGTCCAAAAAAAATTGGACTGATCTAATCATAAACTTTTTAATAAACCTTTAGAAATTGTATGAGCCTTGTAGATGATCTGGTTTAACTTCCTACTCATTGAAGGAATACTCTGTATAAGAAATCCTAAAAGATCATTTTCCAAGCTATGAATCCATAAATCAAGGAAACTGAACTTCCTGGAATCCTATGACATTACTGATCTGTAATTCTCACCTTTTCCAGAATGAGCTTTACCCTCTGTTATATTATTATTTCTATAGTATTCTACTTTATACCAATATATTATTGGCATATTGAATATATATTGAATATAGGTATATTCAATTTTTAAAAATATTCCTTCAAGTTATTTAATTTCTTAAACAAACAGGGCCTAGAACATGGCAATGCAGAATGGAACAGTGAATTAAAACTTGGTTCGCCTAAGCATTTCTTGGGGCAGGAAGAAAAAAAATTGAGATGCTATGCTTGATTCAAGCTGGCATATTCACCTGGATGGGATTATGTACTTATGTATATATCAAGTGTTCTGTCTTAAATATTTCATATGATCCATACAATTAGGTAGAAACTAATATTATGCCTATTTATGGATATGAAAATCAATTTATTTCCTATAGAGAGATAGAACCAAAATTCTGTCCTAATTCTCTCACATTTCAAACAATATCTCTCAAGACAGTAGAGGAAAGAGAAGGATAACTGTCTCTGGAGAGGGTGCTTAGAAATGTGTGTGGGCATTTATTAATTTTTTTGACTATCACAATGATCGGGGAGTGCTACTGGTGGCCAAGGTTGCCAACACAACAGTGTTCAATTAAGAAACACTGTCCTAACCCACCCTAAAATAAAGTAGAACATTTAAATTGTTTAGATCTTAGGAGGAAAATTAGGATATTCACACATCATTATTTTATAGATTTTGATTATGTATGTATGTTTTTGCTTTTTAAAAGAATGTGGTGGGGGAAGAAGTTAGATTTTTATACAAGAATCTTATGGATCTGGATGAAGAAGATGGGTGCTGAAGGGAAATCTTCATATTCTGAAATAAATAGAGGACCATGTGATTGCAAGTTCTGTTGAATTCTAGAAGCCTCATTTTACATCATGGTTAAAGTTGATATGAAGAAGTAAAGGTGTATTATGTGGATTGCCAGTATTTATGAGTGTTCCAGGCAGTACTTTTTAAGCCGCTAAACTGAAGCTTGAAATGCTTCTGGGAAGTCTTATTGTTAAGCTCATCTCCTCTCTTGTAGTGGATGAGTTATAGCCCAGCCATTGGCTCATAGGCTTTCTTGTTTATGTTCGATAATGCAAATTAGCTGGAGGGAGGAACAAACATTTTGAACTTAACAGTCTCCCTTTTGGTCTGATTTGAGAGGTGCAGACAAAGGGAAGCATCTTCCTGGATGATTCAGTGTCTGTATTAATCTTCTCACTTCCAGGCTTTTCCTCATTTATTCTCTTCTCTACACATGCAGGAGTTCTCTACCATACTGGCTTTTAGTTTGTGTTCAGTGGTTACAAAGCACTTCCTTGGGGGTCGCTGTAGGAAAAAGTGAAGTAGGGATCAGGATGTAAGTGAGGTGATGGTGGGGGTGCAGGCTGATGGCAGTCTGACTTCAGAGCACATGCTCTTAATCATTACAAGGTGGCCAGGTTCAATCCTAGCTCTACCCCTTATAAGCTATGTGACCTTGATCAGGTTACTTAACCTCATATGTAAAATGGGGGGAAATAGTAGCACTCATGGAGTTATGAAAATTTAATGATATGATGGATGTAAAAGTACCTGATTTATAGTAAGCACCCAATAAATGCAAACTATTATTATTATCCATCATCTGGTCCTATCCTATCTCCCCAGCTCCTACTCTGTCTTGACACTTCCACACAATGCACTATAGATATATCAGACTAACTAGTCAGCATTTCCTTCCTGCTAGAGTTTATGCTGCACCTCTTCTATGAAATACCACTCTTCTGCTCTACGGGGCACAATCCCATTATCCTTCCACATCCAGCTAAAATGTCCACCTAGTTCCCTTATCAGGATGAACTGTACCCTCTCTGGGCTTCAGTTGCAGACACATAGCCAGTAACCAGTCCTTAACTCCTCTTTGCTAACACAAACCCAGACTCTGTTTATGGTAGCGATATGCCACGCCCCAGGAAAGATCATGATTGTTCTAAACCAATCTAAACCAGCAATACATTTCCCTGCTTTCCCAATCCTCATTGTATCTGGAAGTGGTCATATGATTCATTTCTGGCCATTAGGATAGGAGGGTAAATCTCCTGGGAGAATATCTTAAGAATTCTTTGCTTTTTCTACAAAGGGAGTAATGTGACTGCTTTCTTTGTCTTACCTCCTTTCCTCTTTCCTTCGTTGAAGATGTTAGACCCATCGCAGCAGCCGCTATCTGTGACAATGGGCTGTAAGTTTGAGAGAAAAGTCAAGAAAATTGATGAAAAGTTGAACATAACTGAGTTGCTCAACCAATGGAAGCCACCTAACCTCATATTTATAATGTGAGAGAATAACCTTTATTTTTTAAGCCCGTGGAAGTCAAATTTTGATTTATTGCAGCTAAATGTGTTTCTAGCTAAAGAGAAATAAAAGTACTTAAAAATCAACATCTCAGATATTTTTCTTTGAATGTTATATACTCATTGCAGAAAACTTACAAAGTACAAAAGGGCCTGTGCTAGACTATTTTTCTAAATATTTGGGGCCTCTCTAGATAATTCAGAAGAATGTAGTTCTTCCCCTATGAATGCAGGGTATGGCCTTGTGGATTGCTTAGAGCAATGAAAGGTGAGGGAAGTGCCTGTGCCACCTTTAATAAAAAGCCATTTTTTTACCTCTGTCAGGAGACTGGACTGAGAGCTTACCCTGAAGTCATGGATAAGAAAGACAAGAATGTTGGACAGAGCTGTATCTAACCCTAAGGTAGACATGAAGAAAAAAGACAAATACAGTATTGGGATCATTTCTTCGTGAAGCATAAGTGAACCTAAGCTGAAGAAAAAGAAGAGAAAGAGAGAAAGTGAGTTAGTAGTTATTATTTCTTCCGTTAAAAATTATTAATAGTAATTTTCAATGCATTTTTAAATGTTTTAGCCATGTCATATTCTGGCAAAAACCTTTATAGTAGGATTATTTCCCCTGCTATTAAAGTTCCTTACAATTTTCTTCATTATTACTTAATGTCCTATCATTCAAAAACACTTTTTATAAACCACATAAAGGACATTTGTGTCATTATTATTTGTGTGAACACATAGAGCCCTCTTTAGGATTCCTTGTATATTTATGTAGCCAAGTATCTAGCACAGTACCTGATATATAAACTCTCAAGTTTTGTGTTGTTTTTTTTTTTTTTTTTTTTTGGTTCAAGACAAGAGGAGAAGAACAGAAATGATACAGTACTGTGGTAGAGATATAGTAGGAGGCCAAGGAAAAATGTCAACAACATAAACCACATTTTGTTCGGTTCCCTGTTTCTTTTTGAAATTAATCATTTATAGCTTCTCTGTCTATCCCTGTTATATCCCATTTCTCACTGCCTTGTTGTTGATAGGAGGACTCCAGAGAACTACATGCTCAAAGGTGACTGCTTTTTGTCACATAATTAATTAAATAATTTGTTCATATTCTTTTTGATAACATTTTTACTGAATAAATGCCTGTAATGTGCCAGGTCCTGTTCTAGGTCCGGCAGGCACAGAAGTAAATATGATAGCCAAGATGTCTGTTTTATGGAGCTCTACATTCTGCTGGTGACAGAGGAAAGGTAGAAAACAAAGAAATTCACAAAGAAACAGACAAATGACTTGGCACAGAGGTGTGTTGTGAAGTAAATAAAACAGGGGGTCATGTTGTGTAGACAGCAAGTGGGGGAGTGGAAAATGGAGTGGGTGGCTTTAGCCTGGGTCATGAGAAAAGGTCTCTTAAGAGGTCACCTTTGAGCCAATGGCCCACACGGCAAGAAGTATTCAGCCATGTGAAGGTGTGAGGCATGAATGTGCCTGGCAGAAGGAACAGCAAGTACAGAGGCCTTAAAGAATGAGCTCTACATACTTGAGGGGAAAAAATGACAATGGGATGAGTGAGGGGAGTTGGAGGGGATGAGGGGAGGAGCTTGACAGAGCCCGGACTATGTGCTGTTTTAAAGAGCATCGTAAGGACTTTGGACTTATTCTAAGAGGGATGAGGAAACCAATGGAAGGCTTTGTGCATTGGAACAAAATTGGAACACAAGTCTGATTTTATTTATTTTGAGAGAGAGACAGGGAGAGAGAGAGAGAGAGAGAGAGTATTTGTGTGTGTGTGTGTGTGCACGCTCATGAGTGAGGGAGGGGCAGAGAGAGGGAGAAAGAATCCCAAGTAGCCTCTGCACCATTAGTGCACAGAGCCTGATGAAGGGCTTGAACCCAAAAACCAAGAGATCATGACCTGAGCCAAAATCAAGAGTCGGGAGCTCAACCAATTGAGCCACCCAAACACCCCAAAGTCTGATTTCTGTTCAAAAATGTTCACTGAGCTGCTGCGTGGAACAGTGGTGGTGGGAGGAAAAGAATGCAAGTGGAGAGAGTGGTTGGAAGGTATAGCGGTTCTCTAGACAAAAGTTGGTGGTGGCTTAGACTACGATGGTTTTGGTGAAGACAGAGCAAAGTGAGTGGATGGGGAAAGTGTTTTGGAAGTAGAGCCAGCAGAACTTTGGAAGATGGTACCTGTTTTGGGTCTCCTTTGTGTTTTGTGCTGTGTTGCCGGGTGTGAGCCTATGTCAAAATGTCTCTCTTGGAATCCTGGTTCCACCATATACAGACTGTGATTTGGAGCAAGTCACTGAACTCCTGGGCTTCAAGTTTCTGCATGTTTCACACACTTTTCAGGGTCGAATAAATGAATTAATGTGTCTGGAACACTTAGCATAATGCTTGGTCCATAGGCAGCTTTTGAAAAAAATTTTAGCAGTTATTATTATTGTTAGAACTATGTGATCTATAGCATTTTGTTCAAAGACAAGTGTACTTAAACCACTTGGCTTGAAGTGGGTAGTGAAAAGATGTGGGGCAAGTAATGCAGGAGGTTTATCTCAGGAGACTTCTATCTCCCAGAGGAATAGCTTCTGCTTTGGCTCTAGACTGAATGGCTGGAGACATATTCTCCTTCACCAGTAATAATTCAGTGCAGGATATAAAAGCTGTTCAGGAAGAAGCATAATACTTTTTTTCATCTTTGGTAATTCCCCCTAAGATCCCCCTTTTTATTCTAGCACATTATTCATCTCTAATATAAAGGAGATAATGTGGAAATTAAAGTGCTAATTTCAGCTGTAATGGGAACCAGGCCACAGTGTGGGGATTAAGAGACAAAAGAACAGGAGAAAAAAAAAACCTTCTCAGCCAGGTTGCTTTGAGCCTATGGATTTTTATGAACAATTTGCCCAGCATTGAATGGAAAATGACCCTTTTATTGGTAAATTTCTGAATGTCGTAGAATTTAGTGGCACTCATGGTAATTCATGGTTCCATACGTCGGTTACAAATGTTTCTTAACTGATAGTCTGTGAGAAATGTTGCAGGCAAGGTAAATGTTATCCAGTCTGCCTTATTGTTAGATCTTTGTTGACCAGCAGTAAAAGCTGCCATTTATTGAGTGTTGACCAGGTACCAGGAACTGTTTCTGACATATCCTATCTTATTTAATTCTTACTACAACCCTGTAAATAGGCAGTATTGAGGCTCAAAGAGGTGAAGTAATTGGCTCAAGGTTACACACAGTAAGAGGTAAAGCTGGAATTTGAACCCAGATCTACCTGTAAATTCTGTGCTTTTAACTGTTCTATTATAATACCTACCTCTGCCAAATGTCTTATTGGACTTTACATAAATTGCACCTGTGCTTTATATGAAATCTAAACCCATTTAAAAATAAAAAAAATAGCTTTTTATAGGAGTATAAAGGCAAACATGTTTACATATTATAATTCAGGTGGAAAAGATACCTTGTTTGTAATTCACTTTAAGAGTCAGTATATTATATTGCTCACCATCTGTAGTAAGCTTGAATGTGTAAGACTTTTCCTTTCTTTTTTTTCTAAGTTAAAAATGACCTATCCTGCAGTTTGAAGACAAGTGAACAGGGGAAATAAACCCTGAAATATTAGATTCACGTATGGCTTGGTTTGTCTTCGAATTACTGTTTTAATCATTTCTAGCCATGAACCTTGTCAAATTGACATTTTGTTTATTTCCGAGAAAAATAATATAGACCAAAGTCATAATGTCAGGAGAGTGTATAGAAATCCTCCCTAATCCATCTTATCCCAAGGAAAAGTGCAACGGTATTGCCTTTCACAGATTAACTCCTTCATTTCATAAGCGGAAAATATCCTAGAGCTGCACTATCCAAAATGGTAACATGAGCCACATATGGCTCTTGAACACTTGAAGTATAGCCAATCTTCACTGACGTGGGCTTTTAAGTGTGAAATGCACACCAGGTTTTGAAGACTTAGTATAACAACAACAAAATAATGCAAAATATCCCAACAATCATTTTTTTATTGATTGCATGTTGAAATGGTAATACATAGGAAACAGTGGGTTGAATAAAATAGATTGTGAAAAATAATTTCACCTGGTTTTTTTTTCATTTTTATGTGGATCTTAAAAAATTTGAAATTGCACACATAGCTGATATTACTTTTCTATTTGATAGTGCTGTTCTAGAGTCCTATATTTAGTGTATTTATTTTCAAACCCATTTTGGAGGTTAATAGGGGAAGAATTCATGCCCAGGGAAACACAAAGAGTGAGTGTATAATGCTCCACTTCTGATATAATGTAAAATCAATACCAGATCCCCATCTAATTGCCAAGGGTAATAAACTCATGCTTAAGTTCCACAAAGCCAAATATCTTCTTGGGAACTCATCTGAATTATGGAAGGCACCCCGGCTTTGCAGTCATGCAGGCCTGATTTGAAGTATCGAATAGCCATATGACCTTGAGTATCAGCCACCTCTGTGTATTATCCCCTCCTCTTGTACAGCCACTGGTGTCCTGGCCACTTCTGTACAGGCTTTAAACAGCTTTGCACAGGTGACATAGAACAGTGCCTTGCCACATTCCACCCATATCTCCAGCTTCCTGCTGGAGCAGGAAGAGGTGGAGCACCCATGGGAGCACTCTTGGCATTGTACATGTAAAACTAGAAGGGCAAAGGAGTTAGTATGGTCGCCTTAGCGGTCAGGGTAGACGACCAAAGATAAACCCTTCTCTCTTTCCTAAACAGGTGCACAGTTATATGACACACTTCACAAACTTCCTCAGAAGGGTGTGGCAGGGTCAAACTCTGTCACCTTCAGAGGTGGCCAACTTTATAATGCATCCTTGTATTGGCTTTTCCTTCTTCCCTGTTTCTTTCCCTGCATCCCTCAGTTGTGCTCCCTGGCTCACTTCCCAAATAAACTATCTGCAGGTAAGCCTTTGTAGCAGGCTCTGCTTTTGGGTAGGGGATGAAGGCCAAGGCACCTTGGAAAAGTGGGATACTTTTATGGAGTTCAAATTTTCTGTAGGTAAACTGGGGATAATAATGTCAATTGTTAAGAAATGTTGTAGGAATTAGAAAGAATGTATAAATCTCCTAGCAGAAACCTTTGACAGCCATTATTATCTTCTCCCTTAACATTTCTTAAGGCAAAATCCCAAGTGGATGGTGCTAAATAGCATCCTTTAAAGTTCTTTCACATAGCCCTGGGAAAGGCAATGGTTTTGAAAAGTTTTATTTTTCTGGGGGGAGGGTCTCAACTTTACCATTCTAAAATAACCCAAATGGACCAGAAATAGAAATATATGCCAAAGGAAAAAGTTTCTTTCTTGGTAAACTAATGCATTTGGAAATGAAAGTGGGGAGGAGATGATAACCCCATGGGAGACAGGACTCTGGTCTGGGACCCAGTGTCCTTTCCTTTTTCTCTTTCTCTGAATCTGAATGTGAGAGGTATAAGCACAGGTGAGGTCACACACACACATCCACACCAACACACCGCCCCCTCCTCCCCCCCCCCGCCCCCCCCGCCACGCAATGGGTTTAGAAAGAAAAGTGAAAGTGCTTATCTACTTTTTGAAAAAGTTTTGAGGGGCACCTGGGTGTCTTCCTTGGTTGAGCGTTGGACTCTTGAGTTTAGCTCAGGTTCATGGGTTCCAGCCCTGAGTCAGGCTTTGCACTGCCCGACCTGACATTCTCTCTCTCCTCCCTCTGCCCCTCCCCTGCTTGTGCACTCTGTCTCTCTCTGTCTCTCAAAAATAAGTAAACATTAATTTTTTTTAAGTTTTCATTTTCAATGTAAATTGTCTGAGTACGTGTGTGTGTGTGTGTGTGTGTGTGTCTCCCCAGACAACCCACAGAACTGCACTATGCACACACTCATAGACAATGAGAGAAAGAGAGAGGAATGACAGATAAGAGGCAGGAGGAAATAGAGAGACAGGAACTAAGTAAGACAGAGCAAGGGAAGCAATAAGCTAGCAACGACCTGCTGAGAAGCTGGCCAAAAATGGTTGTGTCAAAAGGAGGAAATCAGAACCAGAAAACTCCCTACTGGGGATGGGGAGGCTTCTCCAGGGTCTTCTCTGGGGAATAGTGACTCCCTCTTCCTGCCAGCTCTTGAAAACCTTGATTTTCCTTCCCCCCACCCCAACCCCAGATTTTCTACTTCTCATCATTAATTTATTTTCCATGGTCTTCTTATTGTTTATTCCCATCACTGAACTTCTCTGAGTGTTCCACTAGAATTTCATAACATTTGTCAACATTTAGCAAAATATTTTTGAGCACTTAAGGGGTTACATGCCAAGTATAGTACAAATGAAACATACTAATTTACTGGATCAAGTGAACAAAGATAATTTTTTCTTCATAAATAAATATGAGGGTCAGAAATAATAGAAATAGCCATGGATGTAGAGCTATTTATCTCAGCATTTTCTACATAATCAAAGAATTTACAGTTCTTTACTAAAGAAGATTGTAACTTATGCAATATGAGATATAAATGAAATATTTGCATAAAATTTTATATTTTAAATATAAAGAGTTCTCTCTCAACAAACTGATGATATATTATTATCATTCTTCAAATTTGTCAGCTAAGGAAAATGAGTCTCAAAGAAATTGGGTGCTTTGACTCAAGTCATTTGAAGCTGATGTTCAAATCCAGGTCTCTTAACTTTCAGTCCTGTGATTATTTTACCATGCCACCTCACTGCACTATATATCACATTACTAAATAAATGTGAATTTTATTATGTACTGAATTTTATATTTTATTTTATAAACTGTTAAAGCTATGTAGCTTATTCAGTAGCCATTATGTGTTTGGTGGCAATTTTTGTAAAGACAAGCATTAGAATTAGTTCTATTCCTGGAAAGTTCACCTTTTCAATGTAATTGATAACAGGTGCCCTCTTGCATTGGACAGAAGGACATTTTCAAAGTCTCCCAATGCAAAATCTTCCAGTGTGAGGAAGTATGGATTATTCTATGTCAGAGAATAAATTCTAAGTCTATCATAAAAAGAAAATGTAAAATCCACTGGTAAGACTGGGTCTATGAGCAACCATTCTTAAAATAAGAGTTCTCTAATTTCAGCCTCCACTAGTTATATTGAAAAGAAATTTGCCCTTAAAGCTCTTGTATATTTTTATACCCTAAAAAATAAAATTGTAAATTTTAAAAGTTAAAAAAATCAAATGTTATTGTAAGATGAACTCTGAACACTAGCCATCTGCAGATGTCTCCTGACTTTGCTGAGGGAAAACAGTTATTGTCTTTAAAGCTTTCCTCACTGGAAAATTCCAGAACTCTAATTGTGTCAGTTGCTATCCTAGTCTAGTCTCAGCCCCAAACTAGCCATGTGACCATGAATCAATGACTTAATGTGTCTGGGACTCAGCTTCTTTTCTGGAATTTAATTCAATAAAAGTTTATGTTTGTTGAACACTCTTATGAATGACTCTTATTGAACTCTTACCATGTACCAGAATATTCAGAGGGTTTTGTATATATTGTTTTTGATTTTCAAAATACCTTATGAGGTAGGCACTATTATTATCATTTCAAATTCCCGGATGAGGAAACAGAGGTCCAGAGCGGTTAAGTCACCTAGCCAAGCTCACACAGCTAGTAAACTGCCAACTAAGATTTGAACTGAGGGAGTTCAGTTCCAGCACCTGTGCCATGAATCACTTCATTATGCATCAATTAGGGTGGTTACAGCTACAGTAATAGAAAACTCAAGGAGAAGTAGTTTTACAATTAGGACATTGTCTCTCACAGCCAAGACTCCAAATGTTGGTGGTTCTGGTGTGGGTTTAATGGCTCATGATGTCATTGAAGACCAGCGTTATTCCCTCCCTTTTACTCCTCCTTTCTCAGCATATTGGCTCTTGTCATTCAAGCTTGACCTCTTGTGATCACAGGAAAGATGCTGTGATTATAGAATCAGCTTCTCATTTTGATCAGGGGGAAAATTCTTTCCCAGAAGCCTTAAGCAGGCTAGCCCAAACTGGGTAACATGCCCACTGTTTGAATCACTAGCGAGGGAGACATTACAATTTTGCTTTCAACTAATCACATTAATCCCTAGGAGGGACCTATCTTTGCTGAGCATTTTCTTCTGTGAGTATTTTATGAGTAGCAAAGTGAAGATTTGACTATTAGAAGACAAAGGATGATGACTGTCAGAATGCTTAAAAGCCAACCCCACATTCATGGAATTTACAATCTTCTTTGTGTCTTTCACCTCCTGTATTTAAGTGTCACTAAGTCCAATAGGGCTATCATCTAGATTTGCAAGCATATCATGACTTTCCATTGACTCAAAAATAAAGTCTAGTCTTTTATTTTTTTAAGTTTATTTATTTATTTTGAGAGAGAGAGAGAGAAGCAGAGAGAGAGGAAGAGAGAGAATCCCAAGCAGGCTTTGCACTGTCAGTGTGGTGCCCGACCCAGGGCTTGATCCCACAACCCACGAACTGTGAGATCATGATCTGAGCTGAAATCAAGAGTTGGACACTTAGCTGACTGAGCCACCCAGGTGTCCTGAAGTCTAATCTTCTTAAGAAGACACAAAAGCCCTGTCCTACATGGGTCTACCTTACCTTTAGGCTGCCAGTGCCGACAATCCCACCTCATCTATGATACAGCCATCATGGAAAAGAGTTACTGGAAGTCCCCTGTATACACAGAGTTGCTTTATGTTTGTGTCCTCAACTCATACTAATCTTTCTACTTGGACTATTTTTCCTCTTCTTTCCTTCCAAAGAATTGCTACTCTGACAGAACTATGGGCCATTTAGTAAGAATTGACACTTGGAACAGAATAATCCTTGTGGGAGACAATTTATTTATTTATAAAGTTTATTTATCTGTGAGAGAGAGTGTGCAAGTGGGGGAGAGGCAGAGAGGGAGAGAAAGAAGAGAGAGAGAATCCCAAGCAGGCTCTATACTGCCAGTGTGGAGCCCGATGCAGGACCCAAACTCATGAAACACAACATCATGACATAAGCCAATGTTGGACCAACTGAGCCATCCAGGTGCCCCATGGGAGAGAATTTAATACCCTCTAAGTAAGAGGTCATAAAGTAGGGTGATGACAGTGGATCTGAATGGTATAGGTTATACACTCAAAAGAGTTTGCTAAGGGAAAACTGACAGAAAAAAAGTGTCAAACATGGTTGCTTTGGAGGACTATAAGGCCAGATAATTAAGAGAAGGGAACATGGATGAAAGTCAGTTCTCTTTGCACATCTTGTAGCTGATGAGAAGATGTCCATCAAAATTGGACGTTTATGAGAGACGTTTGACCTAATGATTCAGGGGTCATATGTACAGATATGATAGATGGCCATTTTTCTGGTTTTCCTCACAGAGAGGATGGAGGGGAGGGGCATGTGTAGGTCCATGAAATGAGGGCAGGAGATAGGAATGTGTCTTACCAGAAGTAATTGAGCATGATTTTAGACCAGAATTGAAACGAAGATTAGAGAATGCCAAGATCCAGCTGGAGGTCAAGTCTGAAGTAACTTGTAAAGCTGAGAAGGAATTGAAATAAGTACTCAAAGCTGAGATGTGAAACAAAAGAAACTGGAGAACTAAGAAATATGAGCTAAAGGAAAAAGGGTTTATAACATCAAGCAAGGTGGTCTGAATGACACTAGTTTGAAGACATGGCCAGTGCCCATGTTGGGACTTTGGCATCGATGAGGCAAATGGGTCAGGGTTATTTAATGGAATGGGCCCAGTATAGACACATGAACAAGGACAACTTGGAAATTACTTAGGATGAGTTATTTAATGGAACTATTTAATGGAATGGGCCCAGTAGAGATGCATGAACAAGGACAACTTGGAAATTACTCCTTAAACTTAGGATGAGTTACAAAAGAGAAAAAAGAAGTAATACAAAAACCTGGTGCACTCTACAGTTACAGGGTAAACAAAAGAAGAGAAGCCACAAAATATTCTAAGATTAGTCATGGCCTACGAGGAAAGGTTGAGCAGAAGAATAAGAGGTAAGGGGCGCCTGGGTGGCTCAGTTAGATGAGCGTCTGATTCTTGATTTTGGCTCATGTCATGATCTCCTGGTTTGGGGTTTGAGCCCCACATCTGCCTCTGCACTGAGCATGGAGCCTGCTTGGGATTCTCTCTCTCTCTCTCTCTCTCTCTCTCTCTCTCTCCCCCTCTCTTTGCCTCTCTCCCTCTCTCTGCCCCTCTCTCCCCACCAGTGAAAATCTGGTGATACATATTTAGTTAGTTGTAAGTATAGAGATAGCAACAGAATAAAAGGGTTAAGTTGATAGTGTCTATGATTTCATCTGGTTCAAAATTTTATGATTCTTACCTGAAAAGAATTCAGAAAAAAAGATCCTAACTCATGGAACCCACGTATCAATTTATTAATATCATTTGGATTTGGGCACTGCAAGTGTAAAAACAATACTGCTCTCTGTAATGAAATAGGAAACAAGACAGGTAACTGAGCTTTTCATGTAAAAAGAAACAGTTCTCAAATTTAGTTCTTCCCTTCCCCATGAGGGTTGATATGGCCGTTTCTTTTCCAGTAGTGGTGAATAATCTAGGCAGGGACTCAGGGACTCCAGTCAGCAACTTCTGATTACCCCCCTTTTTTTTTCTGTAGGAAGGGAATTAGTGACATCTGTCTCAGTGAGCATCTGGTGACAGCCCAACAATACACAGGCACAGAGAGGGACCACATTTTTCCAGATCCCTGTGGATTGAAGAACTTGCCTCTGGAAGCCCTTGGGTATTAAGAATAAGCTTGGAAGATTTTTATGAGGTATAATGACAGGCAAGGTTGGATAAGTTGAAAAAGAGTCTCATGTGCTGTTAAAACCTTTCTTTGAAATATTTGGTTTTGTTCTATAACATACTTTTGCTTTTCGGTTTCGTTCACAAACTCCTTGAGAAGCGTCTGTCTGTTTGGGTAGCTAAAACAAAAATACCCTAAACTGGGTGGTTTATACACAACAAACGCTTATTTCATGCAGGCCTGGAGGCTGAGAAGTCCAGTACCATGGTGCTGGTAGATTAGGTGTCTGGTGAGAACCCACTTCCTAAGCAGCTGTAACCTCACATGGGTGAAGGAGCTGGGGAGCTCTTTTCTGTAGGTACTAATGCCATTTGTGACGGCTCTGCTCTCATGACTTAGCATCTTCCAAATGCCCCATTTCTTAATACTATCACATTAGGCATTGGGTTTCAACATTGAAATTTTGGGAAGACACATTCAGTCTACAGTAAAGAGTAAGCTAACAACAGAGTGAGTGACAGAAATTTTTAGAAAAAAAATTCCCAGTCCCCTCTCTGGCACAGCTGTATTATGGCTAGGCATGCCTACCTTCAAGGGCCCACTCTTCCACAAAAAAATGTAAAAAATTATATTTTATGACTGTATTAGTACAAAGACAAATATAACCTGGGTCGATCATTATACATTCACTGTTATTAAAAGAAATAAACATGAAAAGATGTTGAGGACCCTGAAGAATCATGGGTCCTTGTCATTGGGCCTAGGCATTACCAGCCCTGCTGTGGAAAGCATCTACCTGACCAGCCCTGTCTCATCACGGACTCTTTTCCACGAAGTCCTACTTACCTGCTCCTACCTGTGGGAACACCTTTAATAGTTACTGTCTGTCTGACTCATTTTGCAATTAGTGTAGTCCACATTCTATTATCATTTTTCTTTTATGAATGAATTCTCTATTCCAAGTGGATTTTAGATTGCTCAAGGGCAGGGGCCATGTTTTGTGCTTCTTCCTCTCCTTGGCACTGAGTACATTCCGTGATAGCCGCATTTCTTGAACATATGCTATGTGCCAGGCATAGTTCTACTATATCATAGTATTATCCTCACTTTTTGGGAAAGGAAGTGAAGTGTGTGGAAGAAAATCAACTGGCTCTAGGCCTCCCATTCAGACTGAGATTTTCATTCTAAGTTTCTCTGGTTCTAAAGACAACTGCCTTTCTACTTAATGACACTGCCTTCACATGTGGGTGGTGGTAGTAATGGTGAGGAAGATGAATTAAGACAGTGGAAAAAAAACGGGAAAGGAAATCAATGAAAAGCTCTGCAGGCATTTAGATTCTGTATAGTAGAGTAAATTTAAAGCAAATACTGTTTAGCACTCTTTCATAGCTTACTTGAAATCTTTTTTTTTCCTCAGATTTTATTTTTTTAAGTAATCTCCACACCCAACATGGGGCTCCAGCTCAAGACCCCGAGATCAAGAGCCATATGCTCTCCTGAATGAGCCAGACAGGCACCCCTTGAAATCTTTATTCTAAGTGTTTTAAACAAGAAAAGGTACCTCTTTACCATAATGACAACATTGGGTTGGGTAAACTACCCCTGGTATAAAGGAATTCCTCATTTAACATGGTAAAGATTTCGATGTCACATCTTTTTAAATCAGAAGAAAAAAGTAATTTTTCCCAAGGATAATATGATCAGGCACTAATTCCTCCTTCAGTATATCATCATCATGTTCCATGTTTCAGCCAATATTGGGCAATGTCAGAGCAAGGTCCAATAGCATCTATTCAGTGATTCCAAATTTAGAGCAATATTAGTTCCCTATGGACAAATCCAACATCAATATGTTCATATCTTATATGCTTTCATGACATTTCAGAGAGAAGCCCATGATTTTGCTGTTCTCATGACATCATATAACAACCAATGAGTATTGTTTTTGTTTTAGTTGTTTGCTTTCTTAGCCATTTTCACACCACAGCTTCAAGTGGGAATAGATTTGAACCACGTGCTGCGGTTTGTCAATTTTAAACCTTATGTGCCTAGAAGGTGAGAAACCACAGAAACACAGAAGAGAAAAACCATTTTTGTATATGCAAAGTATGGGATCCTCGAAAGATGAATTCTGAATAGAGCACACCTATCCTTGGATCCTGCCTCTATTGCTTAAAGTTGGTATGGCTTCAGAAAAGTAACCTAATTCTGCTTGTTCATCTATACAGTGGTGATAAAAGTTCATACCTTTACAGGTTAGTTGTGAGGATAGGCGATTTCCCATGAGAAACACTAGCATGAGACCTAGCATGTAGTAGGTGCTTAATAAATGTTAGCTTATTAATATTGACTGGTATTATGGTTACCATCTCTGAATGATGCTGAAGGATCAATCAGGAAAGTTAAGGTAAAAACAGCTCTTGAATTGACTCATTTGGGTTTTGATATGGGATGGACATTTTATGTTGCTGGAACAGTAAGGGAAATATGAGTGTAAAATCACATTAAAACGTTTCATGCAGGGAAAAATAAGGGGTCCACTAACTTGATTTTGCTCATTTATTTTTTCAGCAAGCAGTAAACCCTAATCAGACCCTTAGAACTGGGAATATCTCTTGGCAATTAGAGGTTCACATGTAACAGCTGAGCTCTTTGGGGAAAGAGATTCTATTAACACACCAGTCCATTCTGCAACCTAAAGCCCCCTGTATTACAACAAGCATTTTGTAACACACTTTTACTAATCTGAAATGAAACTCATAGATAAAATAACCTATTTATTCAGAATTTTTTCTTATTCCCTAATTAAATACAAGGGAAAAATGAAAAGAAAATAATATATAATAAAATAATATAAAATGCCTGGGCATAGCTACACTGGAAGAACTAATGAAGTTGTAAGATGCTTGTACTTATAAATAAAATCACCTTGACCTGGTAACTGCAAACACAGATTGATATAGGTATTTGCATTGGCAACTCAGATACCTAGAATTGTATTACTCATTGATATTAGTTTTTTGAAATTGTGAATGACTCTTGATAAAATTCTGGACAAAGCAAAGTACAATCTTACCTTGATATATATGATATTTGCAATCCTGAAAAACGTAGTGTATATTAAAACTATACAGAAATACTTTGTGTTATATGTAATGTGGGGCAAGGCTCTATGCCAAGATACCTATAATTAAGTTTTTCATTGACATGAATGTCTGAAGGGACACTCTAAACCTGCATAAAATTTGGGATAATTTTTCATTATGCAGGATTGTCCTGCACATTACCAAATATCTAACATCTCTGGCCCTTTATCATTTATAGCTCAATAATATCCACCAATCATCAGTATGAAATAAAAATCCCCATTAATTTTTTAAAGCATCTTGTAGGGGGCAGTCCTGCCCCCATTGAGAATACTGCACTGGTCAGACTAAGTACTTGAATTTCACTGAACAGGGTGAATTTGCTTATTCTCTTCTCTGTGCATTGGATGCTCTTCCTCTGCTTGGCCTTGATAATATTTACTAATGGCTAAAAGGCCCAGTGCAAATGACATCCAGGAAGTCATCTGTAAAGCCCCAGTTACTCTACCTTTGTGTTCCCCGAAGATCCTCTGCTTAAGATTTTCATGACTTTGATTGTATTGTATTGTCTGTTTTCATTTCTATTTTTCAATGTTATTCTATGAACTCCTGATGACAGGATCAGTTTATATATCTTTATATTTACTTATTTAAAAAAAAATTATGTCTTTATCCTTAGTGCCTGACTCAGAACTGGCACATAGAAAAGATGGATGGGTGGACAGATGCTTGAAAGGATTAATAAATGAATGACAATGTTAATACAAATAGTTACTATCTACTTTTTTGAGGTATCATGATTGGCTCTGGGGGAGGCATTAAAAGGGGATCCTGCTCTCAAGATGTTTGTAGTCAAGGAGGAGACTTAGGTCACTCATGGTCATTTAAAAAAAATGTATAAGCTGTAGCATTCTAATTAGCTATGGGGTGAAAGTATTCTACATGGTGCTATCTACTTTATTTGGAATTGGTGGAGAAAAGAAAAGACTTGTAAAACCCCAAGTTTAGGAATCATTAGTGCTTTTTTAGGTGGGTTAGCTAGGTTATTCTGATGCGGTGCAGAACAGCACAGGATTGTTTTTAAATAGCAGTTTTCATACTTGGGGTATTTTAAAGTACTTTAAAGTGCTTTACAAAGTAATGAGTTAAACACTGGTAGTGAGAAACTATGTATGCTAATGGAGAAAGCCATTATGCTCTTGACAGTAGCTCAAACAGGACTGTGGAAATTAGAGGCAGTTTTATTGATATTGGCCAAGATTTGGAATTAATCCTTGCTCCTTTTGAAAATTGCCATGGGATCTTTAAATTGCACTTGGATGGCCACTGTGTTTAATAAGATTGTTTTCTGGACCTGAAACTGAACCAAAAAGTTTTTGTTCAGACATTCTGCAAATAAAACACATTTGGAGATAGCAATTTTTTTTCCATAATGAATTTGGATAATGAAAGATTTTCATAGAAGAAGAATCAGGGGGAAAAAAAAGAATCCCCATGACCCTTCCCTAGCTTTTGGAAGTAACCTCACTGGAAGTTCTGAAATACTCAGATAAATGTGTTCCAATTTTGCCTTTGCTCTTCAGGGTTCTGGCTGAGACTGATGTAGAGGTGCCAAAAATCTAATGAGAAAGCCTGCTCATGGACAATTTCCATACCACTTTTAACAGACTTGCAAGGTTAAGATCTGAATAAATATGCAAACTTTATGATATCAAGTGGAATAATTTCTCATGCCTTTGGCCTTTTAAAATTTTTGTATGAAATTCTATCCAAATTTTATCCAAATATTAGTGACAATTTAATTGGCAAGAGTAAAGCAATTTGGAATTTAAAATTTATTTTTAATATATTGTATCATCTATTAAGCTAATATGAACTTAAAAGTTAATACCATTAACTTGAGAAATCTCCGCCATAAACTTACAATGAAATCTACAACTTAGATGGTAGACATTAAACTTACCATTCAATACAATTCTTTAAAATTTTGTTTAGAATTTGCTGAACACTATGTCACTGCAATTTCCTAGTCATTCATTCAGCAGAATGTGGTTGGGTACCTGATGACTGAGGGATACATATTAAAAAAGGAATGAATCTTGGTAAAGATGCTGAAGGTAGATGTTTATTCCAGCTTTTAGAGCTCACGGTCAGACTATACATTAGCCCTGAAATTTAAACTGATCTTCAAAGTATAAACTTTTAGTTATGAGCTCTTTTGATATCTTACAGAGGTTTTTAATATGCCAAAATCTTCACTTCAGGATTTGCTATTTGCTTAAACCTTTCAAGTCTATGCAGAATACATCAACCAAGCCACCTTTCGAGGGAAAATAAGAAGGAAGTGTGTTAAGTATTAGTGCCTGCATCACTTGCCCCGTTGAATGCAAAACAAAACAAAACGAAACAATACATTTTTTATAAGTAAAAGTTGCACAAATTTGACCACAGATGGGCTTGCCTTCCTCCGCATGAGCAAAAGTTAAACTTGACGTGAGGACTTAGGATTCACGTTAGGTTAACCCTAGTGTGGATTTTAGAGATTGGTAATGGGTAGGGGCACATGGGTGGCTCAGTTGTGACTCTCGATTTTGGCTGAGGTCATGATCTCATGGTTTGTGGGTTTGAGCCCTGTGTTGGGCTCCACACTGACAAGTGCAGAGCCTGTTTGGGATTCTCTCTCTGTCTCTCTCTCTCTCATCCACTCCCTGCACTCCCTCTTTCTCTCTCTCTCTCTCTCAAAATAAATAAATAAACTTAAAAAAAAAAAGAAATTGGTAATGGGTAAGAAGCAGATGTTTCCCAGATATCAACATTTCAATACAACCCTGAAACTTTCTAGGGGTGGGAGCCAGTAAGGACATAAAACTATTGGAAATGTAACAAATCTTTCCCAAGTCACAGAAGAAACATTTGAAAGATAAGCTTTTTTCATTTGTGGTGTCTTTCTCAGTTACTGGAATTATAATGATAACCCAAACTAAGGGAAAAGCTGTGTATCATAATGGCAGAAATACTCATTTGGCACATAACTCAGTTCTTGTGACCTTACTTCTGCCATTAACCTTGCTTTCCTGGAGGCAATGACCAAACCTATCTAATTTGCCACTCTACTCCCAATGCTTAGTGCATCGAGTATAAGTGTCCCTTAAATATGTTTTGAATGAATGAAAATATTTTTTGAAAGCTTGCAGTTGGCTATGACTTTTGCCTTGGCCTTAACATCTTCATTTACAAAATGAGCAATATAGGCTAGATGATCTCCTTATCATAATCCTTCCATTCTAGGACAGTTTTTAAACTACTAGTACTTGTTAAAAATACAGATTTCAGGACCCAACTGAGTCAAAGTCTCTGGGTATGGAGCCTAGGCAATTGCCCTTTTAATGTTTCACAGATGCTTCTTATGCACAGTAAATTTGGTCTAAGGCCATACAAGTTTCTTAAAATAGGTTTAGAAGTAGGAGTTTTAATCACACCAAGGCATTTGCATATAAAAGGCAAGTGGAGAGTGGAAGTGATCATCTGGATAATTTGGTTTTCTAATATCTAACACTCTTACCTTAGAGTATGGATATTTATTTTATTTTACTATTTTATTCTTTATTAAGAATTTTTTTTTAATTTTTATTTTTTAGAGAGAGAGCATGTGAGCAGGGGAGGAGCAGAGAGAGAGGGAGACACAGAATCTGAAGAAGGCTCCTGGGTCTGAGCTGTAAGCACAGAGCCCGATGTGGAGCTTGAACTCAAGATCTGTGAGATTATGACCTGAGCCAAAGTCAGATGCTTAACCAACTGAGTCACCCAGGTTCCTGGAGTATGGACATTTTATATAAGGTCTTTCTATCCAGAGAATTCCCTCCATTCTTGATGAAGGTAGACAAGAATATAGTATTTCCAAATTTGGTTGAAAAGCTGTAACTCTTAAATAAAACAAACTCTACTTTTCTTTTCTTGATGAAGATGTAATTTTTAAGCTGTTAATATTTCCATTTGCAGATACATTGCTAAACTAGGTTTTGAAACATTGTACTACAAACAGAAAAATGTATTTAACTGGAAACTAAAAATAGGATTGGCTTTCTCAATATTCAAACAAATCAATCTTCTAGAATGTTAATTGACATCTACTTTTCTGATAAGTGGGTTTTTTTAATGTAAGTGTAATCTTAAAAATCCTAAATTTAAAAGTTGGCATTTGTAGATATAAATTATTCATATTGACAATTGAAAAGACAGCTCCTTTTACTCAAATTTCTACTCACCACAGAAAGCACCAATGAAACACGATTAAACAAACATCTTTACGTCCTTTCATTGACATTCCCGAAGGCCAAAATTAACAGCTGGGTTTAGGATGCTCAATCGCTTCTTTGTTCTTCTAACCTTCATACTGTTGAGAAGGTGTAGATTGATATGACTCAAGAGAAGCCAAAGCAAAGATACTTGGTTTATATATCTGAACTCCAGTCAAAGTCAAATAGGTAGACTGTTAAGGTAGACCCAAGAGTCAGATTTTCAGACATCACCCATAGCAAAACTTGTGCTATGCTCCCTCTTGTTTGAGTGAGGTGTCCAAAGCAAACAGTCAGTCGTTTCCAGTTTTTTCCATCAGTGTGCATAGTTTCCAACTGTGGAAAGAGAGAGACAATTTGCTTGACTTCATGTCAGATGTCAGGTCTGCTGACCTTCAAGGAAAGCTGAGCTTGACAATGGTGAACATTGCCCAGAGTATGCAAGTCTGTGGTCTGGTCTAAAATATTTGCTCCTCTGCCAGAAATACAGATGGATGTAAAATAGGAACATTTTAAAGGTTTAAATTTAAACAGTATGCTTTAAAGGACACATTATACTGAAACGTTTTTTTCTTTATTTCAGAGCTATCGTGTATTTAAATTGTAGATGCAGACTATTAAGCTGATTGAGAAGATATGGCATTTCCCCTCATATTTAAAATATACTGTTGATTTCAGGACATACTCTTACATAGAAAAGCAAAGTACAAAAGAGATCATGGTTTTTAAACACCATTATGCCATGAAAGGAAGTAAGGCTCCTAGGAGAAGTGGTTGATTCCAGGGCTGAGTTAAGCAAAACACAAGATGAACCTGGACATCTTATAGTACCAGAATATAAGGAAAGGCTAAATAGAAGATGGGACCTATTGCAATCGTTCTTTGATTCAGGAGCCAAACTAAAGGAGTTCCCAAATGGCCAAAGCTAGAACACTTGAATAATGAAATAAATGACAGGATTGAATTATGACCTGGAGAATAAAATAAATATCTGTGAGTTTACGGTGATATAAATAAATATGTGGTTAAATATTTGGTTAAATAAATAGGGGAGAAGAAAGAACTCCTCCTTACTATAAAATTATGATTAATAAATGTACAAGGGAAGAAGGAAATGAAAATCACCTAAATGTGTTCTCCAAGGTATTTGCCAACTACAAAAGGAAAAAGAGTAAGTTTACAGTGGTGAAATGCATCAGATACCAACTTAACCAAGTGATCAAGGTCAACATTACTACCAACAAAGACAAGTCAATATCATGAACCTTCTGGTACAACGCAATGAGAAGGACACAACATCATTTCTGTGGTATTCTTGCCAAAAATGCTTAACCGCTTTCCATTCGCAAGAAAACAGTAGACCATCCCAAGTTTTTGACAGAACACCCTATCAATACTCCTCAAAAATGTCAAGGTCGTGAAAGCCAAGAAAAACCTGAAGGACTGTTACAGAATGCAGGCAACCAAGGAGAAATAAGTAAATGCCATGTGGTATGTCTCTCCTGGAACTGAAAGACAACATTAGCGGGAAAATGGGTAACATTCAAGTAGGGTCTGTAGCTTAGTTAATAACGTTATACCACCGTTAATTTCCTTGTTCTGATCCTTATGCTGTGGAGAGACAGGAGAGGCTGAGTGAGGGCTATCTTGAAACTCTCTGTGCTTACGTTGCAAGTTTTCCGTAAGTCTAAAATAAGCCCAAAATAAAAAGTTAAAACAATAAAATATAATGTGATGAGTGAAAATTGTTTTAAAGGCAGCTTTTGGATGTGTCCTTTTTAAAGTGCTGTGGAGTTTATATATAGTCCAGACTCTTTAGCATGGCCTGCAGAGATTTACACCATCTGGCCTTTTCTTACCTCTCCTATGTCATCTCCAATTCTGTGCCACCCACACTGGTTTTCTTTCTGTTCTTTGAGCATGCAAAATGAATTCTCAGCTACACACACCACACACACACCTTCCCCAGATCTTCTCAAAATTGTCTTTTCCCCCCTCATTGTTTAGCCGTGTCTCAGGAAAACAAAGTCTTATTTCTCACTTATGTTGCATGGCTGACCCATTCACTGTGAGTTTGCTGTGGATCCATATCTTATTTATTCTAGGATCCAGGCACAAAAAGCAAACTCAACCTGGAATGTGCCAAACTCATGACAAAGGGAAGAGAAGAAGTGAGTTGATACAATCAAATGCCAGTTCCCAGAGCTTCTCGGTGGAGCTGGGACACTTTTGCTTACGCTCACATTTTATTGGTCAAGGCGCATCATACGGCCAAGCTTGATGCTAACATGGTAGGGAAGGAACTTCTAAAGAAAACCTGCAAGTCATATGGTGGGGATATATAATCTTTTTACAGAGAAGAAGAAGGACATTCAGGAGCAATAATGCAACCTACCATAAGACTCAGCTCATGTGACACCTTTTCCAGGGAGGTTTCCTGTACCCCTGGTACATTCCCCAAGGTCCTTCGTATTCTATTATTTTGCTTTGTTTCTTATAACTTTCTGAAATATACTTTGTTAAGGTTTCCTTTATTATTTGTTTCTCCCACTAGAACATAAATTCTCTGAGAGTAGAAAACTGATATAAATTGTTCATAGCACTATCCAACAGCTCCTGGCCCTTAGTTGAGTGCTCAATATACATCTGTTGAGTAAAAGGAAGGCGTAGCTTGGAGCTTCTTAATTCCCATGTCTTTATAAAATGTATCATATACAATGTTCCACTAATAGTAGGCACTGGTAAATGTTTGTTAAATAAACGAATGCATATTGATATGGAATAGATTAAAGATGAAAAAATATATTTATACACATATTTTGGTAATGGCTAGGGTTACAACTAAGAGAAAAATAATCTCCCTATTAAGAAGAGACATTTTTATGCATTGAATTTTTCTCCAAGTACACTTGGACAAGGTAGATGAGATTTGATTTTTCTTACGTAGCTCCAACTAACCTCACCTATGAATAAAGTGTTTGAGGATTCAGTCTGGCAAATGCAGAACAGGTCTGCAGAATAGACAAATGAGCAATTTGTCTTGGAAGGGGAGCTGCAGGAAGATGAGAGACTGGGGGTGGCTAGAGCAGAGGAGACAACCAGCCCAGGCACACTGGTGTTTTATACTTTGAGTGGGTTTTTTTGCCTCCTTCTACTGGTAAGACCTACTTTTTTAACTCATTTTAATAAGAGGTACCTGTTTGCAAAGTTCTCTATTCATCTTGTCTTTCCATAATATCTGTAAGGTTTCTATGTCCTTCCCCTGTTTGACTTCCCCCCTCCTCCTCACAAGGACAAAATTACATTTTAGTTTCTCTCAAGGGGTATGTCACCACAAAGGTTGATTGTTTAGCGATAACTGTTTGCAGGCCCAAGAGGTTCACAGACCTGCCTAGATTTGGCCTTACGTATGGATGGAATTAGTGCCATAATTGCAAAAAAATCTCAGGTAGATTTTGCCTTCCTTGATCCTCAGATTTTCACTATTGAGAGTTCATTTCTGTGACTTTAAATTCAATGGCCCAAGATACGTAGGTTGCTTTTGGCCATCACTATCTTAATATGAAAAAGATTTTGATTGTTTTTTAAACAAGTTTTAATTGATTTCCAAGAAAAAGTGTTAGAATATGACATCATTGATGGGAAGAAGGACATTGAAAAGCATGGAAAGAGCAGAACTATGAACTGGAAAGTTTCATGAAGACAATCCTGTTTATTTCCCAAGTTTGCCCTGAGCTGGCTTTGACATTAAATTATCCACTGTTGTGGCCATAAGCCTATTACCTATTATTGCACAAACTCAGTTAAGATGAGGTCTGTAGTGAACCCTGTTCAAGGAAGTTCAGTTATGGGAGGTTATCAATGGCCCAGTTACTCTAGTTGTCCTTCGGGGCCATATTTCATAGCTTACACACCATTAGAGTAAGTTTCTAGAATATTTACTTCCATCTTTCTCAAATGCAGACTTTAATGATTCCAGACAGTAAATAATGTTTACAATGGTGCTGATGAATTATAAATCTTTGCAATGGGATGATCTGAGATTAAATCTTTAGTCTACCATTTGTCAGTTACATATGGTTGAGCAAGGTATTTCTCTAAACCTCAGTTACTTCATCTGGAAAATGGATGAATTAATAGCATCTATCTCAGAGCGTGTTGTAAGGATTAAATGAAAACATTTATGGGGGCACTTGGGTGGCTTGGTCAGTTAAGCATCTGATTCTTGATTTTGTCTCGGGTCACGATCTCACAGTTCATATGATTGAGCCCTGCATCGGGCTCCATGCTGATAGTGTGAGGACCCTGCTTGGGATTCTTTCTGTCCCCTTCTCTCTGCCCTTCCCCCACTTGCACACGTGTGCACGTGTGCATGTATTCTCTCTCTCTCTCTTAAATAATTTTTTTTAAGTAAGTCAGTAAATAAATAAATGTGTGTTGTCAGGATATCATCAGTTGTAGGTCAAAAGAATCCAACTCAAACCAACTCAAACAAAGGAGAAGTTATTAAGTCATGCAATAGGGAATTGAAAGTGCAAGGCTGACTTCAGGCATGGTTGGATGCAGACATTCAATGAATATATTCAAAATCTCTTCTTCACCGGCTGCTGGCTCTGGTTTTCTTTGTTTTGGCTTTATTCTCAAGTAGACTCTCTTCATGTGTTGGCAAAGATCACCACCAACAGCAAGCTCCAAACTTACATCTTACATCTTAGTAACCAGAGTGAAAAAGAGTATCTCTTTTTCCATGGTTCCAGCAAAAGTCCTAGGACTGAATCTCATTTCTGGATCCTAGGTTATGTGTCTAGACTGAAGCCAGGAGAAAAGATTCTCAAATTGGCCTCATTCTGGAGCTATTTGGCTAAGCCAGCCCCACCCAAAACAACATGGACAGAAAAGTGGATGCGAGATACCTTCTCTCTACAAAAAAGGACAGGGTTGCATTACCATAAGAAGAACTGGGGGTAGACAAAACAACAGGTATTCACCACAATTTTTAAGGCATTTAGCCCAGTGCCTGACACAGATCAAGCCATCCATGGATGTATGCTATTATTAATGTTACTAGTTCCCTGGAGAAAGAAATAGATAGTGACCTTAGTATAGAGAACACCATGGGGAAACTCTGGTTGATGAAAAGTTAAACAAGGATTTGAAATGTGAGAACACTGATTCTTCTTGAACTTTCTATTTACAGTAAGCAACACAGTAGGTGGCACATAACAGGTGCTCATAAATTCTTGCCTAGTGAAGGAATACATGCCAGGAATCATGCTATGCACTTCCCATCCAATAGCCATTATAATAGCAACATAACTAAACTGCTTCTTCGTGTCTCCTCCCAATAGTCTCTCTTTTTTAACAGGCTTGGTGTAAGGTGCTTTAGACTTGAAAGTGCATAGGAATCAGCCTGAGAGCTTGTTCAAATGCAGATTCTGATTCCATGAGTGTGGGATGGGGCCTGAGATTTTGCATTTTTAACAAGCTCCCAGGTGATGCCATTACAGCCGGTCTGCAGACTGCCCTTTGAATATCTAGGCTCTAAAGTTCTAACCTATTTCCAAGTAGGAGCTGACATAAAGCTTTTACCAAGGATCATTCAATTTCACTGTTCATTAGAGAACCTGCTTTAGGGTGCTCTTGTAGCATATAATTTCTTTCACGGGCAAGGAGGCAAAAAGGAAAGAATAGAGAATTTATGCTAAGGATAGTCCTCTTAAAAGTCTGTGACAACAGAGAACACCATAAAAAACATACTTTTGAAGAGATTGATGAATCAATTTCCAGACTCTACAATTGTTTAATATTTATTAAGCAAATAGCTGCCCTTCATTGAACATGAACTCTGTACCTAAGCCTTGTGTTTTACACCTACTCTTCTACTTAATCTCACAACACTCCGGTGATACTGTAAATAAAGTCCCCAATTAGCAGATGAGGAAAATCATTCTTAGTGAAGTTAAGGCCACCAGCTATATAATGGGTTTATGCAATGATTTGTACTTCATTCTCTCTCTTAATTTCTATATTTTATTTATCAAATAGAATGCCCTAGGAATGTTGAGAATGTGCCCATGGCTATTCAGATCAGGCACCATGATTTTTAACCTTTTCTTTGTTTCCTTTAGCACTGTATGGTGTGCAAAGCACTTTGGCATTTATTGCCTCATGTGGTTTAGCTACTCCAAGGTGAAAGCTCACCTTTTGAAACAAAATACTGAAGCTGTTTCTGACCCATGTGTCTGAAGGTGCATGGTCAAGAACAAGAATTTGGAGTCACCTGGGCCATGCAGAGTGAAGAGGAATGATTTTGTCATCACATTGGTAGTCCTGGGTTGACTGTAGCACAGACTGTGGGCACTGGTGGGATCAAGACCTGGGTTTCATTCGATTACCTTTGTTTTGCCTCTGTTGTCTCATATGTAAAATGTGGATGATAATTGCAGTCCCTATTTCATAGGATTGTGGTGAAAATTAAATTTACTTAGGAAAGTGAGGGGCTTAGTTCAGTGCCCAGCACTTAGTAACTGGCCATATATCTCATGTTAATGCATTCATTATCATCCCAAATCTTTTTCCAATCAACTCCATTTCTAGGATTTTGAATTCTTGCCTCCACACCTGAGACTCATAATTGCTTCCTTCTGTTTAAGCAGCTGTAATAAGTTCACATGAAAATAGTCTCCTTCCTTTCTCTGTATCCATGATATTGAACATACATTTTCCCTCCTCAACAATTACATAGAGGTTATGTAACCTACTTGTTGAATTGGAGTAGCAGATCTAGACTAATAAAATGTTACCATTGACAGATGCTTATAGGTGATCTGTGGGTAGATGAATCAGGACATATTGTGTTACATATTTGTAACACTGCTAAGCAGAAAGATTTAAATGGATCTAGACATAGGAATCCAAAGTACTTAAAAATTTTTTTTTAATGTTTACTTATTTCTGAGATAGAGAGAGACAAAGCATGAGTGGGGGAGGGGCAGAGAGAGAGGGAGACACAGAATCCGAAGCAGGCTCCAGGCTCTGAGCTGTCAGCACAGAGCCCAACGCAGGGCTCGAACTCACAAACCGTGAGATCATGACCTGAGCCAAAGTCGGTTGCTCAACCGACTGAGCCACCCAAGCACCCAGGAAACCAAAGTACTTTTTAGAGAAAACAAAGTTACTCTAAACTACACCTGGCTTCTCCAGTGGCATACCCACTGGAGCTAGTGGCTGATATGAAAGTTTCTGTCCAGATGTGATTATGTAAAGTGTAGCCACTCTGGAACCTACTTAAATAGATAGCCTACTGGAAACTCCCTTTCGCAGAAAGAGGATTAAACATCCAGCATGTCTTCCATCTAATTTTTGAAATTCCTTACACTTTTGCCTCTCAAAGGGGGTAGGAGATGATGAACACATTGCCAGTTTAATGTCTTTTACCTAGGGGCTCAGCTTTGTAGCTAAACATACTGAATCGTTGACTATTCTTTTATCTGACAATTTAATTCCCACTCATATTTGGGCCCTCCTTAAGCACATGTTTTATCCTTTATATTTGTTATTTAGGTGGGAATATGAGAAGGAATTCTCCTCATGTTCTAGGCTTCATATGTCACAGCAATTTGACCACTTAATTCTTTATTCTTAGTAATAAGATAAATTAATATTTATCTAATGATATAATTATGACTTTTTTACTGCAGGGCATTTAGAAAATATAGAAAAGTTATAAAGAACAAAATAAATACCACTGGAAATTCCACCCTCATAAATAATGACCACTAACATTTGGTGATGTTTTCTTCATCTATTTGTGTTGTGTATAATTTTATTTTTTTAAGTTTATTTATTTACTTTGAGAGAGACAGAGTGAGCTGGGGAGGGGCAGGGAAAGAGAGAGAGAGAGAGAAAGAGAGAGAATCCCAAGCACACTGTCAGCATGGAGGTTCCACACTGTCAGCCTAGAGCCCGATGTGGAGATCAAACTCACAGACCAAGAGATCATGACCTGAGCCAAAATCTAGAGTTAGACACTTAACCAACTGAGCTACCCAGGTGCCCTCTGTTTGTATAATTTTAAATCACATTGGAATATTATATATAAATCATTTTGCATTCTGCTTTTTTTCACTTAGTATTAAGTATTATATGAAGAACATATATCAGCATCACTAAATAGTTCATGAAAAATATTTTTCTTTATTTTCCTCCTCAACCCCTTTTACCTATTAAATTAAAAAAAAAATCTATGTGATAATTGCATTGTAGAAATGTACCAAAATGTATGCAACAATTCCTCTATTATTTGATGTTGAATACATTACATGTTTTTTATTATTATAGATTGGGCTGGCAAAATTTTTCTAAAGAAAGAGAGATAGAAGTATTTTCAGCTTTGTGGACTATAAGTTTTCTGTAGTAATTACTCAGCTCTGCTGTTGCAGAAGTAACCATGAACAATAGGTACATAAAGACTGGTGACTATGTTCCAATAAAACTTTGTTTACAAAAACAGGTGGCAGGTGGGATTTGGCCTGTGGACTGTAGTTTGGCTAACTTGGAAATAGACAAGGCTGAGATAGGCATTCTTGCACATGACATCAATAATTATTTCTATACAATAAATTCTTAGAAATGGAATTATAGGTGAAAGGGGACGAATATTTTAAAGGAGCTTGATATACATTATTGAAATTCTCTCCCAAAGTATTACAAAAGCTATACTTCTCCTGAGAGTGAAAGTCCTGATTTCTCTATGCAGTCACCAACATAGATTACAATCATTTAAAAAATTAATTTGATAGATACAAATTAGTGATATCTTGCTGTTTTGATCTATTATTTTAATTACTATGTTTAAGATGTGCATGAATATTCATTGGATGTTTATATCTGTTTCATTTGTGTTCAAAATGTTTTGTGACATATGGGAGAGTTTTATTGCATGCCATTTAATTTTCTTTTTTAACTGAACGTTAAAAATCCATTATAACACGAATTTAAGGGGGACACATCCAGAAGTTGAACGTAAATGGATAATATTAATCCGGTTAAGTTAACTATTGTAACCATCAAACTTTGAATCTCAGGAGTTTAATACAAGAAAAGTTTATTTCTCACTAGTGACAGAGGTCCGTGTAGGTCTTTGGTGACCCTGCTGTATGAAGTCATTTAAGGTCAGAGGCTGACAAAGGCCCTACCATTCTCAGGGCATTGTGTCCCTGCACACTGATATCCAGCTTGAAACGGGGGAATGACAGTGTGGAGAATGTGGACCTCCCCTTAAGTGTTTGAACCTGAAAGTGACATGCTGCCTCCAAGCGTTGTCCCACTGGCAGTTATCATCTGGCCTCACCCTGGACAGAGACAGAAATTCAGGCGAGCCTTATGCCCAGGAAGAGGAAGTAGCTTTGGTGAGAATCCAGCCACTCTCACCACATAATTAAAATTTAAAAGCCAGATTTCAGGACTTTTCCTTTTTTAAAAATCCTTTTAATGTTTATGGTGAAGACTAGTAGTCTTTTATAGAAAATCTGGCCAAGGCACACAGATATAAATGTATGTTTCTGTAAGAAAAAGACAGAAAGCCAACGATGAAGCTATAAATGCTTTTTGTTGTTGTTTTTTTCCTCAAACTAAAAATATTAAAGTGTGTCTTTCATTTATAACTGGTCCCATGCTATCATAACAATATCCAAAATGTACACAGATTTTACTAATATTCTCAAGAGTAAGAAGATTTAACCATTGGCTTATATCACTCAGAGAGGCCGAATAGAAAATCAGTCAGTTAAATAGTAACAAGGGAGTATATTTGAAGAGAAAATTCATATATATGTCAAAAGAATTTCTGCAGTTAATCAGCATTAAATATAAAATAATAACATCACACTTGACATGCTAATACAGTCTTCCTAACATTGTGAAGTCAGGAAAATAGAAGAAAGATCATTAGAGATTTATATACAAGATCAGAATAAGAAAACTTTACGTTTTTTTCTTTGATAAATGAGATTGGAAATGGAAATCGTGCACATATTTCTTTGATGCTTATGCCTGGGTTTTTCACTGAGAAAGCGCAAAAGCATCAAATCATTCTACCCCTTCTCATTTTAGGATGTTTATTCTAATACAGGATAACCTGGCCAGAAAAGCACAGGAAAGTGAGGAGGTCGTTCAGTGAAGAGGGTTTAGCACCAGAAATTCCAAAAGAATAGATTAACATTGTCTGTTTTTTAAACTCTTCAAAGAAGACCGTAATTGTGCCTTTTATATCTTACCCCGTGCTCCAACTGCAGAATTCCTCAACTCCCAGGAGGAGCCTCATAGAGATGCTGTGCTGTTTGATTTGGCACTATTCACAAACCTTGGCAGATGATCAAATAGAGGGCACAGAAGTGCAGGAAAAACCTTAAGAAACTGTCTTCGCTGTTGTCGTTACTGCCTTCATGAATTGAAATCTCAACGGTAAGCATAAAGAAGCCATAGATATTAGCTGAGCGCGTATGGCTCCAATTTAGATGTTTAACACACCTTGGCATGGAGAAAGTATGCAAATCTACAGCTTGATGTGCTTTATCTTGAGTTGTATTTGTCTCCGTTTTCAAACAAACTCGGTTTCTTAAGATAATTATTTTTGCCCCAGGACTCTGGGACTAAGTGTGTAGGCATGATCAATGGGCAGGTCTTGGCTTTGAAGTCAAAGGATCTGAGTTCTAGTCCAGATGCTACCAGTTCCTAGCTATGTAACCTTGGGCAAGTTGCTGAGCTCCTTTGAGCCTTGGTTCATGTGTCTATTAAATAAATACTGCCCAGCATATTTTGTTGGGTTTCTGTGAGAAGCAGCAGAGAATTATATTTGGGATCACGTGAAAATAATATATAGAAAACATTTGGTAAAATATAAACAACAATACTGCTGTGAGAAATTATTAATCTAATTAAACAGAACTTTGCAGAAATGTTGCAAAACGTCATTAAGGGACTGACGTTTTAAGCAAACTATTTCACAGTGAAAGAACATAATCCAGAAAAGAATCTACTAGACTATTTCTGAATTTAAAATGTAAATATAGATAAAGCTCATAGGAAGAAAGAAAGAATGAATGAATGAAAGAAAGAGAAAGAAAGAAAGAAAGAAAGAAAGAAAGAAAGAAAGAGAATCCAAAACAGAGATGTTATGCTACCTATGGAAATGATTACCAAATAGTGGAATTTCTAAGAGAGAAATTTTTTAAAAATAGATTAATGATCTATTTAAGAGCTCTTTTTGCAATGGATTTGGTGACCTTTGGCTGGTTTCTCTCAGCCCATTCATTCATTGATTCTTTCATTCATAGAATATAAACTCTTTTGGTTGTATTCCCTAATTTACAGAGTAAATGCTTATTAAATATTTGTGGAATGAATGAGTTGGTGAATTAATGAGTTTATTAACTCAGTTTTCTGTGCTATTCTTGTGCTGGTTGCTAAAGGTGAAAGAATTCTACAGTTAAGAGTGTTTGCTCTCTGGGAGTTCTAGTTTAGTGAAAAAAATAGGTACACAAATATACAATAATACAGTATATGAGTCCCATGATCCTGTACTTACTGATTCTCTTGGAAAATAATCACAAATAATAACTAATAAAATATAAATATAATAGTAAAACATAAACATTAAATGTAAATATGTAATAATACATAAGTATATAATTCATATAAAATTATATAAATATATTAAATGCAATAATAATATAATAAATAAAAATAATCACAAATGTGAGGGGTGCCTTGGTGGCTCAGTAGATTAAGCATCTGACTCTTGGTTTTGGCTTAGGTCATGATCTCACGGTTTGTGAGTTCAAGCCCACATTGGGCTCCATGTTGACAGTGTGGAGCCTGCTTGGGATTCTCTCTCTCCCTCTCTCTCTCTGCTCCTCCCCTCATGCCCTCTCTCTTCTCTCAAAATAAATAAATAAAACTTAAATAAGTTTAAAAAATAATCACAAATGTGAATTTAATTAGCTCCACAATTTTCACTTAAATTTTTTAAAAACTTCTTTTAAATTTTCATTTGTATTACTGAAAATTATAACATTATATATATGAAGGGAGAGCTTTGATGGTTCCACTAATCTTGTTCCCTTACCCATTTCCTCACAAGTAATCATTGCTATGAGTTTGGTCCATATCTTTCCAGAGATTTTGCATGTATATACACACATGTATGCATGCACACACACATATCATTGCTTTTAAAATGTATGCTAGGGGCACCAGGGTGGCTCAGTCGGTTAAGCGTCTGACTCTTGGTTTCAGCTTAGATCATGGTATCATGGATCGTGAGACTGAGCCTGAAGTCAGGCTCTGTGCTGACAGTGCGGAGCCTGCTTGGGATCTTCTCTCTCCCTCTCCCTCTCTGCCCTTTCCCCCCACCCCTGCACACGCATGCTTGCTGGTGCACCATCTCTCTGAAAATAAATACACTTAAAAATAATTATTAAATTGCATGCTAATAAAATAATAACCTGTATGTATACTCTTCTGAAACTTTTTCCCTCAGTAGTGTGTCTTGGAAATCTATCCGTATTAGTACATTTTAATCTTATTCTTTTTAGATGCTGCAATAGTGGCCACAACATGGCCACCATTCATACATGGCATCTAAGGAGTTATGCAGTGAGCAACTTGCACAACTGTCTGTGGTAGCTCTCTGTCCTGCTTATATAACATGACTATACCGTAGCTCATTTAGTTGTTCCTCTATTGGTAGACACATAGGTATTTTCTAGCTTTTCAGTACTACCAACAATTCTGTAATGAATATCTTTGTACAACCTATAATAGCTAAAATGTCCACATAAGTCTAATGAAATCATTCACTTATTTCAAATCCTGTACTTGGCATCAGAAATTCCTTTCTGAATTCTTGTGTGTTGTGAATACACCGAACAGCAGAAATATTAAAAACAAAATCAAAATAAGCCTTTTGAGAAATTGAGAGGGACAAATAACCTGTTTACTCTTTAAACCCAGAAGGTTTAAAGATGAAAGCCTTATTTTATTTCACCATGCAATATGCACAGAAATTAAACTTTTCTGAGTCAGTCTTTATCTCACCCTGATTTGCTTTCATTGTGGGCATCTGAAGATATAATATGTATGCATTATTTGAAGCTAGCTGGGATTTTATGTGGTTTTGAATGGCAACATTTCTTTTCCACAAAAGATAACTTTATGACAAGTCACATTTATATTGCACTGCTTTGACATTGTGTTCTTACAGATTCACGTAGCTCCATGCATTCAGCAGATAGATGCTTTCCCCATAATGCCTTTGATCTTTTTTCTGTACAGAGTGCTTTTGAATATTGAGGGCTGTTTGTCTGAGGCACAGCCCCTTGTAAACATGTAGGCATCCCTGAGGAGCTGTGTATTGCTCAGGGAATGGTGAAACGACCAGATCTTTCTGGTGCCAAAGAGAGCCCTTTAGTGCAGTCCTCTTAGTGAAACGTGGACCAATGAAACTGACTTACTGAAATTGCTAAGTGTTAGAAATGGCATCTTTAAAAGGGGGGGGGGAATGGACAAGGGCCTCATTGTTGTCATTTGGCTGTGATTTGTGGTATTGATTCTGGCCTTTGGCTGGATCTTGAACTGAGTACAGCAGAGGTCTAAGTACCTTGACCTCAAATGGAATGTTTACTCCATCACAGAAGGAGCTGGCTTCCTGTAGATGAGGAAAGAATGGTGCAGTGGAAGCTGGGAGGAAAGCTGGAGAAAGAGCAGTAGAAACCACACCCAACCCCTGAAGGTCAAAGGCTACATTCAAGGATCAGATGAGGCTGCCTTCCTAGAAGGGACCCTGATAACCTGGCCTCACCTGCAATTTTGTTTCAAGATGTTTGGTAGAGGATTCTAAGACCTTAGGCAAATCTCACAGCGGTGTTGTGAGACCCTTCCCGGGGCAGGTTCTGTGGCCGAGCAGTCTGCTTGACTGCCTGGCGAGCACAGAAGCACTCATTCCTGCCTTTAGGTTTGCATAAATACATGTGACTCAACTTGGTCCTCCACTTAGAGTTATTGAATTTTCAAACAAGAAAGTAGCATAAAGATTACCTATCAAAATCTTTTTCACTTGAAAGATGAGGGCAGCAATCCCCAAAGTGGATAAGTGGCCTCTGAAGCTAGGTCATTCAGCAAGTTAGTGATTCTATAGTCAATTTCCCTTTGGGCAATTATCCATTCCTGACTCTTCCCCATCCTTCTCCACATCCTCCTCATAATTATCATCACTACCATCACCATCTTGGGGTTCCTTGAGTGTGCTATCCATTGCTCCTGCATAACACATACAGTTCCATCAGCATTCGGTGGGAAGGACTCAGCAGTTTTTATCCTTCCTGCATAATGAGAAGACCTCTGGATTTGGAAGCGCACACACTTGGATTTAAAGACAAACTCAGTCCTTTACTTTCCTCTGAGTGACCCTGAATGCCACTTTATTCCTTTGAGCCTGTTTACTTGTCTATAAAATGGAGACAATAATGTCGGCTTTAGAGTTCCTAGGAGACCTAAATGGGAGCGATACCATTAGAGTCTACTGCCTGGTGCATGATAGGTCCTCAGTAAATGGGGCTTGGGATCACTGTTAGTATTGCTATTATTATCATATTTCCAGGAGGCTTGAGTTTGAGTCCTGGCTCTGTAATCTAAGCTTGGGCAAGTCAGTTCCTCTCTGAAAGCCTCATTTGTAAACTGGGGAATGGCAACAGGTTCTCTCTAAAGCTCAGTGCAAATACTTTGTCATACAGTGGTTCTCCAGCTTTGGCATACCTCGATCACCTGGAAGTCCCGTGCCTAGAGATTCTGATTCCGTAGGTCAGAGAGGAGCCCAAGAGTCTGCATGTTTAACAAGGACTCTAATTGGGAAAAATGATAATACTCACGTGGTAGGATACTGGTGAGGAGCAAATGAAATCATATAGTTTTAGCATAGTTTGCCGCACATGACAGTTACCCAATGAATTGCCAATTGGTGTTATTCTTCTTTCCCTTTGTTGCTTTGTTTAGCACGTATCCCCAGTTGGTAAGCTAAGTTTGGATCATAAACAGGACTCTACCATATGTGAATTAGATGCAAATATTGAAAAATTAAGAGATTCCTGGATTTTTTTGAAGTCCCAAGAAATCTGGCAAAATCGAGCTTGCCACAATTTTCAGTGGCTGTCCCTGGAAGTTCCTACCTATTTGAACCAGTCCCCACTCACTCTGTTCCACACATTTATTTGTTTGTCCCCTGTAGGCATCTGGGTGTGTAGATTCTTACTATAGGATCTAATTCAGCCTCTCTATCCAGAGTTTTAGAAGAACTGAGAGACTATCCCTTTCATGGTGTTATTCCAGCTATTCTAGATCAATTAACCAGCTGTCCATGGGCAGAGTCACTCCCCGCCCCCCGCCCCACCACCATCACAGCTCCTTCTGAACCTGCAAAAATAATGGGCAGAGTAGTTTGTCTTTATAACTCATATGATATAGTGGCATAATTTAGGATGAGTTCCAAGGGGGCAGCGTTATGAAAGTCTACTGAAATACTGTGCCAGGGAACCTAACCCAAGCTGAGATGTTGCCTAACAGAATCAAAGCAGGGTTTAAAGTCAGCTGCTGCCTTTATTACACACTCAAAACTTGGCAGAGGAAGTTCTTTGGGTTGGGACCACATGAAAGAAATCCGGGCAAGTGAAGGGTGGTTGAAGAGAACAGATGGGCTTGGACATCTTACACCACGGTAGTAATGCTCTGACTTCCAAAGATACCTGCTTGGATGCTCCGAAAGTTATCATCATCTTTGTGATTTTTTTTTTTTCTTCGCTAGCTACGGGTGTCACACATGAAAAAAAAAATGAGGCAAGAAAGGGCTTTATACAAAGGTATTGAGGCCACATTTGTCAAACCCAGAATCCCACGTAGATTTGGGAACTATGTTTCAAGCTGAGCTCAAAACTTTCAAGTCTCAAAAGTGCTACTTACCCCAAGTAAAAGGCAATTTTCCAGCTCAAAGAAAGGCAGTTCTGCAAGGTTCAGGAAAAAAGGTCAGAAGACTCCTTGTACATCAATCAGCTCCTGGAAAACAACATGTCAATGAGTTAAGTGAACACGAATCAGGCACATATGGATTGAATTTCCCTTGAAATACTCCTGGGGTCCAAGTTTAAGGAGTAGAGTGGAGGAGGGGTATAAAGTCTTAAGAAAATCTCATGTATTCTTCTGCAGACCCCAAACATATGAAAATGCTTCCAAGATGTCAGATGGCCAGGCTGCAAGACCTGTTGGCCCGAATCAATGTTAAGGCCAGCTGACCTTTGTTTCTTGAGATGAGAATGTATCTAAAGCCTAAACGATAGCCCAGGACTTCCCTGCCTTGGTTTCAACTTCACTTCATGGCATGGAGATAGGGAGATCTGGTAGAGGGTGGCTTTGAAGTTCCCGGGAAGGGAAATAGATTTATTTCGGAGGAAAAAAATGAACTGCAAGAAACATTCAAGTTTACTGGTCGTTACTGCCAGTAGCCTATGTTTCTAAGTAAGTAAATCAACCCTTCTATGCTTTCTTTCCTCCTAGAATCATAAGAAAAGCAAGTGGGAATTAATATAGATGTGGAAGAGAAAAGCAAGTGTAAGAGAATTTTCCTAAGACCATTCCACATGGAAGTATGTAACATTGTGGAAATATGCTTTATAAATAGAGGTTCTCATAAAATCTTAAGAAAGAGAACAATGCAGCATTGAAGTCTATTTTAGCCCCAAACACTAAACAAAAATGTAATGGGTAAATAACATTTAGATTTTTCATCTCATATAAGGTTCATATACATGAGGACTATTTAAATCTGTTTGTACATGAAATTTTAAGAATTCACCATTGACAATAAGCTAGTCCATCATATCCACATGGACCAAAAACTGATTACTACCAACCATTTTCTCACACAGCTTCATAAAAAACTTAAACTGAGAATCAGACATTTAAAACTCTTTAAAAGGAAACCTGTTGAGAAACAATATGGTTCACGTTTTTTGTTTTCTATGGCATTTTTGTAGTCAAACTATAATTTCTCTTTAGGAAAAGTACCGAACTAGAAACTTCTTGGACGGCGGTGGCAACCGTTGTGGACTTTTTCTCCTTTTTCTTTCCTTTTCTTTTTTTTTTTTTAAGGCAGGAGGTAATCAGAGATAAATGTTAATGGGATTTTTTTAAACAAATGATGCACTGTCAAGAGAAAAGTTTTTCACGATTGTCAAATTGTGTAGACAGTGTTCAAATTGCTCATTCATTATCAGTAGCACCACCAAGTTGAAAACACACTTTTTCTCGTCGGCAGTTGATTGATGCGCATTACTCATATCAGGCTAATGGCACTTTATTTTCCAACAGTAGCAAGTAATGAGTGACCTTGAGTGCATATTGTTTTCCTGCAAGGGTTTGTTGCTCTGCTTCCTTCATAAGCACCCCAAGGAAACAAGGCCCCTGTATTGGTGTTCTGCAGCAAACCTCATTTCTTTCATGGCTTTCTGTAAAAGAATTTGATACAGGGATAGAAGCTAACCTCAGTGAGTAAATGAAATATTGATCCATGCTACTCTGGCCTTGCCTTCACCTTGTCCCAGGGCGGTGAGTTACTGACTTTTCCGTTTTGGCTGTAATAGGAATTATTACAACAGGCCTGTGCAAGTAATTACTTGGCATGGTAAAAAAGGAGAGTCCATCATATATTTCTGTAGAGACGTTAGTTTCCATCAGCCCAGCAGTCTGCTTTTTTGGCTCTGTCTTTCCTACTCTTGATTCAATTCTTTTAACCATCATTAATCACAGTCCTTGTCAGCAGAAGTTTATCAAAAGTATTAAGTGAGCAAGGTTGCCTGGCCTCCTTAAAAAAAAATCAGCCAACACGGGGCAGTAAATTTCAAAATATGGAAGGTTGGTTCCGTGATATATATGAGTGTCTCTTCAGCTAGAATGAGCCGTTTGTTTTAGTGATAGATATTGTAGTTTGAGCTGTGATAGAATCCTTCTCAAGTTTATGTGTCGTGGGCTATCGTTTATGAGAGACCATGTGTTTCTAAATGGTGAAGGTCAAGGCTGATGGCAAAAGTAAAAGCAGTGGTGATTCATTAAAAATAGTTAATAGGGCCTGTGGCTGACAGGGATAAATAGGAACATGTGGCTTGCCAAGCCACCGGTACCCAAATTGACATTGTGCTTTTGGTCCCAACTCACCACTTCCAATCGCCAGACAGCTGTAAGCCGACAAACAGACAGTAGGCAAAGTCGCCTCTTGTTAACAACAGATGAGGAGAAACTCTTTGGAAACACAACTGCAGATGATCCTTTGAAACTCATTTCCCTTCACTTTGGCATGGCTAATATTTATTTTCAAACTGGTACTGATTTTTCTGCTGACCACAAATACGTTCATCATATGAAATTCAAATACCGTAGAAACATGCGATTGTAGAGAATGAAAACTTCTCTGTTGTATCTGAAATGTTTAATTTCTTTAAAAAATGATCCGAAGCAAAATAGGGCATAATGCTAGGATCTGATAAAGCTGGGAGACGGTTCTACGAGCATTCTTATGTGAGTTTATATTCTATCCCTGTCTGTTTGAAATAGTCACAGCTAAGTTATTTTTTTTTTCCATTTCACAACTATGTGAAGCCCCCACCCTGAATCCCACCTTCTAGAGACAACCAGTTTGATCAGTTTGTGTCTATCCCTCCACATATGTATGGTAAAGTAAAATGTATATATGCATATGCACATACCTAAAGAAATAATATATTCCATGTAATAATTGAATATATGTAATATACGTTTAAACATTAGGTTATGTTATGACACAGGTTCACAACGTGATTGAACAAAATTCTAATATTTAAATGTGAATATTTGATTAAACTCATGGACTCATTCACTCATTCAGAAAGTATATCAAATGTTACCCTCTGGCAAAATATATGCAAATTTTGAAGGGAGCATAAGAGCCAGAGGTGCCTTTCCAGTTTGCATTCAGCATTTATGTACTAAGTGCCTGCTCCTAGTATAACATACGTTCTCCTTGCAAAACTTCCTGCCTAATTTGGAAGCTCCTAAGAACTAGAAAACAAAAAGGATTTTGCTGATTAAGATCAATAGAATTTGATGATCCATTTCAGAAGTGTAAATCAACAAAGGAATGTGTGGAAGTGGATGTAGCCTTAGGCATTTTCCAAATGAGCAAGTATGGATTTTCTATATATTACTTCTAATGAAGAAGGTTTTAAAAACAAGACTGTTTGGGGATTTGTTGGGGTTTTGTTATTTGGGTGTTTTTTGTTTTTGTTTTTCCCTCTATCTGAGAAGTCAGTGAAAAATGGCACAGTGGCTTGAAATAATGCTAGGAGATAAACACTTTCACTTTTCACTTTAGATTGCCTCTTTTCCCTAGAAAAACAAATCATCTGGGACCGTTAGAGCGATCGCTGCCTCTGATGGAAAATGGTAAGAACCGAGTGACACGGGGAAACAAGTTTCTGAATTCATTAGGCAAGTTTCAGAGCAAGTTTTTGTTCAGTAAAACAAAACCAAAACCAAGAAACAAACCCAAAATTTTGTGTAAGGATATAAAATGGAAGGAAAACATAAGTAGGGGGGAAAAAGTAGAAGAAGAAGGTGGTCTTTGACCTCTCTGCTTGCAAGCAGAGCTTTATCTGCCCCTCCTGCTCGTAGGCAGCTCCAGACTGCTCTGCTTGCCTTTGCTGTCTGGAGAGCAGTCCTGACCAGAAAACACCAGTCTCACAGAACGAACCATCCTTTTCCATGATGTGAAAAGGTACAGGTAATCCCACAGTACAAAGAGGGTGGGGTTTGCAAACCAAGTCCTCACCCTAAACTTGAGTTTTTTAAACCATTAAAGTTTGGGGGCTACAGTCACTACAGCAAAACTTCTGGGCAACAGCAGTACATTCAGTTGAGAAGTGTCCAGCAAGAAGGTAGAGCAGCATCGCAGACTAACGTGTTTACAGGGGAAAAGCACTTAGCATCAAATCCGCGAGAGAGGACCTGGGAAATGCGTTGTGCTTTATTCAAGGCCAAATGGCTGTGGGCACAGAGGATGTTTTGGATGCCATCGTCCTGAAGAAGACGTTCACAGTGGCTACAAATTGACTTTTTATGGAGAAACTAAGACTATTTCTAACCTATTGCACTGATATTATATTTAGTTAATATTTTATGAAAGAAAAGTCCTCCCATTAGAGGTAGCAAATTGCTTTATAATTATAGTACTTCACAGAACAGACTGTCTGCTTCATTTTATGGCAAAAGCACAAAATACAGCCGCCTTTCCCACATAACTTCTTTTCGGAGCCTTTGTGGTAAGTGACTTCCCTCGCATGATTTTTTTTTTCTTTGTTTCAAATATTAGTTTAATTTGAACAGAAAATCATGTAGCATATTTGGTGGGTTAATGAAATATTGATGTGAGAGATTTCACTGAAGCAGGGCAGCAACACACTGGGGAACAGAGGTGAACACAGACACTTTCTTCATCTTTCAGACTCTGGTCTGACTTCATGCCAGTAGGACAGTGACTACAAGCCATTAAACATGATGGCTATTTGGGGATCATGACTGTAATGAATTGGTGGGAAGAATAGCATAAAAATTTCATCAGAGAATAGAGGTACCTGGTTAAGCATCTGACTCTTGATTCCGGCTCAGGTCATGATCTCACAGTTCATGAGGTTCAACCTCGTGTTGGGCTCTGTCCTGACAGTGTGGAGCCTGCTTGGGATTCTCTCTCTCCCTCTCTTTCTCTGCCACTTCCCAGTTTGTGCACCTGTGTGTGTGCATGCTCTCTCCCCCTCTCTCTCAGAAATAAATAAATAAACTTACAAATTTTTTCATCAGAGCGTATAGACTGAATGGGAACGGGGATGGGGTTAGTTTCTCTTCCACCACCTATTTTTCTGCTTTTCTCCATCATCTTCAATGAGAAGTAGCAGAGCTAAGTTCCTAGCGGGCAAGGAACATGTTGCATTTATTTTTGTATTCCGGAGAACATCACATGGTTGGCGCTAAATAAATGTTGCCATGAAAATGCCTCCCTTTGATTGAAATGTGCTGTGTAGCAGAAGCTGTTAGTGCTCTGACATATCTTGTTGGCAATCCTCATTCCCGTGCACACCAATGGAGTCTTACTGCAGGCGCCTGACACTGTGTGTGGAGGGGCTTTCTCTAGCCGCTGGAGCATGCTCCACCTCCGGCCAGCTGGGATTGGCTTGGGGAATGAATGTCCCAAGAAACAACGCTTAACCAGTGATGAATTGATTCAGTGAACAAACATTCCTTCTCCTCACCGCCCCCCTCAGGTTGGACAACTCAAAAGTGTATTCTATAGACTTTCTCAATTACCCGAACCGCAATTTACCCTGAACTCCAATTACCCAGACAGTCATCTGGTCCTGAATATTCCCTGTTGTCAGTTCCTTTTCTTCTCTTCTTTGTTTCAGTTCCTCATACCCCTACTGGTGGTTCCAGGGATCGCTCTCCAATAGACAAGAGTTTATCTGAGTTTAGCACTCAAGTAGCACTCAAATCCTTATCTCAGGTCATGCTTCGGTGAGACCCAAGCTAAGACAAGCTGCTATTCCAAGACATCAGGATAATCAGTTGATAAGAATTGATGGAGTCTCTTTTGTGTGCCTAACCTTGTGCTGTGTACTAGGAGGCTAAGTCATTTAAGATATTTACTCTTATACTGTTCAGAAATCCTTTGCAATTAGCTTGGGAGAAAAGACATACACATTTAAAACAATTAGTGGACCAGACATCATTATACAGAGCTACAATAAAGTCCAAAATGTGTTTTACGGATAAGCGGAGACAAGGGCAGTGGAGCAAGGTTCTACATGTGCAGTGTGGTTGAAAGTCAGAAAAAGGACGTTTGACAAGGAAGGAAGCAATTTGGAGCTGAGGTTGTATTGGATTCAAAGAGGATGGTGCATTTAACAAGTACAGGAAGGGTAGGTCTCCAAGCATAGCGTTCTGCATGTGGTGAGAACTCAGTAAATGCTGTGCGGATGGAAAAAGGTGCAGGCAAATGAATTAGTCGTTAAATTCAGATGAGCTATGCTATGTATTACTTTTACTAAACTTTTGATTTGTGTTATGTAAATGCATAAGTACAATCATCTCTTATATGCTGGAATTTTATTTTAAGTATTTGCCTTCCCACTTTTTTTCACTTTCTCTACTCCACCTACATCATCTTGTCTCTCTCTTTCAGGAGCTCTGCCATTCTGTAGCTGGGTGACCATAAGGAAGTTATTTAATCTCTTTAGTCTCAGGTGACTGATCTGTAAAATGTCCAAGATATGGTTTATTTGACCAGGGTCTCCCCTATTCAAAGAAAAAAAATAGAATCCCAACCTCTCTCTGTTGTTTTGTCCTCAACTTTATCCTATAGACTTTTTTTTTAAAGTTTCTTTATTTATTTTGAGAAAGAGAGAGAGAGAGAGAGAGAGCATGAGCAAGGGGAGGACAGAGAGAGAGGGAGGGAGAGTGAGAATCCCAAGCAGGCTCTGTGCTGTGCTGTCAGTGCAGAGCCCGATGCAAGGCTCAATCTCCTGAACCTTGAGATCATGACCTGAACCAAAATCAAGAGTTGGACACTTAGCCTACTGAGCCACCCAGGTGCCCCTATCCTAGAGACTTTTACTGCTGAGCCCCACAAAATATTGGAGTTTGCCATTACTGGATTAGATGACATATAAAATTCTTTTTAACTCTAAAACAGCATACCGAACCAAGCAAAATCATGGACCCACAATTGTGTGGCCTTGAACAAGTCACTTAATCTCTCTGAGACTCAATTTCTATTTTCAAAAGATGAGGCTATTGCTCTTGTACTAGAGATAATTACGTAAAGCACTTGGCTCATGAATGCTCAGAGAATTGTACATTTTTCCATTAACTATATTGAGACAGAATTTACATAAAATAAAAAGCATGCATTTTAAGGACACAGTCTGATGGGTTTTGAAACATGTGTACAACTATGTGACTGGTCCCGTCAACATGCAGAACATTTTTATCACCTCAGAATGTTCTCTAGTGCGTCTCTGCAGTCAATCCACCCTTTCACCTCTGGCTCCAGGCAAGCACTGATCTGCTTCCTGTCACTATAGATTAGATATGTCTTTTTCTAGAGTTTTAAATAAATAGAATCATAGTGCATGTGTTCTTTTATGTCTGACTTCTTTCGCTCAGCATAATGTTTCTGTGATTCATTCATGTTTTTGTGTGTTATCAGTGGTTTGTTTGTTTTTAATACATCATAGATCTTACTTTACTAACCGAGAAAAAAATGTTCTTTCTTTCTAGGGGCCTTTGGGCATGATCATATTTTGCGGATATAACTGTGAGTGATGGGTTAATTATAAATAGATTTAGATGATACCTATGATAATAATATGTAAGTATTTTTCTGAGGAATTTATTAATAATAATAATAACTAATATTTATTAAATATTTATTTTGTAACGGACACAGAACAGAAAATAGGGAGTGTATTAGTTATCTTTTGCTGTGTAACAAACTAATCCAAACTTTGTGGCTTTAAATAATAAACATTTATTATCTCAAAGTTTCTGTGGGCCAGGGACTCAGAAGTTGCTTAGAGGTGATTTTAGCTCAAGATTTCTTGTGAGGTTGTAGTTAAGATGTTGGCTAAAGCTGCCATCATCTAAAGGCTTGACTAGGACTGATGTTTCAGCTGCTTAGAGGACTCACTTATGTGGCTAGCAAACTGGTGCCAGCTGTTGGCAGGCAGTCTCAGTTCCTCCCCCTGTGAACCTCTCCAGAGGGCTGCTCGAGTATCTTCTCCATGTGGATGACTTTGCCCAGAGTGAGTAATCCAAGACAGAGCAAGGATAGGCTGCAATGCATTTTATGACCTAAGCTCAAAAATCACATACTGTCACTTCCCTGTATTCCACTAGCTGCACAAATCGATCCTACGCAGTGTGGGAGGGGATGGTTGGGTCCCCCAAAAGATATGTGGGAGTACTAAACTCTGGTACCTGTGAATTGACCTTGTATGGAAGCAGGGTCTTTGTAGAAGTAATTAAGATTAGGTTGTACTGGACCTGGTGGGACTTATTTGGAGACAAACACCAGGAAAGAAGACTATGTGAAGACAGAGGCAGAGATTTCAGGGAGGCATCTACAATCCAAGGAGCATCAAATATTGTTGGCAACCACATGAAGCTAGCTAGAGGAGGCAAGGAAGAATTCTGTTCTAGAGCCTTCAGAGGGAGCATGGTCCTGCCAACACCTTGATTTTGTATTTCTACCTTCCAGAACTGTGAGATCATAAATTTCTATTATTCTAAAGCCACCCAGTTTTTGGTAATTTGTTACGACAGTCTTAGGACGCTAATGTGGGGAGTACATAATGTCATGAATACCGGGGGGTAGGGATTATCTGGGGCTATTTAAGAGGCTGACTACCACAGAGGGGTAGAATCTACTTTGACAGAGTTGTCAGGGGATGTGATAAAATTTAGACTGATACCTGCAGAATGAGGAAGTAGGTGAAAAGTAGGAGAAACATTTCAGGCAGAGGAAGCACCCTGTGAAGGCCTAAGGAGAAGAAGAGCTTGGTGTGTTTGAGGAATAGAGAGAAGATTCATCCTGATTGTTCCCTATTCAATAAAGGAGACAGTCACACAAGCAGGCTGGAAAGATGAGCAGAGGCCAGATGATGCTGGGCTCACCGACCAAAGGAGGGAGTCTGGATTTTATTCAAAAGGCAATAGGAAGCGGCATGCTTTTTATTTTAAAAGATGACTGACCACCATGTGGACAAAAGAGTGAAGAGAGACAAGAGTGAAGAAGACCAACTAGGAGACTTGAAGAAATCTAAGAAGTTGGTTGAGGGTGAGGGACTGAAGACAAAAGGAAGTACATAGATGATTAGAGATATGGATTGGTGCTCAATCCTAGGACTTACTCATTAGATATGGAGGATGGGGATGAAGATAAGGAAAAAGAATCAAGGATGATGCCTACTGAATTCAGAATATTTGTTCTCAAGTAATTGAAAATCCAGTTAATTTTAAATATGAGCTTTATCCAGAAGGGGATCTTCAAACTCAGAATTCTTTGTCATTCCCTATTGCTTATAGGAAAAAATCCACACTCCTTGGCACAGTGTAAGGCCAGTCTCAATCAATCTTTTGCTTAAATGGCCAGCTTCAGGCCTTCATCTACATTTACTCATTCCGAGCTGTTCATCATTCTAGGAACATTGCATGCCTACAAAACACATTCCATTCCCTCTACCTGGAACATCCCTCCAGCTCACATCCATGAAGCCATCCACATCAACAAGGTGTTTCCACACCCCCTTACTTCATTCACATAGCATCCTGCATACTCTCTCTTTGTTCTTACCCCCCCCATATGCCAATTATCTATCCTGTCATATGTTATAGTTCTGTATGTCCCATTAACCAAGGGCCTCCTGAGATCAAAACAACCAATTGGATTCTTATTTTACATTTGTATTTGCTCTTAGCACTATCTCTGGCACATGGTAGAGACTCAATGTTTCTCAAGTGAGTAACAGAAGTCAGGGAAGGATATATGACAGTTATGGGTAGATAGAATTATTTCTGATGAATATTGGGATACCATGCTTTCTTCCTAAATTAGAATCAAAGAGCCCCAGAACTCACCAGAAAAGAGAAATGTGATTCACACATTTACTAAATTATTTGTTTGACAAATAGTTACTGAGCACCAATTATGCATCTATCATGGTATTAAGGGACCATAGCAGGAAATAGGATCAAAAAGTGCTCAGTTCTCATAGATATTAAATTCTTTTGAGAAGAGATGAACAATAATCAAGTATATAGAAAAGCTGAGGAAAGTAACTTCAGATGGTAATAAGGGCCGTGAAGAAAAGAAAACAGGGATGATATGGCTGGGACTGTGCAGCAATTTCTGGTGGATGGGTAGAGGATTGGAGCAAACTTCTTGAGCCAGCCTTGAGAAAATCTGGGAGAAAAATTTCCTAGTGAGATAGACTGACTGCAAAGGCCCAGAGGGGTACCAGCACGATGTGTTTCCGGGGAAAAAAAAGTCAGTTATATACACTAAGCTGTACTTCCAAATGCCATGAAAGGTTTTACACTTAGGAAAATCAAAACAAAGAAAATCATTAATATATTTTGAAACAAATTTAAAATGTCATTAATATCATACAATATCTATATCTGTAACCCATTATATCTATCTTTCATCTATCTATCATCTATCACCTAGTCCCCTTTCTTAACTTATCTTTCATTGCCATTAAATTTGTTTTAAAAACATTTTAATGGCTGTATAGTATTCTTATCAGGTTGTAACTACAGTTTAATCAACTCTATGATAAACATAGATAAACAAAGTTCTATGGGAACCATTTATATTTGTAAAAATTTTGCACATACATGATGATTTTTCTTGTGACAAATTTTTACAAGGGAAACTGCCGAAGTTTCACCCACATGACCAGTTTGCCCTTCAGAAAGTTTGTCACAGTTTACTACCTCCCCCAGATGTGCGCAGGCAAGTAGGCTTCTTTAGTGGTGATAATGGAGGTCAGATGCCTGGTTAGAGTTAGCATGCTTTGTATCATGTGAACAAAAGGAGAATCGTGCAAGTTAGTCCCAAGCAAAGCCGCAAATGTGATTGGAGCTGCCATCATTCAGGTTGCCTCCGTGGGCAACCTTCCATTAGCAGTTATTTCTATAATCATTGGGGCTAGAGGTGCAGCCCCGAGCCATTTGAAGTAGCTCAAAATCAACAAACCATTCTCAGTAGGCAGAATGAGAGGAATCTCATCTAATGACATGCCCCCATGGCTGTTTTCTGATTCAACTATCATTTTTTTTTAAAGCATCTTACCTAGACAAGGTCTAAGAGCCCCTAAGCATTGCCAAAATGATCACCAATACTATAGGAAATGGCCAATTTATGCCAAAAACATCACTGAGGGTTCAAAGAAGCAGACATTGCTAAATCTACCAGTTTCTGCTTTTTAGTGACTGTCTCCACAAAGCGCTGGGGCATTCACTGCCCTCATACACACACAAAAAAAATACAAAAACTGTATATATGAATAGGAAAAAGTAATTGAAATGCATTGCCCCTGAAAGTTTAAAAAAATTAATAGTAAAGTCATTTAAATTGTTCCTTACAGTCATGGAAATTTACAAGTAGGAGAGTTTGGGGATATCATCCTAACTTATGATATTTTACCTTTGAAGAAGCGAAAGCCCAATTTTATGTAAAAAATATTTTCAGGAATCCTGATTTGATAGTAATAAATCTTTTAGTATGCTGTTTGAGAACATACATCATGACAAAAATTTTATGAATTCAGAAATAATTTTTAAGTTTCTTTTAATATTACAGAAATAAATCTGCACACCTGTGAAACAGAAGCATGTGTATAAGCAAAACATATGACTTACCCAGCCTACAACAGTGCACAGATCACTTGCAATGAACTACCAGCCCACTTCTTGGCCCTTCTCCACCTGAGGAGTTTGTTGCTTACAGTTTAGTAATAGTTGTTTGTAACTTTACCAATGAGGAAACTAAAAGTGCACGAAAGCCTTGTGAATTCTCCAAATCACAGAGAAGTGTTAGAGGTGGAACCAGAATGCCTGAGTTTTCCTCTGAGCTCTTTCTTGGCCTGAGTTGGAACCACAGCTAAACCACTTATTACCAGTGTGATCTTGGGCAGGTCACTTCACTAAGTTTATTACCTTCACACATGAAATGAATATTCAGTCATACTATTCATGTGGATGTCTCCTCTGAAAGCACGATGCCTGAAGCAGAAAACAAGTCTTCTGTACACAGACTACTGATGATGAGGAGGAGGAGGATGATGATAATGATATTGATGATTTCCACTTCCACGATATCCCTGCTTCAGGCTTTGTGACAAACAAATTGAAGAGTTCCAAACTTTCTTCATGATTTCCCTGCCAGGACTCTTTGCTTACCAATTTTTTAATTACCGATGGAACCCCATATAATTTGGAGCTGCAGAGATGCCTTTTAATCTGGGGAGTGGGGGGGGGTGGGAAGCAGTTCCTTCTCTGTAACTTACAAACTAACCTTGCCTCCTGGGTGTTTACATAAGAACACGAATTTATTTGTCAAGAAACTCTGGGAATAAGTTGCCTTTAACTCTTCTACAGTTATGTGAATGAGTTTCCATCATTTGTACCTACCTCTGCAGAGTGATAGTTATGTAAAAGTGAAACTTCGTGTGTTTGCGCTTGTAGGATCATGAACTCAGATGGAAAAATTGTTATTATTTCCGCTATAAAAAATGGTCTATTTGCTGGGTTTTCATTTAAACACACTGTTAAAGTAAAACAAACAAACAAAAAAACACAAAACAGCAACATCCTGATTTCTCAACACTTCCATTAGAGCAAAGAGAAATTCAGAGATCTCTTTCTTCCCCTGCTGTCTTTTTTGCTGTTATGATCATTAGGAATACGGTACAATGAAAATATTGCCCTGAAACAAATTATAGTAGGAGATAAGAATTTTATTACATTTTGTAAAGGACTATCAGAGTTTATTTCAAATTGCTTTTCTATATTCACAAATGACAACACATTTCGTGCTTTTCTCCTTGGACCACACGTGTGTATCACACATTATCATATACATCGGGGAAGTTCTTGCTCAAGACAAAAATAGGCATAAGAAAGAGAAGTTTTCACTATTGCTTTGATGTAAATCTTAAACAAAACTGACACCAGTCACCTTGGCTAAAAGCTCCCTGAATCTGTTGCAATAAAAGTTGTTTGCCAACAGAGGACATGATGAGCTCCACAGTGAGAGGGTCACAACCTGAATCAACGTAAAAATGGAAAGAGAGGAAAGAGTGTGAGCTAGTGGAGAAAACGTCCCAGCTATGCATCCACAAGAAAAAGACTGTGTCTTGACTCAAACATAGACTATTTGATCTTGGATGAGTCACTTAACCTCTTGGAACATTTTCCCTTATTTATGAAGAGCCAGTTTTGCCCCTCAGGTGAAAGGGTTTTGTAAACTATGCAAGTTCACAAAATTATGCAAGCAAATTGAAAACTATTTAAAAACCTCTCTTAATTTGTTTTCACATACCAAGGAAGAAATTAATAAGACATAAAAGGAGACTCAACTTTAATTCCTTATTTCCACGCATGGTGAAATAGGCATCAACTGAGAGAGAAAGAAAACAATGCTTTTATTCTTGCATCATGAAAACACAAAAATAAGATCTCTCTCTCTGCACATTGTGATCTAATCGTACTTTGCTGTATTTAATTTCCTTTAGAGTGGACATTCTTATCTGACTGTCAAAGGTTAGGGTCACGATGTTGAAACTCTATATTCACTTTTATCTCCCACCTCTCTAACAATCTGCTTGATGCAATCGGTACCAGGACTGCCTTATCTGCCCTCTAAAATATTTTTCTGTTAATCACCAGGTAATTCAATTGAGACAGTAATTGCTTCTTAAAAATAACTGAATGTATACAGTTTCCTTTTTGATGTATACCAATACCCAAATGATCACTTTTATCTGTTTGCATATATCGCTCTGTGACCTTTTAGAAATTATCAGCAGCTTTCAAAACATTACTTTTTACAGAAATTTTTAACGTAGATGTGCTAAGCCAGTGCCATAAGAACATAGAGGGGTTATTTCTTAATTTTAAACTAAAGATCAACTTTCGAGAAAAGTCTTTTATAGGTGTGATCAGGCTGGAGATCAGGCATGGTAAGAAATGTCCCTTTAACAAGAGTCTGAATTTTTTCATGTTCGTCACTGTCATCAGTGACGTTTAATTTAAATCTCTGGTTGGTACCTGAGGTCCCCGGCCTCTGGGGTACATGTTACCTTCTGAACGCTGTTTCAGAAGGACTCTAGCGGCTGTGTGCTCACAATAGCACAAAAGGGAGGATTGGAGAGTAAGTCTTACAGATGAGTTCCACAATAAAACGCAGATACAGGGTGTTTTCTCAGTGATGCTTGCATGCATTTAGCTCATGGGGTGACACTCAGGGCTGCTAGACCGCCAGCCGGTGTGTGCTTGGTGGCAGCACCCACATGTTATAACCCAGCACACATAGCCCAAATCATCACCGTGTGATTTACCACTGAATCAGACTGCACTTGTTGCTTTTAAGAAGAATGGTGCCTGTATGTAAAAGCCATGAAGCAAGCACTGTTGGGCGCACTTGGTGGCTTATTCATTATTCTGTTTGGTGAACTGGCGAGGTAGAAGAATAAAAAGAGTTATTGTTCACATCTCCATGTGATTTGACTCAGGCATGTTTAAAGGGTACCTTTTGTACCAGGGAGATGAAGATTTGATCTTGCACTGCTCCTAAAGTAAATATTTATACTTAATTTGATCTAAATGAACATTGGACTCTACTATTATTTTTTTTCCTGGTATTTTCTCTTCTCATTAAAATCTCTGATGCTGCTTTGTCATAGTTTCCACCCGACTCAGGGGCTCATGCTCATTATACACTGGCTCTGAGTTTTGGGACAAAGGTCATTTAAAGAAGAGAAAATCATGCTAAATACAACTTGGGGAGAAAATTTGAATATAGCAACAACCACAAACCTGTTATAAATATAATGAGTTTTGACTACTTTTTCTCTAGAGAAAAATTCAAGACATCAAAGAAAATTCTTTAACTAGAAAACTTTTATTTCATAAAACATTGTCTTTCAACTTCTTACTGATTTGTCTTCTTTTGGAAATGTAAGCAATTGTTTAATGACATCCTGATTCTTTATGAAGCCTCAAGCCAATTGCATCTTTCTAAAATATATTTACTTAATGGAGGGCTGGAGATGGGAATGTGAAGAAGATATAGATAAAATTTAAAATTCATTGGGAAAACAGAATAAAAGCCATTTAAACGTGAAATCAGTTGCAAGTGACAAGGTGAGAAAACAGGAGGTGAGCTATATCTTTTATAGAGTCAGATACATAAGTTGGATTGGAATAATGAAAAAGATGTAATGGTAGGACTGTGGCAATAAGGCAACACAAATTGCCATTTTTTGAACACTTTCAATGTGCTAGGCACATGCTAACTACAGTCTTTATCTCAGATATAGGTATAGCTAGAGGTGAGCCTATTTGAATCATAATAACTCAACTTCTGAGCCATTTCATTTTATTACACCCTTTCTCTGCATGTCAGCTATTTATGTCAATTGCATTTACAAAGACTGACATGGATAGTGTGTCGCTAGCACAGTGTTGAGGGCTGAGAGGGGGGCCACCATGACTTTTTTACTGTTCTAAAGTTCAATTTCATGATGCTTTCCCCCAGAGCACTCTGATTTAATGTCTTTGGGAGTCTCATCCATTCAGCTGTATACATTTCATCATTTTCACAATTTTCTTTTGTACTGTTAGGGTTTTGTTTGTTTTGTTTCTGCATTAAAAATGAATTACATAAGGGTGCCTAAGAGTCGGTTGAGCATCTGACTTCAGCTCAGGTCATGATCTCACAGTCCATGAGTTCGAATTACGCATCAGGCTTGCTGCTGAGAGCACACAGCCCACTTAGGATCCTTTGTTCTCCTCTTGCCTTGCCTCTCCCCCACTCATGCTCTCTCTCTCTCAAAAATAAACATTTAGAAAAATGAATTATATAAACATTGTTATAAGTAGTTGTGAAGTGTAGTACCACGGATATGGCACATGAGAGCCATAGAGAAAAAGTGGCCAAGCGATAAATTAATTAATGAAGGTGATGCCTTGTTAGCTTGTATAATGATAATCAATATTAAATATTGAAGAAATCATTATGTATTATTATGAGTTTTGGTGCTCTTTGGGCATAAATGATGCCAATGTTAGAGTTCAGAAACACATACAACTGAATGTTTTTAAAAATAGAGATTCCATATTTATTTCTGAAAATTAACACTTTAAGAGGTAGCAGGCACAGACTCTATAAAACAAGTATTTTCATTTTGCCATATGAGAAAGTAAATTGAAGATAACTTTAATGATGTGCCCAAGGTCATACATCTGGGTAAATAGTAAAATTGTAGTACAAAGTTATTCCTATCTGACTCCAAAAGCTGATATTTTCAAATCCTGCTACGACAAGGATGATGCTTGTCTAACAAATGCCCTGCCTGCCAAATGAGAGTTAGTAAATCTCCTCAAAAATTTATGGCATTATTTAGAATAATTTTATTTACTTATTTATTTAAATGTCTATTTATTTTGTGAGAGAAAGCATGCAAGTGTGTGAGTGGGAGAGGGGCAGAGAGAGAGAATCCCAAACAGGCTCCGTGCTGAGTGTGGATCAAGCCCCCACACTAGGGCTTGATCTTAAATGTGAGATCATGGCCTGAGCCAAAATCAAGAGTCAGATGCTTAACTGACTGAGCCACCCAGAAGCCCCTAGAATAATTTTAGAAATTGTCTTTGAGTCCTACCTTTGGAGGCTCTTTATTAAACTCACAAAGTAATATTTCAGTGCTTTATAGCCATCTTTGAACACATCTTGACCATCTATCTTGTTGATAAGAGTTTTTGCAGACTGAAACTTGCAAAATTCCTAAAAGGACCAAGATTTGGCACTGATGCTATTTTTTAAAGAATTAGATACAGGCACCAGATACTGAAAGAAGAGTCTCTAAAATGCCTTGAACCATGACAATATTATTGTTTCCCAATTATAAAGTCATCAGTCAGCACTTTAAATGGTTAAGTTCTGTGTATCTGTCAAAAAAATAATTTTGTCAATCATAGATTCAAGGATCTTTGCATTTAGAGGTTTTTAAGAGACCACATGATTCAGAAAAGATGCCACAAGGAGGTAAGAAGAATTGTATTTTGCCAGAAAATTTTTCTGAGGAGTAAATCCCATAGGAGACAATGGAATAATGTATTCAAAGTGCTAAGGAAAAATAACTATCGACCTAGAATTCTATACCCAGTTCAATTACCATTTAAGTAGGATCTAGGGCTTTGCTTTTGGGCAAGACCATGAGCCACATCAGGGGACAGAAATTGAGAGCAACAAGGTTTTAGTAGGAAATAGCCAGTGATGCATAGGCCAATTGAATAAACTATTTCTAAGGGAGATCCTGAGATCCTTATTGTCACAAATATATCCTGTCATTTGTGATGAGTTCTTGGTTCAAAATGTTATTTATGTTTTCTTTTTCTACACTCTATCCCCATTTCAAGCAGGAAATCACCAACTCTGTTTATTCTTTCAGGAGAAGGATGTGGTAAATTGCTTACCAAACAGTGTTTATCCTGGATTTTGTTTCTAGAAGGCTACGACTCTGAGATCAGAAGAGATTCCTGGAAACAAACCAAAAAAATGGGCAAAATATGAGGATATGAGGGAGAAATTCTCTAACTCTCAAAAGAGATACCTCACAACAGTCTCCCCATCCTGCACTCTTGCCTCTCTCATTTCCCATGTTAGGAGAACAGAAGATGGCAGAGAGAAAGAGAAAAAGAAAGATTAAGGGAGGTCTAGAAGACTCAAGGGTAAATTGGAACTCCACTTTGCCTCCTAAAAGAGATAGAGATGATGCAAAACCTCTGAGAGGTTGTGGAACTCAATATCAGAAATTGTGCCCTTTCTAGCAGTATCACCTACTGGGCAACACATTGTCATAGAGGCTGTGACTGTGGTGGCATAAGTGGAGGGAACCATAGGTAGCCTTCCTGGAAGGTAGAGGGGAGGAAAGAAAATCATAGAATTGCCAGACCTGAAGAATTATGCTGCCCAGTGCAATGGACATCTCACTGGTAATTTGTGTGGGTATATGACCTATTTGCATGGTAGCACACTTCTCCTAAATTCTTGGCACTTCATGTCATTGTAGAACTATGGACCAACCCAACTTTGGGGTTTAGAGAGAGGAGTGGGTGGGTGGCTGAAGAACTAGGCAGGAAAGGGAGGAAGAAAAGCCATAGGACAGAAGTTAAATCTTTGAGAATGAAAAAAAGCATAATTTTTAAAAAAATACTTTTAACGTTTATTTATTTTTGAGAGACAGAGAGAGACAGAGCATGAGTAGGAGAAGGGCAGAGAGAGGGAGAGACAGAATCCCAAGCAGGCTCCAGGCTCTGAGCTGTCAGCACAGAGCCCCATGTGGGGCTCAAACTCACAAACTGTGAGATCATGACCTGAGCTGAAGGCAGACACTTAACCTACTGAACCACCCAGGCGCCCCAAGCATAATTTTTGAAAGTGAATGTAATAATTCTTCACATCTGAGGTTGCCAGTGAGATTCACATCCTATACTCACTGCCACCTGTCCAGGAGAAGCTTCATTTTAGCTCAGTCGACACCTTGTTCACATTAAAAATAGTCATAGGTTTAAAGATATGATTACCCTCATAATGTGATTGACTTATTTTAATATTCAAATTGCACAACCCTGGACTTCAAGAAAACATGGTAGACTGAGCGTACAGGCACAAAGAATCCTTTTCCTATTAAAAATACTTACAAATGATGAATTAAATATAACCCATGACTGATCTTAAAGAAGGAGAAATCCCCAGGTGCCAGAAACAAATAAATAAAAGCCAGTGATGTTTTTTGATGGAACAGCAACTGACAGAAGCCTTGGACCCAGAAATTCCTGAAGGCTGAAGCCTGGGATTCAGAAGCTCCAGGGGATATTGGAGACATAGGGTAGGGAAGCTGGAATTGAGTTTCCTCAATGATTCCTGGAGCTTTGATGCATCTTCCAGTTAGGAAAAACAGACTAGAGTAACTCTATCGAGGAGATTAAGAATGTAGCTTTCTAGATCATGGAGGCTTACTTGGGTGAGAGGAAAAGAAAGTTACTGGTGAGATGTGAACCCCAGTTCTGCATGTCACCCTGGTAGGTTGCAAGGAAAACTGAGATGGAAATTAAAATTTTTAAAAAGCCTTGAATGTTCTGACCACTAGGGCTCTGTCAGAAGTGATTATAAAACCTTTTTAGGGACATTTTCACAAGGCAAGATTCACAGACTCCTGTTTATAAAAACCAAGCAACAACAATCATCTCAAAAGATGAACTCACAATGAAAAAACAGGAAATGAAACAAACAAGAGAATTAGCACTTCTGAAAAAAAAACCCACAAATAAATTAACAAAAAATATATAAATATATTTCCATTGAAATCAAATGCTCATAGAATATTTGCAAAAGGATACATAGGGAACTAGCAACAGTTTGCTTGTTTCTGAGTCCTCCAAAAATATAGTTTCAAAAGAAAAAATATACAAATACACTATTATAATAGATTTCCAAATTATATCTCTAGAAATTGATAAATGAAATAAACAAAGATCAATTAAAGATATAGAAAATTGAAACAAAATAATCACTAACTTTGATCTAACGGGCATATAAGGATCCTGTACTCAACTAGCAAAGATTATATACTCTTCCCAAGGCTGTTCACACATACAAAAATTGATCAGTCATCTTTAGCAAAGGAATCTCAACAGATATGGATGAATTGCCATCCTATAGACCACATTCTATGATAAATTAAAATCACAAAACAGGGATGCCTGGGTGGCTTAATTGGTTAAGTGTCCAAATCTTGATTTCAGCTCAGGTCATGATCTCATGGTCCTATGATTAAGCCCTGCATCAGGCTCTGCACTGGTAGCGTGGAACCTACTTGGGATTCTCTCTCTCCCTCTCTCTGCTCCTCCCCAGCTCGCTCTCTCTCTCTCTCTCAAAATAAATAAAAAAAATAAAATAAAGTCACAAATCAATTATAAAAAGAAGGAAGAAACCAAAATGTTTGGAAACTTCAATAATTCATGCATTAATTCAGAAATCACAGTAGAATTCATGAAATATGTGGAAATAAATGATAGTGAAATCTTTGTGTATCTAAACTGTCAGCATGCAACTAGAGAAATACTTAAAGGGAAGACTAGCCTTAAATATGTAAATTTTAAAACTAGAAAGATTGGAAATGAAAAACTTAGCTCAATAAATTAGAAGGAAAGAACAGTGTATGCTAGAATCAAATGGAAGGAAATAGTGCAAGAAATAGCACAGAAAACAGAAAATAGAAAGTTAAAACTGAGTCTTTGTAAAGACCAGGAGATATATAAACTGACAAGATTTAGCATGGGAAAAAGAAACAGAATGTAGACAAACAATATTAGGAGTGAAAAAAGATAATTTTTGACACACTGAAGATGGCTAAGCCATAAGAAAATATCATGAGAAACTTTATTCTAGTGATACTGAAATATTAGAGTGATAATTTAGCAGAAAAAAACATGAACAAGAAAAATTAAATCAAGAGGAAGAGATTATTGTGATGTACATACAGTCATTGAAGAAACCAAATTAATGAGAACTTTATTCACCAATAAAAAAGAGGATCAGACCCAGATAGGTGCCTTAAGTATTATAAGCATCATCTTATATGAATTATTCCAAAGATTAGAATGAAGGAAAGCTACCCACCCACTGTTACAGGTCTATCAAAACTGGACACAAGTAGTATTTAGTGCAAAAATTATACAGCTGGCTCATCAATGAGCACAGATGCAAAAACTTAAAAAATACATTAGTGGAATAAGTACAATGTTGCATTTGAAATACACAATGACTTAGTAAGGTCTATTTTCAGAATACGAAGATGGTTGCCACTACAGATTTGTCAGAACCACATTCAGGGTCAAACAGTAAGAAACTGGTCTAGAATGACTCGAACAAATAGGCATTTGTTTTACTCATCTAACGAGAAATCTGGAGGAAGACAGTTATTATTGGCTCAATGGCTCATCAATAGGCAGCCTGATGATCTGTGATTCTTTAGCCATTTTTTTTTCATGGTTCTATAAAGGCTGCTGCCTGTTCCAGCTTCGGACCCAGGTTCAAGAAAGGAAGAAGGAGGTAAGGTGAAGGGATCTGTCTGCCACATTTTCTTCTTTTCTTTTCCCTGCAGTCCTCCTGGCAGAATTGCACTTACAGGTCTTCAGCCAGACTGGCCAGAACGCCATGTCTAGCTGAAATGGAAAATGCAAAAATAGTGATGAATATAATCATAATTAGCTTCCACCATTTGTGCCCTGAACCAAACCAGGATTCTGTTAGCAAGAACACAGGGAAAGAAGGAGTATTGCATCTACTTGTAATCTGCCTTAAATATCTAGCAAAGAATGCATTATATTAACAGATTCAATGAAAAGATTCATATGGCTGTCTCATTAGTGCAGACTGAAGCCTTTGGTAAAATAAAAAGAAACTTATTCAACTAGAAACATTAGAAATTTCTTTAACATGACAAAGAGCCCGTATCAAGAACCTTCAGCAAACATCATGTTTAATGCTGAAACTTTAGAAATATTCTCTTTACAATGAGGAACAAGACAAGGATGCCCATTATCTCCCATATGGCAGGGAATAAATAAATTATAGTCTATTCATTCATTCAGTGAAATGCTATTCATCACTTAAAATGAATGCACTAGATCTTTATCTATCATCATGGATATATCGCAAACATATATAAAAATATCCACTAACCAAAAGATATACACTGAATCATGCCATTGATGTACATTTACAAACCTAGACAATATTACTACATATTTTTTATGAACATCTGCATTTGTAGTAAAAATAGGAGCCACAGCACCACTTTATCTAGGGGGAGAAGAAAGGAAAAGAGATAGTTGATAGCCACAAGAAGGGCTGATTTGAAATATTTTATTTCTCTTTAAAAAAACAAACAAACAAACAAAAGATCTAGGAGCCCCTGGGTGGCTCAGTCGGTTAAGCATCTGATTTCAGCTCGGGTCATGATCTCACGGTCCGTGGGTTCAAGCCCCTGGTCAGGCTCTGTGCTGACTGCTCAGCACCTGGAGTCTGCTTTGGATTCTGTGTCTCCCTCTCTCTCTGCCCCTCCTCTACTCATGCTCTGTCTCTCTCTCCCTCAAAAATAAATATTAAACAGTTTTTTTTAAAAAAAGATCTAAATATGTCTGACAAATATGTCAGAATGTGTTAAATCAGGATTATGGGTACATGGTTGTGTCTTCTATATTATTTTCTGCATGTTTCTGAATGTTTCACATGTTTTATAAGGATAAAAACCTCAAAAATGTCTTTCTTTTGTCCCTGAGGTTCCCAGTCTATGACAAGCCCTAGAATACCAGGAATGTTTTGGTGGTTTGTCTGATGTCTCACGTGAGACAGCCAGCCTGGGAGCTGCAGGGCAGGATGTGATCTCAGTTGCCCCGTGGGTTGGCCCAGACATTTGGCCTCTCATCTCACCCAGATACTTACTGAAGCCCCTGAAGATTCTTGCTGCTTCTGACAGGCCTGGTAAGTTTTCCTAGGTGGGAGGAAGATACTTATCTCTCAATTTCACTCCCTGATGAGCAATTTATACCAAAAACGAATTGCTTTACATCTCAAGTCTTATAACTTTGTACTGTGTAACATATAAACCTACCCCCGCCCCTTCCTGCCAGACAGACACTGCCCTTTTCTCCAATGCTGGATCACCTTTCCCAGGTGGGCCAAGCTGGAGAAATCCCAATAGCAATACATAGTGCCTGAGAGCAGTCAATCCCTCCCACCTGTCAAGACCACAAGACTCTAGGAAAGACCCTGATCTTCATGTGGGCAAATGACTATTGGTTCCTTTCAGCTTTTAGGTGCTCTTTGAGCCTGGGGCTCTGGCATCTCTGCTGTCACCTGTACTACCTCCCTTCAGGGAAGTGAGAGAGGAGTTTAGAAGAAACTAGAGGCTCTGTGGAACCATTTGCATTGAACAGGTCTGGCTACATAATTTGTAGGGCTCGTTGCAAAATAAAAATGGGCGCTCCTTGTTCACAAACTGAGCTTGGGGCTCTTCGTGATTGCACAGGTCACGCATCCATGGAACTAGTCCTGGCACTTGAACTACTTCCTGTGGCTTGTGGTCAGCGGTCTCACCTCCACAAATACCGTCCCTCTAGACTATCTGCACTTCCCAGCCAGATACCTGAAAGGAGGAAATCTCTCCATCCTCATTCACAAGGATCACATCACTGGCAGTGGACGATGGGTATGGAAATAATCGCGATCTTTGTTTCCATTGTCAATCACAACAGGAAAATAGTATAAACTGGTATGTTTCCCAAGTTTAAACCAGCCATCATATGTTGAACATTTTACTATGCATCAGAAACTAAACTGAGAAGTTTTTCCTCATTATCTGATTTAATCCTTACAAAGGCTTCATATGTAGGAATGATTATTCCCATTGTACAGGTGAAAAAACTGAGATTACCCAATTAATAAGTTTTTTTTAAAAAACATGGTCCTGTTTCACCTGAATTTCTATTTTCTCATTCCCTTCTCTAAATAAGAAAACAATCCAAATGGGTCGTGGATTCAGAATATGGTAGCTCACTGTCAGACAGTGTTGATTAAAGTCCTACTGTTCTGAGGACTAGATATGATGAGAGGATCCACAAGAACTAAAGATCTCAAGAAGTCTGTAAGTCACCTGAGGACGTGGCACTTATAAGCACAAATATCAACAGATAACATGGCAGTCATTAGGTTTGCCTGCAGAGATTCTGTCTGCTTCCGGTGCATGATAGGATCACACTGTCCCAACTACTTATGGTCATGCAACTTACTTTCCCCAGTGGAATGTCAATCCATTGAATTAACTTGAGGGAAGAAACTTTAAGAATCTACAGCTCTGGCATATTATCTTTTCCTCTGCCATGGAGACCAAGAGTGCTCCAGACTGTGACTGCTCTGCCATCTCAGATCTCCAAGTAAGAATAACAAGAACGTAGAGTGAAGCCCTACATGACCTGTAGTGGACATAAAGTGTAATCATTTGCTGTTCAAAGACGTAGAGGATTTGGGGATTGCTTGTTACTGTAGCTTAACCTAGTTCCTCCTGATTCATACAAAAGCTGCCCCATAGGGGGCAGCAGTCCTATTTTGTTCCCTTACTGCAATTGAAAATGAACTAGTTACGGATAGCCAGGCCAGAAACACCTAAACATTTCTGCAGCACTGGCCATATTTGACTTATCACTTCAATAGACAACCTAAATCTGCTCATAGTAAAATACATATGCAATGCTTACTTTGTGTCACTATTCAAGATGCTTTATAAATATTGACTGGTTTAGTCCTCATAGTAACCCTGTGAAGAGGTATTTTTATCTTCATTTTACACAAGTGGAAGCTAAGCACAGAGAGATTGAATACTCTGTTCTAGGTGACATTGTTAATAAATGAGCTGGGATTTGAACCCAGGGGCCTGATTTCAGAATGCATACTTTTGACTACGAAGCTCTTCTTCTTCTGTGTAATTCAAAGCTTAAAATAATTCAAGGAGGACAAAATCTGCCTCAGAGTTGTAGAGAACATAGATTTCCTACCTCATCATCATAGAAGTTGTTCCTCTCACCCCCTTGCTTTCAGCAGTAGTACTCTGATTCCTTTGGGTACATCCCTCTCCTCTGCTTCCAGCCAACATGGTTTGGATGGTGTTGACACCAGTCCAGCTCTAAAAATACATCTGGAATGCCTTAAACCAGTCATTCTATCTCTTCCCTTGGATCAGTTGGGGATTAGAGTCAGTGTGAGGAGAAGTTGGCTAGTTTCTGGAGAGTTTTGGGGGAAAGAAAAATTTCATTCTCTACCATTGTAATTAGTAGAGTATGGATGTGAAGCCTGGATCTCTGCCATCTTAAAGCTCAGAGGGGCAAGACTGAAATTCACAAAGCCTGAAATGGAACCAGTCCACAGGAAGCAAAGCCAATGAGTTGGATGCTACTGTCATTGCTTGGGCCCTGAATCAAGCCACACCTGAAGGCAACTGTACTTGTGGGCCTTTAAGTTCCATAGCCAATTAATTCTTCTTTTCACTGAAATCCATTTTGAGTTGGTTCTTATGTCACTGGCAGCAAAAAGGATCTTAACTTACCACAAGGGTAAATGCAATGAACAACAAGAACAACAATAAAATACACAATGTTCTACAAGAGGTATAACCTATTCATTTCTACTTAAGGGGTGATGATCAGTCTGAATTATTTAAATGGTTGAATTCATCATTATTCAACAGCAAGAATAATACTGAAACAGCTACTCCATTTCACTGACTTTGAGGATATCTCTAACAATGTATTTAATGGCAAAGGGGGGGGGCTCCCTGTGGATCTTGCTTCTTTTTTGTTTTTAAGCAAATGACTAAGATTCACTCATAACTGGCACCTTTGGTCATTGTTGTAGTACAAGGGGCCTTGCTCAATACTGTTAGAAGAATTCGGTACATTTACTTCTTAGGATAGCTAAAATGCATTGTTATATCATTAGGCCTCCCTTTCCAAAAGTAATTTCTGAGGACTCTTTTATAGCAGCAATTATATTTATTATCTGTTGTTGAATGACCCAAGGCTCCTATGAATTTAATAAAGTTTTCAATAAAGTTTTGTGTTATCTATCGCAACCACATTTGCATGCTTGTGGAAATTAGTCTGTTTGTATGTATAGGCTTCATTCATGGCAATGCTTGCTTTCCAGTTTCTCAGATCTCTGACCTAACTCTGCAATACTTCTTTTCTGACTGACGCTGAAGCCCAATTTCTTCCCAAGTTTTCCAATGATTACAGTTGCCAAATTGGTATGGTCTATAACAGGACCGGCAATTTTTCCTGTAAAGCACCAGATAGGAAATATTTTAGCCTTTGTGAGTCACATAATCTTCATCATAACTACTCTGTTGTAGCAAGAAAGCAACCACAGACAATGACAAATGAACAAGCCAGGCTTTGTTTCAATAAAAGTTTATCTACAAAAACAAATGGCTGGCTAGGTTTGGTTCATAAGCCACGGTCTGGCCACGCCTTGTCTAAAGTGATGACATTTTAAGGTGTTGGAAGGATGTCTCAAGCTTGTGATATATTTGTTCCCTAGGTTTGAGTGCTTTCAAATTGTCAGATCATTTGATTTTGGGGAAAGAAGAAAATATTTTGAATCGTATGTACTATTTCATTTTGGGTAGCATTGACTATAATTACTAATAATTGTCACATAAAGAGAGTGGGAAAATGACAATTTAATGAGTACCAGTATGTGCCAGGCACTGTGCTCTCTGCTTTATTTGTATGACAGCCTATAGCTCTCACTATAACCTTGGGAAAGATGTGTGTTTAGACACAGAAAAGCCACAGGGAAAGAGAAAATTTATAGATGTCGGGACAATGTAATGGAAAGAACAGGAGTTTTGGACACATAGATTTGATTTCAAGTCCTGGCTTCACCCCTATATTTCATGTGACCTTGGCCATATTTTGTACCTCTCTTAAGTGTTAGTTTCCTCCTTTATGACAGAAAATATCAAATGATGTGATCGAATTATGATGTAATTATACTTGATAATATCACCTACATTTTAGAGGCTCTGTGAGGATTTACCGAAGTGAGTAAATAGAACATGTAGCTGGGGAACATGGTAAGCACTCATTATACTTCAGCCATTCCATGCTTTACACTGTATGAAGAAGTGACTTGCTGAAGGTCACACTGTGGTAGGGAATGGAACTAGAATTTTCACCCCAGCCTGACTGACTTCAAAGCTTGTGAACTTTCCACGGCATGCTCCTGACCCCCAGCTATAAATCTGAAGTGGTGGTGTTCCATGCATGCACGGAAACTGCTCAGTCTATTAAAATGTGAAATTCCCAAAGCCAGTCATACTAGGTGAATCCTGTGTTGGGCCATGGAAGCTGGGTGCATGTTTCTGGAAGTAAACATGACAAATTTAGCATACCTCATGGCTGTAGCTGCCATGTAATGCTTGATTTGTCTTTCCGCCTCATGCAGACACTATGGGAAATACTCCTGACTTCCTAAGTCTAGTTCAGATGCTTTTGCTGCCAAATTCCAGAACAGCCATAAAATGTAACCTCTGCTCTTAGCCTCCCAGGAATCTCTCCGTTACCTCAAAGGGTTTGGCCAGACAGGACACAAGGGTGGACACACGTCCAATTTCTCAACCATAGGATAAAGTAAGATCAACGGCTCTAAACTGTGGCTCATGACACGTTTTTGGTTATGTCAAGGACATTCTCAAACAACATGAATTTAATTTATGAATTTCAGAGTTAGAGATGAGTAAATATCTGGAGCTATACCTTCATTTTGCAAAGTGAAAACTAAAGGTCAGTTAAATAAGCCCAGATAGCACACTGGCCCTTCTCAATTCCAGTCTCACATCCTTTCCCTACACTGCATATAATTTGACGAGAAAAAAAAAATGCCTAAATTAAGGTTGCCAGATCTAGAAAATAAATTTACTTCAGGTAAATAAGTGCTTTTTTTAGATCACTGTATCCCATGCAATATTTAGGACAATGTTTGGAACCTATAGTTACACTAAGCAATTATTCTTTTTCTGAAATTCAAATTTAACTGGGCACCCTGTATTTTATCTGGCAAACGTAGTCTGAATCACATAAGCAATGCTAAGACTTCTACCTTCTGGAAAACATTTGAAAGCATTAGGAATCTGGCTTAAGTGGCAAAGAATTGAGTGGACAGGAAGAACTCAAAACCTCATTAATTGAAGTTGAAAACAATCAATGTCTAGAAAAGAAGTAACATGAAGCTTAAGAAGAGCAAGGAAGGCGGGACAGGACACCTGAGTGGCTCAGTCAGTTAAGCATCTGACTTCGCCTCAGGTCATGATTTGGGGGTTTGTGGGTTCGAGCCCTGCATTGGGCTCTGTGCTGACAGCTCAGAGCCTGGAGCCTGCTTCTGATTCTGTGTCTCCCTTTCTCTCTGCCCTCCCCTGCTCACACTCTGTCTCTCAAAAATAAATAAAAAGTTAAAAAAATAAAAAAGAAAGAAAGAAAGAAGAACAAAGAAAGAAAGAAAAGAAGGAAGGAAACAGAAGGCAGAAAGGACGGAAGGTGGAAAGAAAAGACTGTCTGGAATGTGGTGGTTTCTCCTTTATCTGTGTAGATCATACAGGTACCTTCTCTTCTCTACTAAAATAGCATTATATTTAAGTTTAAAATTTTTAATCAAAGGCATACACGTAGATGACTTAAAACTCAAAGAGTACCAAAGGGCTTATAAATAAAAGCTTTAGTCCTTTTTCCTGCCTCTTGGTTTACTGCTTTGAGGAAGCACTGTTAAACTTGGTATCTGTTTCTTAGGTGACCAACTGTCCCTGTTTGCCCAGAACTTAGTGGTTTCACAGACTGAGCATTTTTGGTTGTAAAACAAGGACAATCCTGAACAAACTGAGAACATTCATTAGTCACCCTATTTCTTAACTTAGAGATATTTTCATCTCTCTAAATAACCCCCTATTTTTGCTTAATTTATCAATTTTAGACATTATCTGCTGATTTCTTCCTTTAAGAAGGGAGTATTCATTCTGCTTATTTGCAAATGGTTGGTAAAACACCTTTTCCATACAGCTCAAGTTCACCAATTTGTCCTAAAAGGTTTCAGAGAGAACCTTCAGAGAAAATGTGTTTTCTCTAGCTAGAAAACAAGAATCACACTATGTGAATGTCAAGGTGCCATTTTATTTTCCCACTGAAATAGTTTTCCCCACTTGGAATCCTTTTAAATATTCTTAACTTTAATTGCCTTTTTCCCTCCACAAAGAAGTCAATTTAAATTAAGCAGAATCCATCACTGTGATAATTTTTTAATGAGTAAAGATAATGTACTGTACAGAAATTGAAATGAGGTGTTCCCAGGATCATTTACAAACTCTTGAAAAGTCCTCCTAAGAGTCAGCTGAAATTAATGAACCTCAGAGTCGCACGACCATCAATACCTTATAACTGAGGACTGGGTTCAATGAAAAAAAAAAGTCACAATAATAATAGTTACACTTTCCAACTTGAACATTTATCTCCTTTCATCCTGAGATCCTGAGGAATTTTATCAACATTAATTAAACCTCACAGGTGTGATTTATTAGATTAATTCACTGATAGCCATCAAGAACTCTAAATGTGCACAGTACTGTTTAATAGAGCTGGATTGAAAAGAGGAATAAATTAGCATGCTAGGCAGACTGCCACCCCGGGTAGAGCCCCCAGGATTTGGGGGAAGTCAGAAGAGGCGATGTGCTTCCTTAGCTCAAACTTCTTGAATTAATTCTGATCTCAAAATAGAGTGACCATAGTGTAATGCTTCCTAATCTGCAATATTCCCCCTCCACAGCTTATTTGAGCCTTTCTTTATTGCTTTGTTCTCATTATATCATTGGGTGTCAAAGACAGACATGATGAAATGAGCAACCTCCAATATGACAAAAGAAGTTACTAAGTGCTTTGTGGAAATCTAAATATATTTTCCGTGAAGGTTTTGGGAGAAAGGAGGTAGTAATGGTACAGATTCAAAAACTAAGGATGTATTTTACAGGTTAGCCAACCCCTCCTTGGAGTTGAGGGGAGGGGAGAGAGAAGAAAGTCACTACACTTTTGATACTGTACTGTGACCAATATGTTGCCCTGATAAATTTCATTGTGCTCAGAAGGCAAACGATTACAAATCAAAAATAAATTTTCAGTGATAATTTTCGATAATGGATTGAGTTTATGGAGGTAAAAAGGAAATTTCTTTTATCCGCTTTGTGAACTGAGGGTTAGGTTAGCATGAATAATACAAGAACAATAAACTGAGGGATATTTTATTGTCTTATTTTAGCAAATCCTGAATTGAGAGGGGTCAAACATGATGAAATTGGGGAACAGAAAAGACAACTCCCTATAAAATCTGGGATTCTAAAATAGAATTGGAATCCTATACTTAAACCTTTCTCCTTCTAGATCAGCAAATTTAATCTCATTCAATAGGTGATAAATGGAGTCCTGGAGAACTAAAGCGACTTGAATAAGAAAGTTAATTAGTAGCAGATCTGGAAGGGAAGCCAATGTCTGTCTCTTTCTTGATTCTTACACCTCTGCTACAAAACCACATGGACATTTTGGCTGTTTTCTTCTGATATTACATTAGATTAAAGCATTTTCTGGAGAGAGAAACAAGAAGTCAGATTTGCTTATCTGACAAACATGATGAAACAGTGGATACAGTAAGTGGAGTTTCTTTGGGAAGGTGAAATGGTTTTTAAAAATGGTGTATTGAGTATGCTAAACAATGGAAGAAGGCAGCCAAACATCATGAATAATCCAGAAAGTGAATAATTCACTTTTGAGCAATGACTTATTGTAATCTACTATTTAGCAAAGGTTCAACATGACCTATCAATTCCCACTGATTTCAACCATCAAAAATGTGTACCAAAGTAGTCAAGTGGGGACAAAAGGATAACAAATAGATTGTAATATTTAGTGAAATACGACTATGATTTGGGGAGAAAGACAGAAATAGTGAAGGATCATGAATATCAGTGTCTTCGGAACTGACACCCATAAGCAGAAATTCCATCTATAGACCCCTCCTTCCCCCGCAACAGATAATCATCTATTGATCAAACTCCACAGGAACAGGTAGCTCACTAATTTATGCAGCAAAACTTTCCTTGTCACACAAGTTGGACCACTGGAATGTGCTTTAGTCCAGTGATCCAATATGATCATTAACATTGTATAATTGTTGTTTCATAACTCAGCCCTGTAAGTATTTAACATCTATTATTTTCCAGGGTGTGCTGAGTTTTCTCTATTGGTCTCTCCTTCTCCCACACTGTCCAAGATCCAGGGGCTGCCTGATGAGCCCTAGCATGGATCCTCGGAAGCTAATCCCTACAGGGTGCAATGCAGGAGTTTCTTACTAGTTGTTTTCCATTTGTATTTGATCAATGGGAAGGATCCAGAGCAACTAAGGAGTCAGAAGAAAAGAGAGGTTAGTGGTTTCTTTTTTGCTTATAGGGTTGCTACATTTTTGTTTTTAGGGCTGTTCTTCTTGTGACTATAGTTGCTGTCCAATAGCCCCTCCTCCATGAATCTTAACTCTGTCCACACCTCTGTAAGCAGCCACTTGGCTAAAGCCCTTGAACCATCTGAGCTGGATTCCATTTCCTGCTAGGAATTTTGTTGAGACCCAGGATGAAGAAAAGTTTCTTGAACTCCTCCTCAATTAATATGCTTTTCTGACACTCTCATTATTTTGGTTGCTTCAATCTTGACACACCGTGGTTGGTCAAATGCTTCCTGAAGACCTTAACTTACAGTGGGCCGAACAGTCCAGATTTGATCCCTGAGTGCATCCCTTTCACCTCCCTGGCTAATGATACATTTGCTCTGTTAATTCATGCTGTCTTGTTTGTTGGTTGGTTGTTTTGGCAGCCATGCTGCATTGGTGCCTCACCTGCAGCTTTCATTCAATTGAACTCCTAGATTTTTTTTTTCCTGTGTGATTTTCTCTTAAACCAGCTCTCTTTTATATATTTTGTTCCTTGCCGGGGGACTGAATTATTTAACAGAACTGGCCCTGGTATTAACATGATGGTTCCAAATAAAGACCGAGCACAGGGCACAATATTTTAAAAACATTTTTAGAAAAGAACATTTTAGATTATCTTGTCCGGGACTTTATTTGCTCTCAGAGTCTGTGTCATAAAACTTTCATGAACGTTAACTTCCGTTGACTTCCTTGGTTTTGTCTGTTCTGGACACTAACTGCCCTTTCCTAATTGTCTTGCCTTCTGTTGACTACTTTTTCTTTTTCTCCTCCTTTAGCTTGTTTGGCCGGGTTCTCCCTAAGGCCTTTGTCACTTCCTTTTCTCCAAAACAAAGAACACACATCTAACTGAAGGCCCTGCCCTGTGTGAGGCACTGTGTAAGTCACTTTGCAATCAATCTCCATAAAAACCTTATGAGATATTTGTGTCCTTAATTGGCCGATGAAGAATTTGACATATCTACACTAAAAAAGCTAAACAAGGAAAAGTTCCACCTTATACAAATAGGCCAGACCATGTAAAAGGCAGGCCCTGAGCACAGATTGCCCTGGGTGGTGTTCCACAGCTTCCCCGCTAGATTGCTGCACCATAAGAAATGAATCTAAAGGAAGCATGTCATCCATATGGATAGTAGAGTGGCTTCCCAAGAGGACGCTAAGCCACCTTGAGAGTTACTACTGACCAACATAGTCATTTTACATGTGTCAGAGTGCCTTAATAGTAAGCTCATTGGGCAGGGGGTTCATTTTCTATATTTTATACTTAAAATAGAGAAACTCCACCTTACGGAAACTTGTATTGCCTTTACCACATTAATATTTTGCTAAAGAAAGAAAGAATATTATGCCTTATTTACAGGAGTTGCTGACATACGGTTTCATGGAAACGTTGGTCTTTAAATACACAATTAGCATGTTCATTACTAAGAAAACTGAGGACTGGGAGGTAGAGAAATCCTGATGAACACACATAAACTGAGTATGAAAATTAAAAGCAAATCATTTTATGGTAAACGTGTATGAGAAAATCTGGAATAATATTATTTTCCAATTATCAATAACTGCCACCCATTGATTGATAGAATTGTCTTTTATAACACATGATAGAAATACTATACTATATTTATATTGCCCATTAAAATTGCCAAGCAATTTAGAAGCTCTAAGACTTCAGTATTTCTTCAAAGGTAAATTTAGACAGGGAAAATAACACACACACAAAAGCATGCATACACACACATGCACACACAGACACACACAAAATAAAACATACTATGCCATGCCCACGCTGTAATTTATCAACTGGGAAGGAAATTGGCATGTCTTTTCCTGCTGATTTATTGGTTAATTCCAACAATTCACTGTAGAAAAGGCCAACAATGAATTACAATGTGGGAAAAAAATTAAGCAGAGCATTTAGAAAGGTGTTGCAGTATACAGCCTTTAGAAACAACTTAACATAGCTTTTTTATAGCCAGTCTCAAAGCAGTCGGGGCATGTGAAATGCAGTAGACAACATAGGAAATATACCAGAAAATATCACCCATCTCACTTCTCATATGTAGAAGAATATGCCATGCCACATGAAGATTTGGTTTCTTTACCTTCAAACTAGAATCAGATAACATTAGATCCTACTTAATATTTGTTTTAGGAGTCATGTTGGAAGGGCAGTAACAAACATGGACTACCTTAGAGAAGCCAGTGATGGACACTTGCCTTCAGTGACAGAGGCATTCACCTTTGATCCACAAGAAACATGAAGAGGAACAAAAGCTGAAAGCTTGAATTCCTGTCACTACCATGCATCCTCCCCCCTAGTCCCACCCCCAAGGATCCAGAGCTGTATGAAGAAGGGAATTTCCTCACTGAGAATCTCTATTTTCAATTTCTCAAATATGGTTTGACAAGCCAGTGGCCTGTCTTTGTTTTCAAAGGTGAGTCCCTTTGAAATGACTTAAGAGGTATGTGATGGTTAATTTTATGTGTTAACTTTGCTGGGTCATGGTGTCCAAATATTTTGTCAAACATTACTCCGGATGCTTCTATGAAGGCTTTTTCTGAGATGAGATTTACATTTAAATGAGCAGACTTTGAGTAATGCAGATTGCCCTTTAAAATGTAGGTGGGCCTCATCCAATCAGTTGAAGGCTTGAATAGGCAAAAAACTGACCTCCCACTAGCAAGAGAGAATTATACAGCAGACAGCTTTCAGACTTGAACTGTAACATGAGCTCTCCCTGGGGCTGACCTTTGGACTTAAACTGGAACACTGGCTCTGCCTAGGCCTTCAGCCTGCTGGCCTACTCAGATTTTGGACTTGCTGACCTCTATAATTGCATCAGCCAATTCCTTAAAATAAATTTCCTTTTCTCTACATAAACATTCCATTGATTCTGTCTCTCTGTAGACCCTTGATTAATACAATGCACAAAGTAAGTTGTAGCTTAAGACTATAGAAAACCCTATAAATGCAATGTATAGTGTTAATGTTGGGAGACAGGAATATGACACTATTTATAGGCTTTTTTTGTTGGTATTATGCTTCAGGTCAAAAAAAAAAAAGGAAACAAGGAATTATATATTGAATGCCTACCATTTGCCAAGCATTATGCTTATTTATTTGTCCTTCTTTATAAACATCATTGACTTTTTACAATGTTCTTATGAAGAAGATATTAATTATCTCCTTTCTATAGATGAGAAAAAGGAGACCCAGGGAGATCAGAACACTTTCTAGAGGCTGCATAGCTAGTGTAGAGCCTCTGTGGAGATGTTTCACTCCAGAGTCTCTCTTTCTCTCTTTCTCTCTCTCTTTTTAATTTGCTTATTTGAGTCAATGCTTTTTCTATTCTCCCATGCTGCTTTTTCAGGTAACATAGTAAGTCCTGCTAGAAACACATCTGTATATAGAAGTGCTCCTTTGTGAATGAAACTCCCATTGTTGGGAGCCTACTATGCATGAGGCGTTATGCTAAGGGCTTTTCCTGCATTATCTCCAATCCTCATTTTAACCTTATCAACCAGATAACTGGTTTTCCATTTGGCACCCAGGGAAACTGAGGCCTACAGCCAAATAACAGGTTTCAACTCACACAGTTGAGCTGGGATTCATCCCCACCTTAGTTTGCCTGACAGCAAAATCCACTCTCGTGACTCCTATGCGAGGCCACAGCGTAATTTCCTGGGATTCCATGTCAGCCTGTTCCCAGACATCAGAACCCTCGGTTTTCAGACAGAAGAGTTCCCATGTTGTTGAATTGCCTTCTCACTAGCTCAAGGAAAGAGCAGAAAGGTGGCTATGCTTGCTGCATGGTTCTTACTGAGTAGAAAAAGAGAAAACAAAAGTGTTCCCTAAGGGGAGTACAGAATACAGACTACTGTTTCTATTGACATATTCTTTCGATTGATGGTCTAGGATTGTCTCCACCCCGACCTCATTGCTTTATGTCAGGGCAGCAGATTTCATGGACAGAACTTCCCTAGTCTTCCCAGCTTGTTCCTGAAAAGTGGTCTGTCAGTACCCACCTTTCCCTCTTCCTGTCCCTGTGCCTGTTTCGTCTAAAAAACAAAGGAGGAGGTGAAATGAGCACCTGTTGGAGTTATTTCCCCGCCTCTAAGGTGTCCTAATCATACCCAGACATCATTGTCCAAAGCCACATACACATCTTGAAGGAAAAGAGGAATAGAATAAAATTTCAAGAAAAAGATCAGAAAATGATGCTGTAAGAAAGGTGAGTTCTTGAGGATGGGTGAAATGTGGATCCCTCTCCTGGATGTTTGTAAATGTGCAGAGAAGCCTGTCTTTACTCAAGAGCAACAATGTGCTTTTGATGTATATGCCTCTACAGACTTCAGAAAGGTGAGCCCATTTTTTACTGAGGGAGAGTGACAGAAATCTATCAACCTGGCTTATCATCCCACAATTACAGCAATTTATGGTGTGCTTTTCACAAGGTCACCTGTACCAGCAACCAAACAAAAGCACTCTCCCCACCTTTGTTCCGAAGAGACCTAACACATTCTCTGTAACTCAGCCTATCCAGGATATTTTTCAATTAATTTGCAACCACTTGGGCTTAGCATCGCTCAAGCCTGGCGTATATATATCATTTTTCACTGGCTGGAAACACTGTCACAACCCCCATGTTAAAGAATAACTGCTTTTCCTTTTCCTTTTCAACTCACTTCATTCAGCTTTTTCTTTCCTCTTGATATAAGGAACTTGCAGTGAGAGAAAAAAAATTCCCGTGATTTCAAGAAGGAGCTTTCTTTCTGATAAGCTGCCTATATTTTTCGATCATTGTATGAAGTTGTCTGAAGCAATTAAAAGCATGGCTAATTCTTCTGAAAGGATGTTGAACCTCTGCCTTCAGAATGAGAGTTCCCCGAAACAGTGTTGGGTGCCAGGATCTGGTTCTTCAATACCCAGAAGCTGTTTGTAGTGGGAATGCGTGGAGACAGGGACAGAAATTTTTAGGTCAAAAATGTGCTCATGGATGTTTTAAGAGAAGGGACTAGAAAGTGTAACAGCCAGACCTTCTTTCCTCCACCATTGTCTCTTTTCAGCATTTTGCCTACCACAAAAGCTTATTTACTTATTTATGTTGTATGTATGTATGTATTTATTTATTTTAATTCCAATAAAGTTAGTATACAGTGTTATATTAGTTTCTGGTGTACAACACAATGATCCGACAATTCTATACCTGACTCAGGCCACAAACTCTTTTCTATTACTACTGGCTGCAGTTCTCACCCCCTGCCCCAGGTCGCTCACTCTAGCAAGGGCTTCTGCTCTGTTCTCCAAAGCTGTAAGCCCATCTGATTATTTTCCTTCTCACAGTGCATGTTTCCAGACAGTCTCAAACTCATCCTCCTACTTTCCTTCAGATTTGAGGAGAAACCTGTCATTCAAACGCCTCCTGGCCAAGAGGCTTTTTCGATCTATTCCAGTCACTCGGGCCACAGGGGAGGTTTTTTTGTTTTTGTTTTTTTCTCTTTTTTGTCCCCTACCTCATGCCAGGTGCCACGGTCCCCCCCCCCCCCCACGCACCCATTTTCATCTTCACTCATTTTCTCTGTGAATTTTTCTATCATTTTCCCTCAGCACTTTGGGGGGAAGTACTACTGAGTGGTTACAAGATAGTATGGGCTCTTATGTTAGACCCATCTGGGTTCAAATCCTAGCATCACAAGGAAACTTTTGTTTCCTCCTTTTCTCCAAATGCAGCTGTGGCTACTTCATGGAGTAGGTTGGCTCAGATGTGGAAGGTGCTTGGTGGAAGGCTTTTGCACGTGTTTTAACAAATATAAAGGGTAGGAATTATTATTTCCCCAGGAAATTTCCTTATAATCTTCTTTTTTCTTTCTATTTTTTTTTCTTGGTTTAGCTTGGTTTTTGAGAGATCATAGGTTTCATGTCTGTTATTTGAATTAAAATCGGGGCACCTGGGTGGCTCATTGGCTAAGTGTCTGACTTGGGCTCAGGTCATGATCTCATGGTTCATGAGTTCGAGCCCCACGTCAGGCTCTGTGCGGACAGCTCAGAGCCTGGAGTCTGCTTCAGATTCTGTATCTCCCTCTCTCTCTGCCCTTGCCCCACTCACACTCTGTCTCTCTCTTCCTCTGAAAAATAAACGTTAAAAAAAGGTTTAAAAAAAAAGAATAAAATAATTACCACCTGTGAACTGGGTGCTAAAAAATGTGAGAAACAATGTGCTGGTGCAATGTATGCATTTTACAATGGAGAAAACCAACCAATCCCCAGGGACAGACTCCCAGTGTCAGAGCTAGAAGGTCTCCTGTCTTTAGGATCACATCAGATGGAAGAAACAATAGGGCACGCCACCTTGGAGGGTTTGGGATTGGCAAGTCAGCTATTCATGTGACATATAATTGGTGCCACAGATGTGGCAGTAAATCAAGTCCCAGCAGCTAGGTGGGTGGGTGGGTGGGAGAGGTGGGCAGCTTCCAGAAAGTCGTGAGCAAGACAGAGAGTACTGATCCTCAGGGCGGCTGTTTGCTCTCCTCTCCATTATTTGCTTTGGGTTATGGACACTCTTAGCTCCACATTGATGATAGTAGCCAGAAATGTTACATTTTTGCAAGCATTCACAATCTAAACAGCTATCAGATCCCCCAGAAACCCCATAGCCGACTTGTTAACGTCTATTGATGCCAGGGTAAAAATGCCATCTAACTCCCAAGTAGTTACTCAGCTACTAGATTTTTCACAACCTGGCTGAAATATTCTGAAGACTTTCTAATTCCCTTTTCCATAAATCTATACCAATCAAACAACCTTTTCCTGATTAGTTTCATTTCTCAGAGACATTGAAAAAAGGGAAAGGGTATTCTGACTAAAGAAGAAATGTGTTGTCAAACAATGTACCAACATATCTTATATCTATGCATGACAGTTTTTCCTGCTGACTTTGGACCAGATCTCAGAACCCTTCCCAACAGGTACCCAGGTATTTCCCTACCAACTGACTGCAGTTGTCACATGACAGGGCTCATCTATATTCCACGTGTTCTACTTTTCTCAGCTTGCGTTGGAAAGGCTGGGGCCATATGGCAAGTTGTACCAAATGGGTAGTGAGCATAAGTGATGTGCACCACTTTACTTAATTTTGATTGCCAGAGACAATTAAAAGCAAATGTGCTTCCTCCATCTACCCTTCTTTTACTGTGGCAAACTTGAAGATCATGTGTTCTAAGGTGTGTAATAACTAAAGGGGGGATGGCCGCCTCTCGTGCACATTATGTTGCATGAATGAGAAATATATCTGGAGGTGCCTGGGTGGCTCAGTTGGTTAAGGGTCTGAGTCTTGGTTACAGCTCAGGTCATGATCTCACAGTCTGTGAGTTTGAGCCTCGCATTGGGCTCTTCCCTGATGGCTCAGAGCCTGCTTGGGATCCTCTCTCTCTCTCCACTCTCTCTGCCCCTCCCCTACTTGCACTCTGTCTCTCTCTCTCTCTCAAAATAAATGAAATAAACATTTTAAAAAGTATATAAAAATTAAAAAAAATGCATCTATACTTGATAGTACCATAGAGATTTAGGATCCATCTGCTTTAGCAGAACAATCAGCCCTAACCTGTCTACTAGAGCATGTCAGATAAACGTTCTCTGCCATTCTTCCTGGGTACTAGAAAAAGAAAGCAGCCAGCTTTAGTGAACATGGTCAGTTGCGAGTCAGCTGAGACAATTTTCTAGACCTAAACATACAGGGAACACTGCAAATCTGGACATACCCTGAGTCCGCGTCTGAGGTACCAACTGGCTTCCCTCCGTGAAATCCTTCTCTTCATTTTCAGTAGACCTAATTTTCATAGATGAAGAAATGAGAGCCTCTTGTCCAAGTTCACACACACAGTGGATTAGAACTAGAATCCAGATTCCTTGACTCCAGACCCAGGAGTTCTTCCCTCCACCTGCTTCTGTCTCTCCCTGCCTCCCACCTCTCTCTGCATTTTTGAGAAGTGGGAGCAGTGGGGGTTCCAGTTATAGATTTGCTTTTCTTGATAATGTGGAATAAACACCCAGGCAACAGTGGTGCACACATGCCATTAGTCTTAGGAATTATCTTTAAATCTGCAAACTCTGCTTCCCATTAAGAAGGCTTTCCTTTTCATTCCACCCTAAACTAGTCATTGAGTTTAGCAAGAAAAAATTCTCATTGTAGCATCAAGGCATGACTTTCTCTCCTTCTTGATTGATTGATTAATTAGTTATGTGTACTTGCGTCCAGCAGGGAGCCCAGTGACAGCTGTGACATGAAAATTACTGGAAAGTTACAAAAATATGTAGCAGTGTTGACTTGCTGAATGTAGTACCAGGGATTGATTAGAAACAGACACGTATAACGATCACATCTTGAAATTACCTGTCACTGCTGAGGCCTTGAGTTGAATCCTTTTGATTAGGATGAATTAATTCAGTTCCAATTTAATCACTTGCAAAGAAAGTAGTGAATATTCTCTATTCTTATTTCAACATTGTTTTTTTTTTTTTGTCTAGAATCCTAGAGTTTAGAACAACCCCCATAGAGACAAAATGATCTTTGAAAAACTGAAGCTCAATCAGGTCTTTCCCTTCTTAAATCCTCTAATGGTCTCCCATTGCCTTACGGATAAAACCAACTACTGAATATTGTGTCTAAGATCCCACCTCATTCAGTCTTCCGCTTCCTCACAGCCTCGCCATATATCCACTCTCCCTGACACTCTCTGAGCTCTAGTCACATTGGCCTCTGACTCCTCCAAGTCTTGCCATGGCCTCCACCCACCACAGGGCCTTGGCATATGCTCTTTCCTCTTTCTGAAAGTCTTTTTTTTTTTTTTATCAATTCTGTTTTATTGTGCAGGTATCAGCTCATGTCACCATCTTAGGGATGCCTTCCCTGATCACTAAGTCCAGTCTCCCCATCAAGACTCTCCTGGCATCATGTACCTCCCTCTCCATAGCACTTGTCACACATACAATTTAAAATTTGTATGTGTGTGCAATTACAGAATTAAATTTTCTTTCCTGAGGTTGGAAACGTAAGTTCCCTGAGGACTGAGAGTGCCTCTCTTTTCTGTTTATAATAAGGTTTTCCTTCAACAGAGTCTTCCTCGGGCACAGAGCAGGTCCTTAATTTACATTTGATGCATATACCAATGAATGAATAGCTAATCAACTCAGACATATAGCCTGGTGTAAATTTAATAGAAATCACAACTGGGCATTTTCTTTGCACTTTTTGGATGAAGAAAATGTGTAAATAGACAAGAATCTTAAAAGAATCCAAGCTCAGTGTGATTGCTAAGCAGCAGATACCCCACTGCACAAATAAAATGGCAACTAAAAATTCCATTCTTCAGATTTCACCTGTGTGGTTCTCAGATGGCTTAGCAAACCCGTGGCATTCATTGTTCAGAAGAGTCTGAAATTTGTGTGATGTCTTGCATGCTCAATGAAATGGTCACCTTTGTGCTTGGCAATCTCTTCTGACTGCAAAACTACTATGAGCAAAAGGACACATATAGTAATCATGGTCAGTTGTGTCAGTTGGGGTCCCAGTAGGAAGCCCTTGGCTCAGTCAAAGGGGATTAACTAAAAGGTATTTAAGGAAGAGTCTAGTTACAGAGGTGTGGACAGGCTTAAGGGAACCAACAAAGCATGGTGAAGCTCGTAGGAATCAGCAATAGTGGGAGCTGTTACTCCTTCTAGGTCTGAGGGAGCAAAAGAAGGGAATGGTGTTAGAGAAATCTAATGAAAACAGGTGCTCTGGAGGAGGGGCTACTATGAAGAGTTGTAGCCCTTCAGATTGTGGCCATAGAGGAATTCAGCCTTTGCCAGAACCCTCGAGTCAGGGGCGGAGTCAGGAAGGAATAATCCTCCAACCTCTGTCTCCTGCTGCCCTTCAGCCCCCTGGCACACCCAACTGGAAGGCAGAGGTGAGAGTCTGGGGAACACAGTCTATAGTGGTCAGGTCCTCTGGGCCCAGAGCAAGGCAGAGAAGTGTGAGACTGGGCTTAGGAAGGGTCAGGGAAGGCAAACAGAATGGCCAGCAAGCGTTTGGTTTTGTAAAGCACCTACTAGGTGCCACTCGTTGTTTTAAGCTCTCTCTATATATATTTTTAATATTTATTTATTTTTCCAGAGAGAGAGAAAGAGAGAGAGAGAGAGAGAGAGAGAGAGAGAGAGAGATACAGAGTGCTGGCGGGGTGGGTGAAGGGGACAAAGAGAGAGGGAGAGACAGAATCCAAAGCAGACTTGAGACTCTGAGCTGTCAGTGCAGAGCCTGACATGGAGCTCGAACTTACAAGCCATGAGATCATGACCTGAGCTGAAGTCCGATGCTTAACTGACTGAGCCACCCAGGCGCCCCTAAGCTGTGTATGTATTAATTCAGTCAATCTTTGCAACAATCCCAAAGGTAAGGCACCAATATTTCCCCCTCTTATAGATGAGGAAACTGAAACATAAAGAGATCAATGTTCAAACCCGAGCATTCTGGCTCCAGAACCCACCCATCTCACCAACATGTTACACCTCAGAAGAATAGTGTCTGTTAAAGGCTTCTGTTCTCCTGCCAGGAACAAATTACCAGTTCAGGAACAATGGAAGGAATAGACTCAAACTTTATCTCAGAGCTAGAATAAATACTAACTAGCCCTTTGGAGATTGGGAGAATTCAACTTATTTTATACATACTGGGAATATATTGGGAATATATTTTTTTCCTGGTAAACTGCTGCTTTGGGTTATTGACTACCAACTGCAGCGGTGACGCTCAAGTATTTGAGCGTTCATTAGGCACCTGGATTAAGGACATAATTGAAGCTTAATTCAAAAGGAAATATCTACAAGGGTGTCAGCACCATCCAGTAAAAATTTAATATTAGAGATGAAGTTAAAGAATTTTAAGTGGGAGTAGAGAACACATTCAAGATGTGTAAGTCTCATATTCACCCATTTGATCCATGACTTTGATATTTTCCTGAGCATGAGCAACTGATAATTCATATGAGTTTGACAGTTGAAACAAATCTGAAAACAGAGTGATACCTATCATGCCTTATTTCAGTTTAAAATAGCTTATTGATTTAAAGTTTTCTTTGCTGTAAATTCAGAAAATACAGATACACAAAAGGAAGAAAATAAAACCAGCTATAACCTCATCATCTAGAAAAAAAAAATAACTGTCTGCTATGTCACCTTACTCTTTATTTCTGTTTGTGCATATTGACAGAATTGAGATCATACTGAATATATTTGTTTAAACTTTATGTAACCAATAGTATATTACAAGCATCTTTCCATGTCTTTAAATATGATTTTTCCTCATTTTAGTGTCTATGATAAGGTTTTCTTTTATAAGCACAAACCACATCTTACCTACTCAATCCCCTAGAGGTGAGCATTTAGGTTGCTTTCAGCTTTTCTCTGTTATAAGCAACCTGCTCACAACCAAATCGTTGTATTATTCTTGTAGAGAAAATCCACCAAGTGATTTTTTTTTCCTACTAGAACATTCCTGATGCCCCTTACCTAACATCAGGGATTTTATGTTAATAATATCCAAGTGTTACACATGGTTAGGTGTGGGGGATGACAGGCCTTTGAGGATTTTATACAATTGTATACAATTGGCTCAGTAGATATCAAAAGCTTTAGTGTATATCCTAAAATCCAGTTTAAAAATGTCAACGTCATTCTTGTTTAACTGAAGTTAATACTGGGTAATTTGGGGGCTTTTTTGTTTTCTTTTTTCTTTTTTTAATTGAATATATTTAACATATGACCCTGTAAATTTAAGGTGTAAAACATGTTAATTTGATATACTTATATGTCTAATACTGGATAAGTTTTAAAGACCATAAATTAAAAAATATACATGTAGGTCAAAAGCATCTTTCTGCTGGAAAAAAGAAACTTGTGTCGTGAGCTAAGCACTTTTAGTTAAGGAAGTATGGCTCATGAAAGCAAATGTCTTTGTTTCATTTGCCATACTATGCAGTAGCTAGCTATATTAGTTAGCAAAAAAAAAAAAAAAAAAAAGCCTCACAGATCTGTAAGTCTATAAAACGAATGTAAGTGCCATGCACTGTGGTGGCTTCTCTCTGAAGTCCTAAAGGCATCTTTAGATGCTTGAGCAGTTCAGTCATAAGACGAAAGGACTTTGATCTTTCCTGCTAACTTAGCATGAAAAGAAATTAAGAAACTTGGTCTTCTATGATGATGGTATTAATTCTAAGCAAATGTACTTGCAAAATTCAGAGACACTTCAGCATCTTAAATGGGAAAGTAAAACACAGGGGAAAAAAAGAGATCTAATTTCTCAATCTAAGGTAAAGACACCAATTATCGAGGCGAAGGATGCTTCCTCATTTAGTACAGCTGCTGAGAAAAGGTGCTTTTTCTTCCAGATCATGCTACGGGTTTCCTGTTTGTGGAACATGGCTCAAGCTGCAGGCTACTAATTGCTACGTTTTGTGCCATTTCTTCATTTCAAAGACCCTGTCAGAGGCTTTTGGGAATGTCTTGCTAGGCTGTAAGCCATTTAAGATTCAAAATGAGAAACCTACCTTCCATTAGGAAAAGTAAAATCGTAAATCCTACTGTGTGCCAGGGTTTGCATGGATTATGCCCTCAGTCCCATGATAATGATAGGAAGGAGACTCTGAACTAAAACAAAACAAAACAAAACAAAACAAAACAAAACAAAACAAAAAACAAACGAAAACAAAACAAAACAAAAAAAACCCCACCTGCTAGATCAGACAGCTAGAAAGTGACAGGTCCCGGGGGCGCATGGGTAGCTCAGTTGGTTGAGCATCAGACTTGATTTTGGCCCAGGTCATGATCTCATGGTTCATGGATTCAAGCTCTGCTTTGGGCTCTGTGCTGCCAGCACAGAAACTACTTGGGATTCTCTCTCTCCCTCTCTCTCTCTTTCTGCCCCTCCCCTGCACTGGCTCTCTCTCTCTCTCAAAATAAATAAATAATTATTTTTTAAAAAAGAAAGAAAGTAGCAGGCCTTCACCTAAGTCTGTCTCACCTTACAGCTCATTCTATTTTGAATACACTGTATATACCATAGAACGACATACTTAGGGCATTCACCCTAATATAATGTACTGTTGTAGCCAACATTTATTATTGTTATTATTATTATTATTATTATTATTTTGGCTGCCTGTCATTCAATCATGCTCCTCCCTAGTTTCTTTTTTGTTAGAACTCCTCACTGAATGTCAGTTTAATGAGAGGACAGTTCTCACCTCTTTCCCACCATAGAAGTCTAGGAGATCCTATCATTCATTTTCAGGTCCCCTGGTACAGCTAGGAGACAGTTATGGGATGAGGTGCCATTCAGATGCCTGTTCTGAGAAACTGCTCATCACAGCAGTAGATACAGCGTGGCGACCGGACATTTCCTACTCGAAGATATGGAGTTTTATCTCCAGCCCCTGGTCCATTTCCTAACCTATGTCATCCAGCCTCCCATTGATTCTGTGAACTTGCCCTGCTTCCAACAAATTCTCTTTTGCTAAGTAGCCAGAGTTAGTTTCCAAGGTTTACAACCAAAAGTATGAACTGATATTGGCTCTCACTTTTATGGGTAACTGGCCAGAAAATAACCCATAGTCTTTACGTGGGACTAAAATCTATAATAGAGCTTCAAGGGACCCTCTGAAAATTATTTCTGGGATATTAACAGCAATATATCCATTTAGATCAATAAAAGGTAGATAAATTATTAGGGACAAGTATGGTGCTTAATGATTACCTCCACCCTTTAACCCATCATATTTGGGCTGTCCCCACTGGCCACTTAGAGTTTTATAACTGTAAAGGACTCTGGTGGTATCTAGACTAATACCCTCATTCCCCTTTTATGAGGCTGCTCCCTCATCAGCTGTGAGAAGGATATCACATTCTCTTTACCCTTTGGACTTCAATATTCACAGTGTCACTTCCAAGACTTCCATTGTCCCTTTTGAACATTAGCTTAAAGTTATTAAGCTTAATGTACACTTGCTTAATGCACAGGGAATGAAATAAGGGTCACTGAGGGAAATCTATGCTTCTCATTTCTTCTGTTTTGTGGGGTTTCAGTTTCAAGTGGCCTTTCCAGCTAAGTCTAAGGAGTTTTATTTAATAATAATAATAATAATAATAATAAAATAAAAGGAGGGACAAATATGTCATCAAGGACAAAAAAAGAAATGAACTCTCTAAATTGTTTAAGTGATTTAGAATGGCAAAAGATAAGTAACCAAAAACCAGAGAATACAGCAACAGTTCCTAATTCTACCTGGCAGCAGAGGGCAGCCTGAAATATGGGTCTGACCAGCTGATCCTCTTGGGAGCACCTTATTAGGCCTTTACTATGGTATGATTGATTGTATGCTCTAGTTAAAGAGTCTCCATGCACTGTATACTGTGGTGGTGGGTGCATACTTGGGAGCAAGGCATGCTGGGACTGGGAGAACCAATGTTTCTTTTGGGGTTAGCAAAATCACCAGGATCTGACAGACAGGAGAGGCTGGTCAACTGTGATGGTTAATCTTCTGTGTCAACTTGACTTGGTCAGGGTATGCCCAGTTATATGGTGAAACATTATTTTTGGGTGTGTCTGTGAGAGTGCTTCAGGAAAAAGTTAGCATTTGGATTGGTAGATTGAGTAAAGCAGATGGCCCATCCCAATGTAGGTGGGCATCATCCAACCTGAAGAAGGCCTGAATAGAATAAAAGAGCAGAGGAAAGTTTAATTTTCTCTTTGTGCCTGACTGTTTTGAGACATTGGTCTCCTCCTGCCTTTGACTGGCACTTATACCACTGTCACTTTGGTTCCAGGCTTTTGGACTCAGACTAGAATTTATACCATCAGCTTTCCTGGGCCCCCAGCATGCTCGTGGGACTTCCCCACCTCCATAATCCTGTAGGCCAATACCTTATAATACATCTCATTATAGATACATATAGATAGATGATGATGATGATGATGATGATAGATGATAGATGATACATGATACCTACCTACATACATACATACATACATAGAACATCTCCTGTGATTTCTGCTTCTCTGGAAACCCCAACTAATACATCAAGTTTTGACCGCTGGTACCCATGCAAATGGTTGTATAGTTTGAAACACAGTGTTGAAGGGTGTTGTAAGCTTAGAAGCATTTAGGCAACTGTTTGAGGGAGGTCAGAGTTGAACATTTCAGGCAGGAGATTGTAACTGCCAGTGAAGGCAAAATTCTTTCCTGGTTCTTGAGATGGTACTGAATGTGGAACAATTTCATCTCAGGTTGGGGATTCTAAGAAAGAGGAGTTCAGCAGACTATCAGGGGCCCAGATATTCATAGACTCTCCAAGCCTAGTTCTGGTCCCAGAGGCAGACGAGGTGCTGAGCAATACAGTCAACTGCTTAGAGGGGAAGACTATGGAAAGAGGTATAATTGTAGGTGTCTGCTACAAACTGAATGTTTGTATTCCTCTAAAATTCATATGTTACATCCTAACACCCAATGTGTCGGTATTTGGGGATGGGGCCTTTGGGAAGTGATTAGGTGATAACAGTAGAACCCTCATGAATAATATTAGTGCTCTTGTGAAGGAGACCCCAGAGATTTCCCTTGCTCCTCTGTCATGTGAGGACACAGTGAAAATATGGCCATCCACGAACCAGGAAGCAGGTCCTCCCCAGACACTGAATCTTCCAGTGACTTGATCTTGGACTTCTCAGCCTCTAGGGCTATGAGAAATAAATTTCTGTTGTTTACAGGACACTCAGTCTATGGTGTTTTGTTACAGGAGCCCAACAGGCTAAGCGCCGAAATCTGTAGTCTTGGTAGGGGGAGTGTTATAACTCAGAGACTTTAAAGTCGTCTTGGGCTAACCATGACAGTTAGTGAGCCTAGTTGACCATATAACCTAGCTCCAAAGGCTCAGACTGTGTATACTTCCTGCCCTACTTCTGATTAACCCAGAAACTGAGGCAAACCCGAGCCTACTGGTCACGTCCCTCAGGGTATGCAGTACCTGCTATACTTATTTTGAACATTTTAATTTTGTACAATAATTGACAGCTAATTTTACTACATGATAATGTTAGACAAATAAATATCATCTACCCCTAGTGTGATACTGGCGGACAATGGGTTAAAAATTCCCATCTGATTTGCTGACTGAGCCAGGTGAACTTGATCAGGCAATTTGTTAGGAAAGCTGAAATATAGTCAAGAAGACTCTCTTGGCCTGGAGTTTGCATTTGTTTTTCTTTTATCTTTCCCCCAGTCATAAATCTTTGATGGGGAAGAGAGTGAAAAGGGAATGAAGAAAAAATAAACAATGAAGCATGTGAAGGGATCTCTCACTCCCCACACATCCATCCTCCAAGCTGGGCAGCAGAGATTACAAATCATTCTGTACAAATCAAAAGTCACAGTTTTCATAGCTTCCACAGAAAACCATTTCAGAAAAATATTCTTAGGGCTCTGTTCTCCCCAAACACAGCTCATCATGAATGGACTCTACTCAGATTAACATGGCACTCTGACTTGGGAATCAATGAGAAGTGATGGAAAGTACAACCATTTCCATTTTATGATGTTGTATAAAATGACAGAACTGGGGATCTGAATCCTGGAGAGTCCTTATCCTAGATGACTGTCTGCCACTCCGGGCTTCAGCATCTCTGTCTCTAAAGTGGAAGGATCTCTAAATCCTTTCAGGTTATTCTTTTTACCCGGTATGCATGGCATAGTGTTTTTTTTTTTTTAATTTAAGGTCTAACTAGTGTATAGTTGGGTTTTTTCATGATTTATCAAGTCTGACGATTTTAGTTTTAAATTGGAGCATTTAAAGAACTTGGGTTTGTATCTTTTATTCTTGAGTTTATAGCTACTTATTTTCTATTTGTCTCACCTGTTTTATTTTCTTTTACCTCTCCATTCTTGACTTATTGGAGATAAATGCAGTATTTCTATCCTTCGTTTCCCCTCTTTATAACCTTGTTTTACTAACACACACAGTTGATTTATTAGAACTTGATATAAGAGCTTTGAGCACATCACAGGTAACACAGAGACTTTAGAATACTTTAACCCCATTTACTTACCTTTAATAACTTCTCTGTTATTGTGATTACGCATTTTAATTCTGTGTATTTTGTAATCACCCCTCAAAGGCATGATTACTATTTGTGTTCAATATTCATTTGTATTTATCCATCGATTTAACATATACTCTGCTCTTCATTCCTTCCTGTATTTCCCTGTCTCCTTCTGGGATCATTTTCCATCTGACCTTTGGTATTTCTTTTAGTTTAAGCCCTCCTAGTGATGAATTCACTCAGTTTTTGTGTGTCCAGAAACATCTTCATTTGATCTTCAGTTTTGAAGAATATTATTACTGAATATAAAATTTGGGCTTGGCATTCTTCTTGCAGGACTTTAAAGACACATTCTCACTATCCTCTGACTTCCATCATTTCTGTTGAGGAGTAACCTGTCAGTTTTAACATTACTATTTATTTATTTATTTATTTTATTTTTTAAAACAAAAAGTTTATTTATTTATTTTGAGAGAGAGAGAGAGAAAAGGCAAGCATGAGTGTGGGAGGGACAGAGAAAGAGAGAGAGAGGATCCAGGGTCTGCACTGGGGTGCAGAGTCCTATGCGGGGCTCAAACCCACAAACCGTGAGATCATGGCCTGAGCTGATATCAAGAGTCAGATGCTTAACTGACTGAGTCACCTGGGTGCCTCAAGATTACTACTTAAAGATAACATATATATACATTTTTTAATTTCTGGCTGCTTTTTAGACTTCCTTTTTGTTTTTTCATATACTATATTATTCTGAGCTTGGATGAGAGGTTTTTCTGTTTTGTTTTTTGGTTTTTGGTTTTTTTGCCCATTTGTATGTTCTTTGGGAGTTCATAAGGCTTCTTGTGGCCAATGTCTTTGGTCAATCTTAGAAAATGCTTACTATTATTTCTTCAAATATTTTTCTTCCATTTCCCTTTTATCCTCTCTTTTTACCATGTCCATATACCTTTATTGTCTTTTTCTATTTGCTACCCTTTTAGTTCTCTCTGCTCTAGCCTGAATGTTTTCTACCAATTGGTCTCCTAATTTTCTACTCAACTTTTCTTCTATGCCTGATCTACTGAGTTCTTAATTTTATTTACTATAGTTTAATTCTGTAATTTTTATTTCCTGTGTAAAATAAATGGTAGATATCTAGTGAAATTCTTCATTCTGACACCTATTTTCTTGAGCATCTTAATTATAGCTGTGTTAAAGTCCATTTCTAATAACATTGAAAAATGGATCATCTGCAGGTCTGTTTCTATTGTCACTTTTTCCCTTGGTTTTCTTTCTTGTTGTACCTGATAATATTTTACAGATGGCCATTCTTGTTTATGGTAAGTATTAGAGGCTCTTAATGCTATATCTCTCCACAAAGAGTTTATTTTATCCTCTGACAAGCTGACAGAATGAAGCAGATAAATTTAATTTAAACAGTCATTGAGATGACTCAAGGTTGGATTATAATTTTCCAAAATTCTATGTACATCTAGTTTGTCCACGCTCCTAGAGTGTCATCCTCAGAGTATTCCAACTAATAATCTGATGTACTTATTATGGGCCCTTCGCAAGGGTGGGTGAGAATCACTTACTTTTTTCTCTTCTCAGCACTAAGAGAGAGTGGAAAACTCTGCTTTGTCACTTGAATTATATCCTTCTTTTCTGTAAAATGAGCAAACACCTTGAGGGAAAATAGGAAGTTAGGTTTACTTCCCTAGATCCTTCTTAGCAGGATATTACCCCTCACCAAATTTTGCCTGTCATGGCAACTTCAAATTCCAATGTTTTACTTTGTTTCCCTGTGAGATTGCCAAAATTTCCACTAGCTTCTCTGCTTCTTAACAGAAGCTACATGTCCTGGTCCTCTGATTGGATTCTTGGGTTCCTGTCCTATGAATCAAAAATGCCCTCAGGGTAAACGGTGGTCAGAAGATGTCAGCACATCATCTCTTTTCTCTGGATCTTAGCCTTTTGAATACTGTTTATATCAGCAGTTCTTTGAGAGTTGCTGCTTCTTAAAAAAATTAAACTTTTTTTCCCCCGTGTCATTCTTGGAGGGAATATTAATCTGTTACTCTGATGGTTTTTACAAAATGGCTGCAGGGGCACCTGGGTGACTCAGTTGGTTAAGCATCCCACTTCAGCTCAGGTCATGATCTCATGGTTTCTGGGTTCAAGCCCAGCATTGGGCTCTCACCTGTCAGCACAGAACCAGCTTCAGATCCTGTCTGCCTCTCTCTCTGCCCCTCCCCTGCTTGCACTTTCTCTCAAAAGTAAATAAACATTTTAAGAAATGGCTGTAAATTCTTTGACCTCACTCCTATTGAGAGATGAGGTCTATACCTCCTCCCCTTAAGTTTGGGCAAATTTGTAACTTCTTCTACTAATATTATAGCAGAAGTCATAAATGGTCATTAATTTCTGCCTTGAGCTTCTGGAACAATTGCTTTAAAGCCCTGAAATAATATATAAAATATCCAACTACTCTGTAACTACCATGCTGGCTACGTCATATGGAGATGCTCTTGTAGATAGTCTCACTGATCTTGTCCTTTATTTTTTTAATTTTTTATTGAGGTATAATTGACATATATTAGTTTCAGATGTATGAGATAATGATTTAATATTTGTATACACTGCAAAATGATTACAACAATAATTCCAGTTACCATCCATTAGCACAAAATTACAACATTTTTTTTCTTGTGATGCCAGCTCTTAAGACTTACTCTTAGCAACTTTCAAATATGCAGTGCAATATTATTGACTATAGTCACCATGCTATATATTACATCCCATGACTTATTTATTTTATAACTGGAAGTTTGTACTTTGGATTCTTTTTACCCATTTTGCCCAAACCCCCACCCCCTTCTCCTCTGGCAACCACCTTATCTATGAGTTTTATTTGCTTGTTTGTTTGTTTTGCTTTTTAGATTCCTCATATAAGTGAAATCATGCATCACTTATCTTTTTCTGCCTGAGTTATTTCACTTAGCATAATACCCCAATGTTCATCTATATTGTTGCAAATGACAACATTTCATTTTTTTTTTATGGGTTAGTAGTATTCTGTTGTATTCTTTATCCATTCATCCATCGATGGACACTTAGGTTGTTTCCATATCTTGGCTATTGTAAATAATGTTGCAATGAAAATAGGAGTGCATTTATTTTCAGATAAATATCCAGAAGCGGAATTGCTGGGTCATATGGTAGTTCTATTTTTTTCTTTATCGAATGTAGTTGACATAGAATATTCTACTTGTTTCATGTGTACAACATAGTGATTCAACATTTATATGGTAGTTATATTTTAATTTTTTAAGGAAATTCCATACTGTTTTCCATAGTAGCTTCACCAATTTGCATTCCCACTTACAGTGCATGAAAGTTTTCTTTTCACCATATCCTTATTAACACTTGTTGTTTCTCATCTTTTTCATTGTAGCCTTTCTAAAAGATGTGAAATGATATCTCATTGTGGTTTTGATTTGCATTTTCTTCATGATTAATAATGGACATCTTTTCATGTGTCTGTTGGCCATCTGTATGTCTTCTTTGATAAATGTCTATTCAGATCCTCTGCCCATATTTAAAATTGGATTGTTTGTTTCTTTCTTATTGAGTTGTATGAGTTTTTTCATATATTTTGGATGTTAACCCCTTATTGGATATATATATGATTTGAAAATTTCTCCCTTTCAATAGGTTGCCTTTTTATTTTTTTTTGATGGTTTCCTTCACTGTGCAGAAGCTTTTTAGTTTGATGTTTATTTTATTTTATTTTATTTTTATTTGCTTTTTATTTATGTTTTTGCTTTTGTTGCCCTTGCCTTTGGAGTCAGATCCAAAAAAAAATCTTTGCCAAGACTGATGTCAAAGAGCTTGCTGCCTATGTTTTCTTCTAGGAGCTTTATGTTTCCAAGACTTACATTGAGGTCTTTAATCTATTTTGTGTTATTTTTTTGTGTGTATGGAATAAGATAGTAGTCTAATTTCATTCTTTTACATGTGGCTGCCCAGTTTTCTCAACACCATTTATTGAAGAAATGGTCCTGTTCCCTTTATATATTCTTGTTCCCTTTGTCATAAATTAATTGACCATATATGTGTGGTTTTATTCTGTTATATTGATTTGTGTGTCTGTTTTTATGCCAATACCATACTGCTTTGATTACTATGGGTCTGTAATATAGTCTGAAATCAAAAGGTGTGATGCCTCCAAATTTGTTCTTTTTTCCTCAAGATTTCTTTGGCTTTTCAAAGTCTTTTGCAGTTCAATACACATATCAGGATTTTTTGTTTTATTTTTGTGAAAAATGTCATTTAAATTTTGATAGGAATTGCACTGAATCTATAGATTGTTTAAGGTAATATGTACGTTTTAACGTTGTTAACTTTTCTAATCCATAAGTATGGAATATGTTTCCATTTATTTATTTGTTTGAACTGCTGCTTTTGCACTGGGCACCAAGATGAGCGAATCTGTGTGTGATCTCCTAAAGAGTAAAATCTCAATTCCCTATAGCCCTTTGAGTCTTTTGGAAACAAGCCTCTGTTGGTTTTCAAAGACAGATGTTTGGGGGGCTCATCACTGTGGTGCTGGTCTCAAGAGCTGCAGTGCCTGATTTGGGGGCACAAACCCCTTGCTCCTCAGGGAGAAGCTCTGTGTTTGTGAGATCTTTTTTGATTGTGGGTCACTGTATCATGGATGTGGTTTGGTGAGATCACATCTCTACCTCTCCTACCTGTCTTGATGTTGCCCTTTTATCCTTTGTTGTGGAGAGCTGTTCAGCTAGTTTTCAGGGGTTTTTTTAGAGGGAATTGTTTCTTATGTGATGTAGTTTTGGTGTGCTCATGAGAGGAGGTGAGTTCAGGATCTTCCTATGCTACCATCCTGAACTGCCTCGTGATTTGAATTTTTCTCATCTTGTCCGTTTAAAGGTCATTTCTTATATATATGAATGAAGAAGCCGCCCTGGAAGTTGATCTCTTTACCTTACCTCTTCTTGCTCCCCAGCTCTTTGAGTGACACCAGTTGAGACCCTAGATATCAAGGAACAGAAAAGAGCTATTCCTACTTGGTGTTTTCTGAATTCTTGATCTACAGACTCTCTAAGCATTATAAAATGGTTGCTAAACATCTACCTGGTCCAGTCAAAATATATCACCTCTGCTCCCATTGCTTCAAGATTGTACTTTCTGCTTACCATCTATTAACCCAAACATGAAGTGCAGGAATTTGTGCATCATAGAATCTTTAGTCTAAATAAGATGGTCTAGTCTAACCTGCCACCCAAAGGAAGATATTCCAATCCCTGAGAGGTTATTTTCTAGCTTCTGCCAAGCAATTTATTTCTCTTGGAAAATTTGAATTAAGAAATTTCAAGAAAATACAGCCAGCTAGCAAAGGATGTCACAGACTGATTTAATAAAAAGTTACAAGGATAGAGGTACTGGGGAATAAAGAAGAATGGGTTTCAGTCACTGGCATTGAAGGCATCACACTGCCCCCCTGGTTCTTCAGCTGGTAGATGGTAAATCATGGAAATTTTCAGCTTCTATAACCACATGAGGCAATTATTATAACAAATCTCCTCATAGCTACATCTAAATCTATCTATCTATCTATCTATCTATCTATCTATCATCTTTCTATTTTTCTATATATGTATCCATCTTATTGGTCTATTTCTTTAGGTAACTCTCATACAATCTCTTAAATAATATACATGTGATACTTCTATTTATGAAACCTAATATCTCATTATTTTTATCAGCCAGGTCATAGTTTAGTCCATATGTATCTTAAAGTATAAGAAGAATTTTTTCCAAATGGGTTATTTTGAAAGCAGTTTTTTGTGCTACTCATATTTCAAATCTGCATTTAGAACTTGACAGAAATTCTCCATCTGAGTCCAGTGTTTTCAGAATTTTGTTGGGGGGACTGAGGACAAATTGGAAAAGTCTAACCTCAAATTCTAACAAATGAGTTCTTCTAGGTCTGTGTCTGTCTGTTGCAAATTTAATGAGCAAGACCTATGTGTCTTTCTCCAAGATGGTGATTAAAAGTGTTGACCAAGACAGAATCATGTGTTTTAGTTTTGGACAATAATACATTAATGCATTTCTCCTATTAGGTGACTTATTTGTGTTTTTAACAATGACATTCTGGAGAATAGGCACCTTTACCCAAAGAAATGATGCAGATGATAGGAATATTAGGCATGTTAGAAGGCGAGTCTGAGGGATATTATTACGCATGGGGACTTTTCATGCTTCTTAAGTCAGACTATGTGGGAAGCTCTCCATTCAAGTCTATTTTGAGGTCTTTCATTCTCAAACCTTCTTGCACACTGGAATCACCTGAAAAGCTTTTAAAAATACAGAAGCCTGGGTCCCACCCCAAGTAGTGCAGCTTCGGCTTTGGGAGTTTTGGAAGCTAACCAAGTTAGTTCTAATGTGCAGTAAAAGTAGAAAACTACGGTTTTTGCAGAAAGTCATCAACTCCAGAAGACTGTGGGGTTACAAGTCAAATGAGATTGACTTGAGCTCTGTCACATAACAGCTGTGTGGCTTGGACACATTGCTTCATGTCTGAGCTTTAGCTTATTTATCTATAAAATTGGTGCTAATAAGACCTACAAAGCAGTTATGGGGACAATTGAAAGAGATAATGTCTTTAAAGTAACTGGTGCATGGTAGGTAAATAGTGAATCTCCCCTTTCTTTCCAAGAGCCTCCAGAGCTGATCTATAGAACAAGGTCAGCCATGGCTGGAAGACAAGTTTGACATTTGAGCTCTCACTCCTGCTGTTCCTCCAAAGATCAGATAACTTCACCTTTGGTGACCTGTGGCTGAACTCTCTGGCCTCATGGAATGGCTTAAATATCCTTTAAAATGCACAATGTAGCTTCACTGGGAAATAAAACATATAATTGACTTGAAATTGGCAAATAGAAAAGAAATGCTTCATTTTCTAAGTATTGGCTGTAGAAGAATGCACACTGTCCAAATTTTATCCATAAGCCTTTCAGATGTGCCACCTTATTCTCAATCTCTCATGTAAGATGGTTTTTTGTGCATACAGGATTTTGTGTGTGTGGAGCTCAGCAAGAAGATGTACTAGACAAAACTATCATTTATTTTTAGCTATTCCTATTGGAAAATTCTAACCAAAATACTAGCTAGAATAAAAGTTTTCAACATCTGAACTGCTAAATGGTTCTTTGTAAGAAATAAGCGATGTACAGTACATGTAATGAAAATGCATGTGGTCTTGGGGCACCTGGGTGGCTCAGTCAGTTGAGCATCTGTTTCTTGATTTCGGTTCAGGTCATGATCCCAGGGTCATAGGATTGAGCCCTGCGTCCGGCTCTATGCTGGGCAGAGAGCTTCCAAAGCTTCTCTCTCTCTCTCCCTTGACTCATGCTCTCTCTCTCTAAATTAAAAAAAAAAGAAAAGAAAATAGAAAATGCATATGGTCTTAAGTTTTTCAAGTGTGAAAATATATACCAAGAAGTCAGAGTATAGAATTTAAATTTCACTAAAATTTTAATGTTGTTAAAACCTATTGTTCCAGGGGTGCCTGGGTGGCTGAGTTGGTTAAGCATCTGACTCTTGGTTTTGGCTCAGGTTGTGATCTCATGGTTTTGTGCATTTGAGCTCTGCTTTGGGCTCTGCACTGATAGTGCAGATCCTGCTTGGGATTCTCTCTTTCTTCCCTCTCTCTCTACACTCCCCCACTCATGCAGTCTCTGTCTCTCCCAAAATAAATAAACAAACTTAAAAAAAAAAAGCTCTATTGTTCCACTTGGATCCTGCCTTCAACCTGATATACCTGCAACTGTAAATATTACGAGCAAACAAGCCCAAATTTATTTCATCTCATCTTTTCTCCTGTCCTCTCCTCTTTTTTTCCCTCATATCTCATCTCATTCATTTTCAAAACAGTTATTGACACCCTAGTGTCCCTTACGTATTATGAATATAAAGATGAATGAGATACATGGTCCCTGACTTTGAAGAGCTCACAATCTAGTATAAAAAATAATTAAAACCCACCAGAATATAAGTGATGAAAACTGAAGAAGGTGTGTTGTCTAGTTAACAGTATTGTACCAATGTCAATTTCCTGGTTTTGATATTGAACTACAGTCATGCAAGATGTCAGTGTTGGAGGAGGCAACTTTCTGTGAGATTATAATTCTCAGAAAATAAAAAGTTTTGCAAAATCCAACACGTTAAGTACTAGAGTAAGGTAAATTTTTTTCAAGATAACTGAAGAAGACAACATGACCCTGTATAAGGGGATGATGGAAGGCTTCACAAAAGAAATGGCATGGAATCTGGCTTGAAAGATGGCTAGAACTTTCCTGGGTGTATTAGTTTCCTATGGCTGCTGTAACAAATTACCATAATCTTAGTGGTTTAAAACAACAGAAATGTATTATCTTACAGCTCTAGAGACCAGAAATTCCAAATCAGTCTGCTGGGCTAAAGTCAAGATGTCAGTAGGGCTGGCCTTTTCTGGAGGCTCTAAGGAGAGAAACAGTTTCCGTGCCTCCTCTAGCTTCTGAAGGCTTTCCACATTCCTTGGCTTGTGACCTCTTCTTCAAATAACTCCACCCTCTTGCTTTTGCCATTACATTTCCTACTTCCTCTTTTCTCTGCCTCCTTCTTATAAAAACACTTCTGGTTATATTTAGGGCCCCACTGGATCATCCAGGATGGTTTTTCCAGTTCAAGATCCTTCACTTAATCACATCTGTAAGTCTCTTTTGCTATATAAGTTAACATCTACAGGTTTCGGGGATTAGGACCTAGGTACCTTTGGAAACCTTTACTCAGCCTCCCACATCTGATGAACACAGTGATTCCTTGGGGTTTACGGTTGTGAAAGACAATTTACCCAGTTGAGACATGATTAATTTGCCACATCTGGGTTACAGGGAAGGGATCCCGTGGAAAGTAAGACTAACAAGATAGACTGGTGTATTGGCTGCCCAGGCTGCAACAACAAAATACCACCAACTGGGTGGTTTCAACAACAGTAATTTGTTTCTCATTCTTCAGTCCAAGATTGAAGTTTTGGCCAGTTTTGTTTCCCCTGTAGCCTCTCTCTTTGACGTGCAGTTGGCTCTCTTCTTGCTGTGTCACCACATGGCCTTTTCTCTGTGCTTTAACATCCTTGGCAACTCTTTCTTTTATACAGACAAGAGTCATATTGGATTAGGGCCCACTCATATGACCTCATTTAACCTTAATTATCTTTATTAGGCCCTATCTCCACACACAGTCACCTTCTAAAGTACTAGGGATTAGGACTTCAACATATTAGTTTGGGGGAGGAGGATACAATTCAGTCCATAACAACTGGGATCGAGTTTTGAAGGACTTTGACTCTGGCCTGGCTAGTAACCTTAATCTTGAATGCTATAGTGAACTAAAGGAGGCTTTTAAGGACTGGAGTGACAAAATCAAACTGCTTGTGAAGCCAATAACTCTGAAAATAGAAAGAAGGAGGAAGGAGTGACTTGTGCAAGAAGAATAGGTACAAGCTTGCTACACTGTTCGGGCATTGTTGTATCAGAGAGAATGCGGTGAAGGAGATGATGCCGGCACTATGCTAAGAAAAAGGTAATGGACAGATCACAGCAGTGACAGTTTTCTCCCTCTACGAACTCATAGAATCCCAAATAAAATATTATAGCAAAACCACCTTTTTTTGCCACATAGCTAAATTTAAAATAAATGCTCAGTTGGCCACAAGCTAAGCAGGGTGGTAAAAAGGGGCTGGCTGGCACTGCCAGATGTAGGATATCAGGATATCAGACCAGATGTAGGATCAGAATGGGCATTTTAAAGCCCAGGGAGAGGATAGAACCACACCTTTGGATCCAAAAGGAATATGGAGTTTATAGATCCAAGAACTTCAAAAGACTTTCCTGCATATGGAAAAGGAACTAGAAAGCTCTGATCCCTTATTTTAGAAAGCAACAAGGAAGTTTGCTGACTGCCCCAGAATGTACAGTGAGAGGGCAGTGAAAGGAGGAGGGAGTTTAAGAAACTAAACCACTAATGGGCGCCTGGGTGGCTCAGTTGGTTAAGCATCCGACTTCGGCTCAGGTCATGATCTCATGGTCTGTGAGTTCAAGCCCTGCGTTGGGCTCTGTGCTGACAGCTTGGAGCCTGGAGCCTGCCTCAGATTCTGTGTCTCCCTCTCTCTCTCTGTCTCTCCCCCACTCACATTTTTCTCTCTCTCAAAAATAAAGATTAAAAATTTTTTTTTTAAAAAGAAACTAAACCACTGACTTTAAAAAAGACCTTAAAAACTCTAAATTTATTTCTGTATACGCCAAAGAAAGCCTAAAATTAAGAAATTAACTTAAAAATTCCTCCAGCATTGTTAAAACTTCTAGAGCAAAATGATTAAAAAATGGAAAGTAAGGAGAGAAAAAAATAAGAAAATGAGATGACCAAGCAACATCTGAATAATAAGACAGTAAGAAGAGAAATCATGGAGGAAAGTCTAGCCCCAAGGAAATAAATCAAGAAAGTTTCTTCAATCCAAAGAGCATGAGTCAGATTGAAAGAGTCCACCAAGTTCCCATAAATAATGAATTTCAAATATGAGAGACTGGAATTGTTTTTACAAGTTTTCAGAAAGAAAAGCAGAGAATTCATAGAATGATCAGAATTGGTTTCAGGGTGAGTGTGTGTTGTGTTGTGCGTGTGTGTGTGTGTGTGTGTGATGTGTGATCCTAAGAGAGCTGATCCTCTTCTTTCAAAAGTGAAAAGTCAATAAATAATGCCTAAAACTGAGGATGTCAAGGAATGGCAGTGTATGCATATTATTTACAAATATAGGGGCGCCTGGGTGGTTCAGTCGGTTAAGCGTCCAACTTTGGCTCAGGTCATGATCTCACGGTTCATGGGTTCGAGCCTTGCATTGGGATCTGTGCTGACACCTCAGAGCCTGGGGCCTGCTTCGGATACTGTGTCTCCCTCTCTCTCTGCCCCTCCCCCACTTGCACTCTGTATCTCTCTCTTTCTCTCAAAAATAAATAAACATAAAATTTTTTTAATTAAAAAAAAGATTTATAAAGTAAAAGAGCAAAACCTCATCTGAAAGAGTTGAAAGGGTTGGTTGTCTTTGAATGTGGTTTGGGGATGGTATCTTTCTTGCTCTTTGTTTTTTCTGGAAACTTGCCCTTTCCTTCACTCTCAAATCTCTGATTCCTTAGAAGCAGATGACATCAGACCATTCCATCTCTTCTTTGCCCCTTACTGCAGTCACCTATTTTCTCGACACAACTCTGAATCACTGAAGATTTTAGTACTAAGCTCACTGTCTTTCCCTCCATTGTTAATCCTGCCATTATCTGGAAATTTCAATAATCACATCCTGTTTCTCATTTCTCTGACCTCATCAATGCCTGGCACTTTCATCCACAACTCTCCCCAGCCCAACCTTCTATTGTCTGACTGTAAAATTTGACATCATTAATAAGTGCACCACTTCCAAAATTTTAGTGTCAAATACCCCATACTCTTAAACATCACAATCTTAATGAATAGTTACTCCTGACAAATCCTAAGCCCTGTACAAAATTTACTTCTATATGTGAGCAGTTAAGTAGACCTGCAGACAAAACAAGACAGTGCAAAAGAAAACCGTAAAACTATACAGAACTGGTTTCATTTTATACTTATGGGAAGAAAACCTTCAGTACAGCCTGGAAATTCTACTGTATATCACTAGCCAGTTTGCTTTTCTAATCTCTAAGATGATCATCCAACCTTGTCCTCTCCTTTCAAAACTCCAAAATTATATCTTCCTTTTCACTTTCAACTGATGATGATGTCTTTTTATTTTACTCGAGGGGGAAAAAAATAGCAATCAGAAGAGGCAGTTTTAGTTCAAACCCTAGTTTTGCCACTCATTAGTTGAGTGAACTACTTGAACCAGCTACTTGTTCTCTCTGGAACACAGTTTCCTCATCTGTACAAGGCGGAAGATCATAACAGTAGTGTCTGGTTGTGAATAAGAATCTTCTACCCTGTGGCCTATGTACATATGGACCGTACCTCCCCTTCTGGTACAATGTAGATCCTGCCTGCTCTCTTTGTGTATATATCCATGGACCCTGTCTCCCTTCTGGTACAATAGATGAATTGTTCCTGTACCTATAGCCAACCCTTCTGCATGTGCCCTGGATCTCACTCCTTCTTCCCTGTTCAATGACTTTTCTCCTGTAACTATTGTATCATGTCTCGTGTGTTTTTTTCCCCTGTCTACAAGATTATCCCATCAGCATACAAACATTCTGCAATATCTCTCACCTGAAAAGTTCTCCTCTAGGGGTGCCTGGGTGGTTCAGTCGGTTGCACATCCCACTCTTGACTTCGGCTCAGGTCACAATCTCACAGTTCATGGGTTCCAGACCCTTGTCAGGCTCTGTGCTGACAGTGCGGAGTCTGCTTGGATTCTCTTTCTTCCTCTCTCTCTCTGCCCTCTCCTAATCCCTCTCTCTCAAAATAAATAAATAAATAAATAAATAAATAAATAAACACTTTAAAAAAAAGTCCTCCTCCAACGCCATGACTCTCTTCACTAATCATTCATTTCTCTGCTTCCTTATGTAGCAAAACTTCCTGAATGAGTTGTCGTTAGTTACTTTTCTTTTCCTCGCTCTTTTGAACTCATTGTTACACCTCTCTCCAAATGCTCTGGTGAATTCTTGATCCTCTTTCATTGAGTATTTCAGAAGCATGGTCCTTCTAGGCTTCTAGAACTTACCTGCTATCTTATCTTCTTAGGCTGCCGAAACAAATTCCATAGACTGGGTGGCTTAAACAACAGAAATTTATTTTCTCACAGTTGGCAGAGTTCAGTTTCTGGTGAGGACTCTCTTCCTGCTGTGGACAGCTGCCTTCTCCATGTGTCCTCACATGGCCTTTCTTCAGTGCATATGTGTGAGGAGACAGAGAGCTCCCTTTCTTCTTCTTCTTATAAGGATACTCATCCTTTCAGACCCTACTCTTTTAAAAATTTTTTTAATGTTTATTTATTTTGTAGAGAGACAGAGACAGAATGCAAGTGGTTTAGGGGCAGAGAGAAAGGGAGGCACAGAATCCCAAGCAGGCTCCAGGCTCTGAGCTGTCAGCACAGAGCCCCATGCGGGGTTCTAACCCACGAGCTGTGAGATCATGACCTGAGCCAAAGTCAGACCCTTAACCAACTGAGCCACCCAGGCGCCCCCTATCAGACCCTACTCTTAAGACCTCATTTAACCTTAATTACACCCTAAAAGCCTCATCTCCAAATTCAGTCACTTTGGGGATTTAACATATGAACTTGTGGGGGACATAATTCAGTCCATAGCCTGGGGCTTCTAGGACATCATATTTTTCTCATTCTTTCTCCGTATTTAAGTTTCTGCTCAGAAATTATCTCCTCAGAAAAGGCTTCCCTGCCCACCCTGTCTACAGTAGCTTTCTTTGTATGATATCATTTTGTTTTCTCTTCTTTAGTAGAGCATTGTGTTTAAGAGCCTTGATTATGGAACAGGCTACTTTGAAATCTGGCTCCATTACTTACAAACTTAGTGACCTTGGCCAAGATACTTAACTTCTCTGTGCCTTGGTGTCCTCCTCAGTAAAAACAGAATAATGATACTACCCATCTCCTGTAAGTTAAATGGGCTAAATGAGTTAAAATACGCAAAAAACTGAGAATGCTGCCTGCCACAATTTATGGGCTCAATAAATGCTAGCTAATATTTTTTACTCATGTTTGTCTATTTTCCTTTATAAAGAAAAATAAAAGCTCCAAGAGGGCAAGGACTTTCTGCCTTTCTCACTATGGTATCCCCAGTGCCTAGAACACTGATTAGTATAACAGATGTTCCATTTATATTTGTTGAAAGAATGAATGTATGAACAAATGGTTTCTTGGAAGAGTTTCAGGAGGGATGGTTGAGAGTGTCAAATGCCTCAGACAGCTCAGCAGATGAGGACGTAATCCATTTGTCAATCAGGAGGTCACTGGTGACTTGAGTGGTAATAATAGCTGTAATTTATTGAGGCACCTTGTTAAGTGTGCTAATCTACACAATGACCCTACAAGGAAGCCATTATTATCACCATTTTATAGATGACAGAGCATTTCAGCAGCTCTGTGGGACAGAAGCAAGACTGAAAAGGATTGAGAGATGAACAGGAATAAAACACGTAGAGACAACTCTATTATGACCAACACCTTGTTTAAATGTATTAGCCTATATGAGGGAAATGAATTCAACTGGTCAGAGACAAAATCTATCAGCCAGTGTTATGAGAGAAACCAGATACCACGGACAGAAAGGGAGGGAGGAAAATATAAAACAAATCAAATTTTTCATCTTTATAATTTTGTTTTTCTTTTGGGTCATGTTAAAGACTATATCATAGTAGTAAACATCATAGGACCTCAGTTTATTTTGTCCTTTGAATTATCTATTCTTCTTCTTTTTTTTTAACCTCTATTTTTGAGAGAGAGAGAGACAAAGTACGAATGGGGAAGGAACAGAGAGAGAGGAAGACACAGAATCCGAAGCAGTTTCCAGGCTTTGAGCTGTCAGCACAGAGCCCAGTGCAAGGCTCAAACCCATGAACTGTAAGATCATGACCTGAGCCGAAGTCAGACACTTAACCGACTGAGCCACCCAGGCGTCTCTGGATTATCTATTCCTGAAAATACAGAGATGATAAATAAAAATCACCATCTTGGTAAGAGCCTTACTGGATGAGAAGGATCTTTTTACAAGTCAAACTATTAGAGAGATTCCAGCTGGATTTAGAATCCAAATCAACTCAACCTATGGCAGAATGATTTCAAAAACAAGTTCCAAGGACATTTGGGAATTACAGGCCTGCACTTCTGCAAAGACTATTATGTCTTTTACATGGTAGATGAAGGGGTGGGAGGAAATTTTCTGGGTAAGCCTATAGTAGCAAGCCTTTAATAGGTTCTGGTGATTGTGAAGTACATTTCTGGAAGATGGGAAAGGGGTTTGAGCGTTTATACTGATCTTATGAGGATAATTAAAGACACAGGCACCTGTATCAGAGAATTTGCCTTCTTTTACCTAGTTTTCTTTGGGTGGTGTGACCTGGGCTGCTATGTATGTCCATCCTGCCTGTCACCTTTCAGAACTGAGTATAGAAGCAGCAGTAATGACGAGGCCTAATTGTCACCTTAGATATGAAATATTTAAAAGTTTGCCTTTTGTTTTAAATGGAGGGCTGAAATACTATTGTTTTTAGTGTAACCGAGGATGGTGAAGTTGGACCCAGAGAAGGCAGGATCCAGGGGTTCATTGTTTTGTCTGTGTTCATTTTCATGAGCTGTGTCTCCTCTCGGCCCAGCCTCCCTGCTTCCATTTTTCAACAACTTTTCATAGTTTTTCATTTTCTCATTCCTTAGTCCTAGCTGTTTGACAGTTGATAAGGATGACTGTTAGGGGTTGGCTGGGCCAATGGGTGTTAGAAAGTCTGGTTTGCCAAAATAAGAAGGATCATTTCATAATGTATTTCTCATTTGCAGTATTGAACATTAAAGCCGAAAAACAAAAATGGTGCCCTGGTGGCTCAGTTAAGCATCTGACTTTGGCTCAGGTCATGATCTCACGGTTCCTGAGCTCAAGAGCCCTGCTCCAGGGGATTCTCTCTCCCTCCCTTTCTCTGTTTCTCCCTCTCTCTCCCTCCCTCTCTGGCCATTCTGGAATTCTCTCTCTCTCCCTCTTTCTCTGCACACTCCCCTCACTTGTGCCCTCTCTCTTTCTCAAAAAAAAAAACAACAACAACAACAACAAAAAACCGTTCTTAAAAATAAAAGCTGTAAAACAAAATTAATCACCGGTCTTTTTACTTTTATTTTCTTGTAATGCAAAACCACCATATTGCTGGGGTGACCTTCCCTGTTATGCCCTGTGCTGAGGTCACCTCCTGAAGTTTGAGTCCTGCCCTGCCCCCCCCCCCCCCCCCCCCCCCCCCCGCTCCTCATAGCCGTGGCGGGTTGGTAAAGTTCGTTATGTTAGTTAGTTAAGGCCTGGACTGGACTCCAGCTCTGTTCATCTCAGCTCTGGGCAGCAAGGGGTTAACAGAGTCTCTGGCGCCTACCGAGTTGTAAAAGGAACTGCTGAAGCTGATCAATGACCACTGTTAAGACCTGGAAACCAATTATAAACCTGAAATTTGTGATGAACAAAGCCCTGAAACACTGGGATGAAAACTACTGAATTAGTCCAGTTCATTAAAATCATTAATAGTCATGAAATGAAAACCACCAGAGTCCAAAAAGGCTTAATGCTCTATCCATATTAATTAGATGGGAGCAAATCTGAACTGAAAAGCAGCACATGCTTTGTAGAATTAGCAATTGGTCTCTACAGACTACACAGATCTCTATTAAAATTCAGTTTAATTAAAATTGATCACGTTAAGAAACTGATGTGGTTAATTAACTGAATTCCTGGACTTCTTTTCATACATTTCACAGACGCCTTGTACACTGCTTTCCTGGGTGACACTTCGTGTTGCACAGAGCAAATCCGATTGCAAAGGTTAACTCTCTGTGTTCCTGGAGATGATACAGACCACGGAGGAGGGGTGTGGAAGGGGGAGAGTGAGCTAAGCTTTACGGAGAGTCAAACCCCAACCTAAACTGAATCAACTCCTTTGGAAAATTTACCATTAGTGGTGTATAAATTCATGTCTATCTGTCAACAATGTAGGGGTTCCCTCTCCCAAGCTTCTATCTCTGGAGGAGCTGAGAAATATTTCCAAAAATGAAGAGAGTCCCTCTACTGTCATATGTAGGACAGTGACCCGCTGGCAAAGGGCAACGGGCAACTAAGCAGTTGCAGGGCTAATGTTGCTGCAGGCACCTTAGTTTTATTGCCCACAAAGCTTCTTGGTCTGTTTGGCTCAGAATAATTCATGCTGTGTTTTTTTTCATCTGCAGAATGGGGATAATGACATTTCTAGATTTCACCAGGGCGTTGTGGGGCTTAAAATGATGACAATAGCCCCTGCCCTGCTGTGTACCCCTCCTCCCCCAGCCCGCCAAGCACAGTGCTGCCAACAGAGCTTTCCTAAGAGCTGTTTGTTATGTCTGTTATGTCACAGACCTGCTCAAAACTCTCTTCTGATGAATGCGCTGCCTGCAGGACGCATCCCACACCACAGATTCGAAATCAGACTTCTCCATCATCTGGTCCAGCATGGTCTTATCTTCTTCACCTCTTAACTCCCTATGAAACTGCCTTGTTCCAACCAAACTGGCTACTTTAAAACTTGGAATTCCTCTTTTGTTGTTTCTCCAGACTCCCTTCGTTTTCCTCTTCGAAGTCTATCTTTGTCCAGCTCATACTACAGGGTTCAACTTGAATCCCACCTCCATGAAGTCCTTTTGTCATCAATGTACCAAAGGGATCTATCCTTCCCCTGTCAGCCCATAATAGGTGTTATCTCAGTTGCCTATTTGGCTCTTGTTCCCCGGAGTCTGAAATAATTATTCATGTGTACATATCAGCTCCTAAAGATGTTAACTTCTTGGCAAGAATCATAACAGGTCTTAGACATAATGCATTCTCCATAAATGTCTGTTAATAATGAAGATGATGTTTAACCTTTGATAGTTTCTGGTGGAGTTTCTCAGAGAGGGAAATTTGAGTTTTACCTTGTAGTGAATTGGTAGAAATATTTGAGTGTGATATACTAGTAACAATAACAATATACCTTGATTTCTTTTGTGGTTTCCAACTAATTTCTAACCTTATGTATTTTTGCTTTTTAATACTAATTTAATTGGGCTTCCAGGATTTTTATTTTTATTATTTTAATATTTATTTATTTTTGAGAGAGAGAGAGAGAGTGAGCATAAGTGGGAGAGGGGCAGAGAGAGGGAGACAGAATCCAAAGCAGGCTCCAAGCTCTGAGCTGTCAGCACAGAGCCCGATATGGGGCTTGAACTCATGAGCGGTGGGATCAGGACCTGAGCCAAAGTCAGATGCTTAACCGACTGACCCGCCCAGGTGGGATTTTTAAAAATCTTAGATTTTGGGGCGCCTGGATGGTTCAGTCAGTTGAGCGTCCAACTTTAGCTCAGGTCATGATCTCATGATCTGTGAGTTCAAGCCCAGCATCGGGCTCTGGGCTGACAGCTCAGAGCCTGGAGCCTGCTTCGGATTCTGTGTCACCCTCTCTCTCTGCCCCTCCCCCACTCCTGCTCTGTCTCTATCAAAAAATGAATAAACATTAAAAAATTTAAAAAAATTAGATTTCATCAAAGAATCAGCTTCTGATATCTATATTCTTTGTTTTTGTCTTATTATCTTTATTAATTTCCATTTGTTATTTTTTTGGTAGATTTTGTTGCTTTTTTCTAAAAATTTAATAAGTCAAAAATAATTCTTAGAGAATATCTAGTTCCTTTTCTCTCTTCCCTTTTTCTCTCTTTCTTCTGTAATGATAAAGACATTCAAAGCCATACATTTTCCCTTAAAACAAACTTTTGGTATAATCCTTAGGTTTTTGATGAAATATTTTCATTTTCATTCCTTTCCAGACCATTTGTAATTTCAGATTTGATTTCTTTTGTGATCCAAAATCTTTTATAAGTTATTACTTCAGTCTATTTTAAAACTTACTTATTCCTAACATCATTATGTTTTGATCATAGAACATGTCGTACACAGTTTCTTTAGCCAAGTATGTAATAAATTCCTATAAACTTTCCATGGATATATAGAAAATGTATTTTTCTATTTAAAAGTTATAAAATTGTGTTATTCAGTTCTTTTATGTACGTCCTCATTTTTGGTCTAACACAACTGTTCAATTCTGAATAGGCATACTAAAGGATAACACTACATTTGCATTTTTATTAAAATTTATTTGCATTTCTATGCATTTTTGCTTTATATTCAGCTGCTATGTATTGTGATGCATACAGATCTATGGTAAGTATATCTTATTCTGTCTAGTATTTTTAACCTAAGTTCATTATCCAATTTTAATATTGTCACTCTTTTCTTATTGCTTGCTTTTGACTGCTATCCCTTTGTCCATTTCTTTACTCTCAAGCTTCTTTTCACTTTTGTGGCTTTTTGTCATATTTTTCTCTAAGATATACTTATATATAGGCTTTTGTAAAAAAAATGTACACTACACCTTATCATAAAACTTATTTAAGGAAATTTACAAAACTGCATAGATTCTCAAAACATAAAATATCTGGGAAATTTTGTGTGAAAGTGGAAAGTTAGAAAGTTCAGAACCAAAATTTTGCTCATTTCTAAAATGCATGGGGAGCCTGGTTGGCTCAGTCAATTAAGCGTCCAACTCTTGGTTTTGGCTCAGGTCATGATCTCACACTTTGTGAGTTCAAGCCCTGCATCGGGCTCTCCGCTGACAGTGCAGACCCTGCTTAGGATTCTCTCTCTCCTTCTCTCTCTGCTCCTCCCTGCTTGCTCTGTCTCTCTCAAAATGAATAAATAAACTTAAAAAAAAAAAACTAAAATGCAAAGGCAATGGTACATATTTTTATTAATTGATAATTCATTATTTTTGACCTGATTTTATTTTTGTAAGTTTCATTGGCCTTTATATTTCAATAATTGCAAATATAGAAACAAGATCAGTTAATGATGAGCTACATCCATCTCTTTGTAAAATTTATTTATTTAATTGAGCAGACTATTCCAACCCCTGTCTCCCCACCTGCATCCATTGATTTAGAAGGGCAACTGTATTTTCCATTCCATTCCCTTTCCTGGTATTCACAAACCCATACTTTTCTATTATTATATGAAAACAAAGTAATAACTCTACCCTTCCCAGCCATCCATCTCTCTTCAAAAAGATCTATCCTTACACTAGTTTGCTGTTGCTTATTCTTTCCCCATCTCTACCTTGACAACTCAGGTTTTGCTAAGACAGCTTAAAAAAACTTAAAGAAAAAAGTTTATTTATTTATTCTGAGAGAGAAAGCACACACGCCAGTGGCGGAGAGGCAGAGAGAGAGAACAGAGAAAGAGAATCCCAAGCAGGCTCTGTGCTGTCAGCACAAACTGAGCCACCCAGGCACCCCTAAAAAAAACCTTTTTGTTCTAATTCATTTTTATATCTTCCCTTAAAATATGGCTCTTATGTTTTAAGAATCCTTATTATAACTCATAAAGGCAATTTTTCAGCTTTATATTTTGCAGGATCAGTTGTTTTTCTCCTCTTTATTTTCTCCTATCTTGAATTCTTTCTTAAATAATTTGCTGTGTGTTGTGACTCTTTTTTTTTTGGCGGGGGGGGGGGGAGTTCTTTTCTTCAAAGGGGCATAGGAGCACTAAATTCTTTGAACTCCTTCTTGTACACAAATGTGCTCCCAACCTCCCGGTGGTTGAATGACTTTAAATCTTTCTTTCTCAGTTATCTCTAGATGTTATTCTATTTTTTTAATTTTTTTTAATGTTTATTTTTTTTTGAGACAGAGAGAGACAGAGCATGAACAGGGGAGGGTCAGAGAGAGGGAGACACAGAATCTGAAACAGGCTCCAGGCTCTGAGCTGTCATCACAGAGCCCGATGCCGGGCTCGAACTCACAGACCACGAGATCACAACCTGAGCCGAAGTCGGACGCTTAACGACTGAGTCGCCCAGGCACCCCTCTAGATGTTATTCTAATGCCAAAGTGATTTTTTTTTCAAATAGTTGTTTTCCTCTCAAATAACACCTGGAACTTAGTGGGGCCTTTTATGTGTCAGACTCAAGTTTTTTTCAGTATAGAAACTTTAAATATTGCCTCTCTTTCATCTGATTTTTTCTTTTTCTCTTTCTAGGTCTGTATTATTCATACTTAATCATCTTTCAAGGGGCGCCTAGGTGGCTCAGTCAGTTAAGTGTTGGATTTTGGCTCATGTCATAATCTTGTGGTCTGTGAGTTCAAGCCTTGCATCGGGCTCTGTGCTGACAGCTCAGCCTGGAGCCGGCTTCGGATTCTGTGTCTCCCTCTCTCTCGGCTCCTCCCCCATGCCCCCCCCCTAAAAAATAAACATTAAAAAATTTTTTAAAAATTCATCTTCCAAGACTTACACCTTTCCCCTTATGATTGCCCTCTTTGTAGAAGTAATAAAACTGCTAAATGTTTCATAGAGTGGAAATCTTTGTAACAAACAACCCTGGAAGTAGGTGCTATTATCACCCCATATTACAGATGAGTAAGTTGAGATTTAGTGCTTACATACAAGCTGGACAGTACTGTTAAAATTAAACACAAAGGGAGACCAGACTTGAATATTCCCTGACCAGGGGCACCTGGGTGACTCAGTTGGTTAAACGGCCAACTCTTGATTTCAGCTCAAGTCATGATCTCATGGTTTGTGAGTTTGAGGTCCGCATCCAGCTCTCCACTGACAGCACAGAGCCTGCTTAGGATTCTCTCTCCCTCTCTCTCTCTCTCTCTCTCTCTCTTTCTTTCTCAATCTCTGCCTCTCTCCGATTCACATGCACGCTCTCTCTCTCTCTCTCTCTCTCAAAAATAAATAAATAAACATTAAAAAAAAAGAAACAAAAGAAAATTCCCTGAGTAGACAAAGTCAGTTTCATCATACAACTGAAACTGAACGTAGCTTATCTTGCAAAACATTGGAGCTAACTTGACTTGGGTCACTTCTTGCTTGTGCCTCTGAAAATTATATTTGAAATTTAAACAGTTCCCCCCAAATTGATATGAGGTAACCAGTAACCAATTCCCTTTCATTTAAGAAACTTCTGATATTGTAAGCAAATGCTGTGAAGTATCAGCAGTCACTGCCTCCAGGCTGTGTAAGCTGCTTTTAACATATACCTCTGAGCTTCATTCCTTGCTTTGGTTTGAATGCTTCCAGTTTGCACACTGACTTTTTGGTGTGTGGACAAAAAACTTATACTAATTACCTCACCAGTGATTCGCTGGTTTTACTTCTGTTTTTCTCTGAACTTGTGACCATTCACAGCTGAGATTTGAACCCACACTTGAACTTCTCTTGGGCCCTGAGTGTCCTATGCTTTTAGAAGCTAACTAGAATAGCCAAGCGGATGATCATCTAGAGACAGATGTTACTAATGGTAGGGAGAGCAGACACGAGAGAGTAGGAGTTGGTGAAATTTTTCAGAATAAGCCACAAAAGTGTAGCTTTTAGAAGCTTGTTAGCTCAGGCTTTAGAAAAGAAAAGCAAAATGTCAGATAAATTGAGATTTAATCTTCATTCACCATGCCATGGAGATTTGAGGACTTGTGGCCCCCAAAGTGAGAGTTTTTGAATTTTAAGGCTCAAAGCTATATTTTAAAAAAATGACCTTTAAACATTTTTTTTTCTGATATTAAGAAGTATACATGTTCTTTAATGTCAAAATCTTGGAAAATTTAAAAAGCCACAAAGATGAAAATAAAAATCACTGAATCACACTACCTACATTAGTTAACCACTATTAGTATATTTTATCTTTTCAGCATTTTGAAGCCCATAGGCTTGTATTTTTTTTTAAGTTGAGATCAGCCTGTATATGGTGATATGTGATGGTTTTGTCCTAAGTCGAATATTAAGAATAACTTTTTATGGCATCAAAAAATATTTTGCATGACTCTTTTTGCTTTAATTTTTTTAATGTTTATTTATTTTTGAGACAGAGAGAGAGAGCAAGAGTAGGGGAGGGGCTGAGAGAGACAGAGCCATGGAATCAGAAGCAGCTCCAGGCTCTGAGCCTATGATAAACATCCTCATAGATAAATCTTTGTCAGTTTTCCAATTATTTCTTCAAGTAATATTTCTAGAAATGTACATTATTATGGATCATTGTCCACAAACTCAAGGTTTGCAAAATAAAAGTCATACCTGTGGTAGTTTTTTTAGATTAGCTCAAATTTGACCCCAAGGCTGATCGGACTTTTCTGGTTGTCGGAAAATCAGACCCTTAGAGTTTTATAAGAATCTGAGAAGCTTGTGTGGTGCTTGGAATGGAGGGGGACAACACATTTACTCCAGGCCACCTTGGTCAACATGGACAACAGCATTGGCCAAGCCCCTTTTGTTCCTTGAAACCATATAACTCTCTACTTCTGTACCACCCATAAGACAAGAAGACTTTTCCAGGCCTGGGAACCTCAGTGGCCTTGTTCAGTGTCTCCAGGAACATCGCACAGCAGTGGCTTCCTCAGCTCTTGTCTCTTATTACAACTCTGGGTGTTGCTAGGCAGAAGGTATGGGTCATTGCTGCCTCCCTTCTCAGTTTGGGAGAGAAAAGCCCAGTCTTTCCCTTTTTATGTTCTTCATTTCTTCCCCTCTCCCTCGGACTCTTAATTTAGGCTCTTCCATGATGTTAGGCTTTTCTATGAGACAGGACATGATCTTGACTGTAAGCAGCTTCAACTTTCCACCATGCAGAAAACTTCCCTTTGGGGCAAAGGAGCCCCATGATTTTGCCACTTGCTTGAAATGGGAAAGACAAAAAAATATGAGAACACCAGGAGTCAAATTATCTTTGATCTTCATCTTTATGCATTTCTACTATGTTCTCTTGCCATGTCTAAAGTGTTTCTCAAGGTGATATCTGTCTGGTGGAATAGAGAGAACATATGTTATTGCAACACTAGGTGAAAAGCTGAAAGGCACCATATGAAAGGCACCTTAGTTTTCCAATGAAATTAAAAAAAAAAAAAAACAGGTTATCTCTTCATGGAAAAGAAATCTTGAAACTGGGTAAAAATTGGACACTCGAAGTGGAGAAGACAATGTGAACACAGACATAGAAGTGGAAAATCAAAAACATTTAAAGTCTTGCTGTTTAAAGTGTCGTCCATAGACCAGCCTCATCTCATGGGAATCACCTAGGAGCTTGCTAGAAATACAGAATGCCAGCACCCATTCCAGGCTGATCAAATTGGAATCACTTGAACAAGAATTACAGTGATTTCTAGGCAATTGAGGTTTGAGAAGCACTGCTTTGGTATAGGGATTCTCAGACTGTAATCTCAGACCAGCAGGATCAGCTCTATCTGGGAACTTGTCAAAAATACAAATTTTCCAGCCCCACTCCAGACCTATTGACTCAGAAACTCAGGCAAGCTGTGTTCACAAGCCTTGCAAGGTAATTCTGACACATGTACACATTTGAGAATCACTATTCCGGAGCAGAGGTTGAAAATCTCTCTACCTAAAGGTCCAGATACTAAACATTTTCAGCTTTGCAAACCATTAGGTCTCTGTCACCACCACTCAGCTATGCAATTGTACACTTGATCTTAGCCAAAAGGCTAAGAAGCGATCAGCTATGCAATTGTAACAAGAAAGTGCAATAGACAACATGCAAAGGAAAAAGCATGGTTGGGCTCCAATAAACTTTAATTACAAGACAATCAGATGCTCGATTTGGCTGTGGATTATGTTTGCCAAAACCTGCCCTAAAACATGAATTTTCAAACTTGCCTGTACCTTAGAATCACTTGGGGGAGCATCATAAATCTTGATACCCAGACGGTACCCCATACCAATTAAAAAAGCAGTGTCTCTGTGATTGGGATGAGGAATCAGTAGTTTAGAAAACTCCCCAAGTGATTCGAATGCGTAGCTAGGGAAAGAACCAGAAGCTACAGGATGGAATAGATGGCCCAAGCAAAAGGGTGTGAGAGGATAAAGGGAGATTAAATAGGAAGGGTAGCCGGAAGCCTGAATGTGGAAGCCTTTCAAACTAGATCTTCCCCAAACACCGCAATCACATGGGGATTTGACTATCCATATAGGTCAGGGTGTGCATTTTTATTTTTTCTTAACCACATGTTACTGCATTTAAACCACAATATTAAAAATGAGAAATGTCTGAACAAGGGATAGGCCAAATGGCTTTTAATTCCCCAACAGCAAAACCCTGTTAATACCTTGCCCTGTGTCAGCAAAATAATTGTGGTTCAAGTGAATATAAAACACTTCCATTCAATCTTCTCCCTCCTCCCTAAGGCAAATGCTTTCTTATCATGGGGAAACAGTACTCCTCAAACTGTCAGACCGCATCAAGGGAGTTGAACAAGAATTACAAAGCCAGGCAAAATCAAGGCATCAGCTGGGAAGGTAAAATTCTTCTGCAGGTGAGCTCTCTTTAGCCTCTTCTCTGACCAGAGCCTCCCTGAGATTGCTGTATAAATGCTGGGAGAGTGGAAGCCCAGACTTTTGCAGGGGAATGAATTAAATTTCTTTGGTAGCAGAAGCTGTCACTGGTTAACTCAAGTGAAATAAAAGGGTTAGCTGAAAAGATCTGTGGTGGCTCATAGAATAAAAGGAAAAGCTGAAGATCTGGGCCTGGAAAGGACAGAACCATGGCAGATCTGGGCCTTTGGAACAGGGAACAGGGGCACAGACTGCTCATGGTGCTGCCTTCTAGGTGGATAAGCTTTGTCTATTTTCTGCCCCAGAGTCACTCCATCCAAGATGCCAGTTCCAGGAAGAGAACATCTGATTGGCCAAGCTAGGGTCATGCAACCGTAATGAAAATCCCACCTTGATTAATGGTTCCCCAAAGTCCAACTGGGATTCCATTACCTCCAGACTGGAGCATAGACGCTGGGAAGGCAAAAAAAAAAAGCAGATGTCCACTGCAGAAGACAATAATCAATATTTTTTAAACAATGCATTAAAGACTGTAATAGAGTTTACCAGTATATCCCACATTGATTGCGGGGTTAAAGCTCATGTTCTAAAATTCTGAAAGGAGACTGCCCACTGGATCATAGACATTGGAGTCGCAGCAGATCTTAAACATCCAACCCCTTTTGTTACAGGGGAGGAAACTGAGGAAGATCGAATAATTTTCCCCAGCCCATTCCTATTTGTGTTTAATGTCATTCATGAAAAGTATATGATTAGACAAGAGTCTAAACTAGACTCTTCTTCTAGATCATTCTGCCTGTGGCTGTGAAAGTGAGTGTTTTTAATTTCCCTGAAGACTCCTATGCATGCATTATGGTTGCTTTTTTAAAGATGAAAAATAACAGTCTCTCACATTTGTTCAGTGGTTCTTATTAAAAGTGCCAATTCCTAGACCGCATCCACCAGGGATTCAGATTTAATAAGTCTGGGTTAAGACCCAGGTCACGGCTTTTTAAAACAAGCACCTATATCTGCACAGTGCACTTGGAACAACAGTGTGTCCCCATACTCACATCTTTGCAGACACCAGGAGGTAAAGCTGAGTGGGTACAAGGCAAGAAGAGGTGAGTATGGTAAATGGGAAGTGTGTGTCCTAAGGGTACTCAAATTCAATCTGTTTTTAAATACCTTGCAGGCCAAACAAAACCCGCTTGCAGGCCAAACTTTGCTCTCATGGATTCTCGAAGTTGTGAAACCTATTAGTGCTTTTATTACTTAACTTCTAAGGTAAAATTAACAACTACTATTCCAACTTCCACGAATAAACTTGAACGAGAGAGATGTAGAGTGATCCACCCAAGGCTAAATGGCGTCTGCTGAATTGGAACGCAAATGTTCTAGTTCCTGAAATACACCCAAGTAATACACTTTCCTCTTTATTTTCACTGTGATGTGGTTTGAATAAACAGTATTCTTTCCACATGTGACTATGTCTGTTCAATCATAAACAGGGCAGGAAAAAAACAGCCAAGCTGTAATTTTTAAATACATGAAAAACATGTAAAATATGTGGAATCTTTAGGATTTCAGATTGTGATACAAAGATTGGCACATCAGTATGTAAAATTACGACATGCCTCTTTAAGATTGACTCTGTTTTCAGTCTTCAATTTAGGCAATAAAGTTAATGTATATTATTCTCATATCACAGTTGGATGATTTAGAAACGTAATCTATATTTGGCATGGAGTCACAATTTCTTAGTAAAATAAAAGACAGAGCCCCACGCCAGTCTGAAAGTTAATTATTTATCTTAGCCAAAGACTCTGAATGTTGCTGTGACACAGATTAAAACAGCACTTTTCAAATAAAGTGGCTATTTCACGTCAAGCTTTGGAAGTGCTGGGCTGAGTCGCTCTCACAGTAATTGGAAATTCTGGACATGTCTGAGTCAACACTTCAAACCACTGCAGTGTTCTTATACGATGTTGGAGTTGGAGAACAGAATTAGGAGTAGGTTAGAGGTTAACTGTGTAACATCAGTTTTTCACTGAACAAAGTTTGCTTCAGGAAACATGCTTTGACCTACCCTACCTTAAAATCTTTGTGATAATGAACCAAGTTATAACAAGGTTTTGCAGTCCATGGAAGACCTTTTGCAGGCATTAGGACTGATCAAAGGAACAGAGAGAAATACAGCCCTTTTTGGTTATAAGGGAACATACTTGTGGTTTCATCCTGTGGTAAAGATGGGACTAAATATTTATCAAAGTATGTTAAAATAACATTTAAAATAAAGTTTTCTAACAAATGAGAGATTAAGTTACTATCTATAATATATAAAGAGTGCTTACAAATCAATAAAAATATAAAACCAACTAATTACAAAGATGGTAAAAAGATTGACAATTTACAAAAGAAGAAATCAAATGGTCAATAACACATAAAAAAGTCTTACTATAAATAAAGTAAATGCACATTAAAACAAAAATAAAATAAAGAATTTCACCTATTGATTGGTAAATAGTTTATAAATGATACTTAAGGGTAGAAGTGTGTAGTGAAATAGAAATTATGAAATAGTGCATGTGGAAATGAAATTTGGTACAATAATTTTGGAAAGTACTTTTGCATATTATATCAAAAGTTTAAACTTTTCCTTACCTGTAAGAGTGTATTATACACAAAATACTAGAATTAGAGGCTAATATTAATTTATAATAATGTTTATTCCAGCATATTTTATAATTGAAAACACCTTAGATATCCAATAGAGAATTAGTTAAATAATCCAGGGCATAGCAATATGGTGAAATATTATATTTCTATTTCAGCAATAAGATTTGCAAAGAATACTGAAATTTGGGGCAAAATTCTAATCATTTAAATAGGAAGGAATCAAAATTGTATATGTAGTATAATCTTAATTTTGTTTAAAATATATATTCTGTATCAGTCTGTTTGGGCTACCATAACAGAATACCGTAGGCCTGTGGCCTGATAAACAGAAATTTATTTTCTCACAATTCTGGAGGCTGGAAGTTTAAGATCAAGGTGAGGCAGGTTTGGTTTCTGCTGAGAATCTCTTCCTGGCTTACAGATGGCTACCTTCTCGCTGCTGTCCTCCCATGGCCTTTCGTCTGTGCATGCTCACTCTGGTGTCTCTTCCTCTCTTTATAAGGACACTAGTCCTGTCCTGTCAGATTAAGGTCCCACCCTTATGATCTCATTTAACCCTAATTATCTTTTTTAAAACCCTGCTTCCAAATATAGTCATGTTGAAGGTTAGGGCTTTAACATATGAACTGGGGAGGGGGTGCACAATTCAATCCATGATATGTTTCATACACATAAAGGAAAGATTGGAATCAAGTACAATGGAGTCTTAATACTGGTTATCTCTGAGTAATGGGAAATATGGATGATTTGCTTTTCTTTATGTTTTTGTGTTCCTTCTTCCTCCTCTGTTTCCTCTTTTTTCTTTCTTTCTCTTTCTTTCTTTCTTTTTTCTTTCTTTTCTTTCTTTCTGCAATAAGTGTGTGTTACAACAGCAAAAAAAAAAAAACTAAGTAAATAAGAAAAATCAGAAAAACGGATTGAGTGGCTCAGTTGGTTAACTGTCCAACTTTGGCTCAGGTCATGATCTCAGGGTTGTGAGATCAAGCCTCAACTCAAGCTCTGCACTGGGTGTGGAGTCTACGTAACATTCTCTCTCTCCCTCTCTCTCTCTCTCACTCTCTCAAAACAAAACAAAACAAAAAACAAAAAACAAACCCAAAACAAAACTTTGTTGCCAAAACATGCTATCATCTGAGCTTTCAGTGAGTGGTAATCACTGATCACCATACCAAATATAATTACAATAAAAAAATTTCAAATATCGTGAGAATTACCAAAATGTGAACCAGACACAAAGTAAGGAAATGCTGCTGGAAAAATGGCACCAATAGACTTGCTCAAGGCAGGGTATCAACCTTCAATTTGTAAAAAATGCCACACTTGTGAAGGGCAATACGAAAGGCAATAACTTAAGATGCTGATATTGTTAGCCAGTGTGTTGATGACCCTAGCCTGAATCAATTATTACTATGATGATGCCACGTGGTGATTTTCTAATCTCATCATTCATTATACATTGATTAGTTGGCCTTCTTTCATAAGAAAGAGATTTTGTTTTTCCTCTATTTATGTATTTAGTAGTTTATATCAGTAGTGATTCATAGATTCTTATTTTGCTCGATAGTATTTAATAGGCTGTCATCTGTTATCACTACTTAGATGTTCAAATGGTCCCAATTGCTTGCCCTTTTCATATTTTTTTCCTGCTGCTGCTTCACCTTTCTTCATTTTCTTAATCTCTTTTCCTGTCACATTTTTCCTTCGTTCTGTCTTGGTTATCCACATCCCTTTGGTTTCCTGTCCTTACTCTCCGATGTCCCCTTCTTCATCTTCATTCTGAGCTCATTTTTCCCCTTTGTTCACTGAATGGTCTGAGTGCGTGGAGTTTCTCCTTCAGCACAGCACTTCCTCATTTCCTTGGATGTGCCCCAAACTGCAACTACCTCTGGAGCGCTCTGGTAGTTTCTAAAGGTGGTACTTATCTTGACCTAATCGTAAAGATGCCAACTGCAGTTAAGTGTCTCAGTATTTCCAAGGGTTTATAACTTAACTATAAAAATTCACTTTAGGCTATAGCTTGACATATACTCTCTCAGCCTAAGAGTGAATTTCCTTAACCATTTTCCCTTTGATACAACACTACTTGATGCAATGTAGCTTTCATCCTGTAATAATATATGCTCATGAGTTGTTACCGCATGGACACAAACCCATGTCCATTGCTAAAGTAATTACTGAGAGTAAATATGAAAGAAAATACAACTTCACACATCCAAGGGTTATAAAATGAAAAAAAAAGTATTGGTCTTCTATGCTTTCTTTTTTACCCATCATTTTACCCATAAGCCCCCAATCTATGAATCCTGAAAAAAGTTGTAGTGTTGAAAAAAAAAAAAAGATAAAAAGATACTGTGGTACTTGTAGGAGACTGGTTTCTTTGGAAATGACTTTATCCAAATTTTGTTCAATAATCTGGCTCCAGATTAAGGGACTTGCTTGACCAAATAATTGGTCAGCTATTCTATATTTTGAAGTAGATAACCAGAATTTGTAGATGGAAAATACTTAAAAATACTACTTGTAGGAGAGTGGACAACTAGTTGTGCAGCAAATTGTGCAACTTATAAGAGAAACATGCTGTGGTAGAGAAAGAGTTGAATCTGGAAGCCAGGATTCCTGGGCTGGGTTAGTCCCTGATCATCTAAGTCAGGTGGTCACCTCAGCTCCACTTGGATTCATCTTCCTCATCTGTAAAAATAAGTGCTTTGGGACATAATAACCCTTAAGATCCCTCTCATATAGTTCTGTCATCCTTCAGACCACAAAACCAATTGCTTTTCCATTTAGTTTCAATATGATAAAGCAAATCTAACTTAGGGTTGGAAACAGTGAAAAAAAAATAAGATTGGAGTAATTTTTGCCACCACAGTTGATTTAGCCAGTTTAGGGGAAAAAGAAAAAAATGAAGGCAAATTCAGTGGAAAAGTTGTTTACTGATTTGCCTTGTTACTTGTTTAAACTCATTTAATCTCTTTGATCAAAGTGGTCTCCTGTGTATATCTAGTCTCAAAGGGCAGCCAGAGGTAGAACTATCTTTGAAATTGACTGTGTTACTTTTCTGTATTCCCAATCCTTTATTATCATATGTATAAGAGGAATGGTGCTTTTCCTGGATAAAGGGAAGGTGTTTAGGAATCTTATATACAGAAAAATGCACTGAACCTTGCATAGTGCCTTAGACTTAATGGGGACTAAAAGGATATCTATTGAATTGAATTACTTTGAATCTAGACAGTGGCCCTCCTAGGTGTTTGATCGTTTCTTTGTGATTCCTTCACTGTCTTCTCTTTGTCTTTTCCTCTTTAAAACAAAAGATAGTCTTAAACATTGTCATTATTGTTCTATAGTCTTACTCTGCACTCTCCCTAAATGAGTTTGACCTGTTTTCTGGATACACTTATCTCCAGAGTGGCAATGACTCCAAAATCTTTATTTTTGAGGCTGACTTCTCTTCTGATATACAGACTAGAATTTCTAAGTGCCATTTTCAACCAGAGACCTATCAGCATCTTAAACTCAACACGAACTAAATGAAAATATTTGTTTCCTGGTACACAACAAGCACTCCAAAAGTCCTGCTGCTGTCTCTGCTTTTATTATATGTTCATTTTTTCTCTGCAGGCACTCTATGTTCCTGCTTTACCTCTGTTAAGAATAAGACAACAGGCCCCAAATAGTCACTTATGCTCAGCCCATGTCCCTGAGACTTAAGTATAGTTTTGGCCTCTCCCAGAAAGGGAATATTAAACAGGCAATCAGGAATCACCTGGTTATCACTAGTGAGGTCATCTGCCTGTCAGACCCTGCCATCGCCTGGAAGGAAGCGATCTTACCACAACCAGTCCACTTTTTGCTAGTATAGCTTCCCTCGTTCCCTCTCCCTTCTGCCTATAAATTTCTTTCAATCTAACAGTTCCTCAGAGCTTCTTTCTGTCTGCTAGATGGGATCCTGATTCATGAATTGCTGAATAAAGCCAATAAGATCTTTAAAATGTACTCAGTTGAATTTTGTGGGTTTTTTTTTATACCTCCCTGTAGCACATGTATCCATTTGCCCTATGGTATTGTTAGGTATTTTTGTGCTGAAACCCAGGATACTATAAACTCCTAGAAAATGGCATGCTCAGGTGGGCCCTCTGCAATCAGCCATCTGATGAACAAAGTACTTGGAGGATCATGTTTTAGGGATGAGCTTCCCTTGTTCCTACATGTCAATGACTAGAATTAGTCATATGACCCCACTGTGGGGAAAGAAGGCAAGGATTTCTCTTCTTGTGTGCCCAAGGGAGAAATGGAAAGTGTGGAGAACACATAGCATTTCCTCTGTCCCACAAAGTGTGCTAATCAGGGGAGAAGAATATAAAAAATGAAAGATAACATGAAGATAATACAATTACTTTTCTTTTTTTTCAAGTTTATTTATTTTTTGAGAGAGAGAGAGGCAACATGGGGGAGGGGCAGAGAGAGAGAGGGAGACAGAGAATCCCAAGCAGGCTCTGCACTGTCAGTCCAGAGCTCCATGAAGGGCTTGTACCCATGAAACTGTGACACCATGACCTGAGCAGAAACAGAGTCAGATGCTCAACTGACTGAGCCACCCAGATGCCTCTAATTAATTGTCTTTCTTCCAGATGTCTACAGTGTCTTCTATGTAATGTTTTTTTTTTTAAACTTCAGATATTCCAGTGCCACTTAATAAGTTTTACATGATGTTATGTATCATTTTTTAATCTTATACAGACTTTTTTAAACTAAATATGTTAGGTTTTTAAAAATAGATTTTTTTGTCACTGCTATAAATGGGAAAATGGTACTTTATTAATCTGCATTAAAATAAATCACGAGGGGCGCCTGGGTGGCGCAGTCGGTTAAGCGTCCGACTTCAGCCAGGTCACGGTCTCACGGTCCGTGAGTTCGAGCCCCGCGTCAGGCTCTGGGCTGATGGCTCAGAGCCTGGAGCCTGTTTCCGATTCTGTGTCTCCCTCTCTCTCTGCCCCTCCCCCGTTCATGCTCTGTCTCTCTCTGTCCCAAAAATAAATAAACGTTGAAAAAAAAATTAAAATAAATCATGAGTACAGAAGTAAATTCTTCCCTGTCTCACCTAAAACATTTTGTACATCACTTTCAGGCATTGTACACTTTGGGGAACACTGCCTTAGTGCATTAGAGGCATGCATATGCAGATATCTCAAATAAGGAAGGTTTACCATTCAGCACATGTGTTGAGAAAACATATCAGAGAATAAATTCAATTAAGGAAGGCTTCTTCTAAGAAAAGTTATCTATTATTTTCCCCTTTCTCTTTTTCCCTCATTCTTACCTCCTTTCTTCCTCTCTTCTTTTCTATCTCTCTCTTTCTTTCCTTCTCCCACTCTTTCTATTGGATAATGAAGAGTATTGGTTAGGGCAAGATCTTGGGAGAAGTGGGGGTTTAATAACTCCCTATAGTACTTTTCTCCTCTGATCATGATGACAATATTCCAGGAGAATTTAAAAGCCCTGTCCTATTAAATACCCCTTTAAGCTCCAGGGTGACCCCACAGCTCCACTTCCCAACCCCAATGCTCATCTTCATTTCCCAGGGGGCACCACCTTCAATAGGCTGGGCTTGTTCTCATCACCATTTGTGACCCCACTCTTCAGAACAGAAAGAATGGCAACCTCTTTCATCTCTAATGGTGGATGTTAGCTGTAGTGGAATTGGTTGAGGACCTTGGGTGGCCCATCAGCCTCAGCCACAGGGCTACAAAGCTGGAGTTGTTATACTTACCTGCCCTCAATTATGCTGAAACAGGCAGAAAGCCTTCTAGCAAGGTACTAGATTCAGTACAGTGATCAAAACAGCTCAATGAGAGTGCCTGTGAAAAGCGTTCATTTTCCTATCGACAGAGTTTTACATCAACTAGTAAATTTTACCTGAACCCTCTAACTCTAGTAAAATACAGCGCAGTGCAATAAATTTTACTTTGTGGGTTTTATGCTTTGAAAACAGCTTCAGGGGAGTCTGGTTACTGAAGAGATCCAACTGAGCAGTCTCTCCAAGGGTTAGTTTCTCTATGCAAGGAAGTCTAAGGGATGACCCATACTTGTCCATGCCCAGTCCACTCAGGTAAGGCACTACCTTCCAGAACATCATTTACAGCATGATGAAAGTCCTGTATCTATACCTGCAAAGCTGACTTTAAACAGTGAAGAGAAAAGCAATTAAATTGCCAAGCAAAGGGCTGCTAGCTTCCCTGCGCAATAAGCAAATTAACTTCATTAAAGACAGGGATTAAGTCCCTGACTTATTACAGTATAGCTGTCTGCTCCAGAAGGTCCCTTGACCTTTTTGTCCTTTTCCAAGGGGCTTTGAACTGGGAGTAAATCAAATAACATTCCTTAAGGGAAGCTCTTCCAACTGCCTCCCAACCAAAAATATTTCTGCAATTTACCTGGAGGTAGGCTTTCTTATTTTCAACCGGCCTTTAACTGATTGTTTCCTTGTATTTGTAAATTGTTAATACTTGAGTTATCTTACCCTAAAGAGGCCTGGTCACTATAGAAATTTGCTTCACATAGGATTTCTTTTTTTTTTTTTTCTTCACATAGGATTTCTCCCTACTCAGATGTCAAATTCCTATCATCTTTTGGTTTTGGTTTTGAAAAAAATCAGTTAGTATCTAAGTTGAATCCTTGTGATGGAGTCACTGTTGAAAGCCTTTTACCTTCATGTAATAAAGCTTGCTGGCATTTACTATTTGGCCAGAACAGTTGGAAGCACTTCATATTACCTTGTTTCATTTGTACAAGGAACCCATGGGGTGGAACTTATTCTAGTCCCTTTTATAGATAAGGACACTGAGGCAGAGCCTGGTTATGTAGTTGGCCTGGGGTCACAAAGCCAGCAAGTAGGAAAGCCAAACCCAGGTACCCTTGTTCTTATATGAGGGTCTTACAAGAGGCTGTACTTCCTCCTGTGGAGCGCCCACGTGGGGGACACAATGTTCCCCATGTCAAAGCATCCAGCTGCATGAATTGATAAGTAGGGGAGGTTTTATTTTGACCTGAGAAGGGAGGAATTGTTTTTGAAGGATGAAGAGTCTAAGGGGCAGGGGGTAGAAGAAAATATGGACCCAAATAAATGCTCTGAACATTTTGGAACAGAAGGGGTAGGGCAAGAACTGAAGGGTTGTGGTTCTAAGAAAGACTGAGAGACTTTGCGCTTTGGGAACCAGATGACGTAGCTAAACAGGTTTGAGGGGGCTGGGGGACAAACAAGGATCAGAGTGGGGTAATAGAGGCCCACTCCTCCCAAAATGCTACCCATTCCCTGCAGCCACAGACCACAGACATTCTCCCAAGGCATCCCCTCCAGAACTGCTGCTGTTGGATGCTTATTCTATTGAAGCAGTTATGAAGCAATGGCTTATGTGGCCTAGAGACATTCTCAACTATTCCTCCCCAGAGAGGCCTTGGCACCCCCACTTCCCCATTCTATACCTTCTAACCCGCTCTGTTTTTTATTCTTTGGTAGTAGTCATCACTACTTGATATAAATATGCTTAATGTACTTTTTTTCACCTTCCCTCTCACTAGAATGTCAACTTCATGAAATCAGGGACCTTATTTGTCTTGTTGATTGATTCTCAGTGCCTGGCATATGGTAAGACCTTAATAAACAGTTGGTGAATAAATGAACAAGACCCAGAAGGTGAAAGTAAAAGCCCATGGACCAGTTTGTTCCCATGCAGATAAGAGATGCACCTGGAAATACCAGACATAATTCAAAGATGGTTGGTTGGATTTTGGGGGTAGAGGTTGAATACACTGAGACAAAAGTTTTAAAGTAAGGACCAAGAGGCATCTTCATTTTGGAATGGTAAAGTCCTGGACAGTTTTGTCACAAACATCATCTCAGTATAATTTTAACCTGTGTTATAAGCATCACCATCCCCATTACGTAGATGAGAAAGCAAAGGCAAAAAAAAATTTTTAAAGAATGAAAGAAAGCAAAGGGTCATAAAAATTAAACAAATTACTGGCCCTTGTCCTACAGCCATTGTGTAGAAGGACAGGCACTTGAAACCCTATCTAGCTATTTCCATAGTCATGTTACTTCCCCTATACCGTGTTGGTTAACATCTACCACTTGGGCCTGCTTCCCATCCATGAGGTAGATGGAGGGAAGAGACAACATGAACATAAATCTCTCAGAGGAACAGCTGCAGCATGTCTTTTGTTTTGACAGTACTATGCAGAGCCCAAATTAAAAAGCAAAACAAAAGCAAACATGGCCAAAGTTCATGACCTTTGTCTGCAAAGGCACAGCTAAAACAAAAAGGAGATCTCTTTGATGTAGGTGATCTGAAATAATCTCTTCATGGTCAGCTTATGACATAAAAATGTTTGTAAGCTGCTGTTAAACAAAAGTGATATTGAGCTATCATATTTCATGGCCTACATAACTCTCTAGGTACCAGAGCACATGAGTGATAAGGTCACCCAGAAAGACACTGTGGTGTTGAATATGTGAGGTCTTCTTGTTCAAAGCTGCCTTCTTTTTATTGTGGTTGACAATTGAAGGATTCGTTGTCCTTGAAGTACCTTTTCAAATATCAGTGATGGAGTCTGTGTCTCATTCCTCATTCTCTTACAACTCCCATGAGAACTCTAAACGTTATTTTGCTGGGTGCAAAGAAAGTCAATGAGTAGTCAATGGTGGTAACTAATCGATATCTTATCCCCAATTTGATTTCAGTGATGGAGAATGAAGTTACTTTTAAAAGAAGAGCAAAGGGAAATTGTTTTAAGAATATCCCAGAATGTGTACCAAGTTCAGATTAAAATGAAATCTTTAATCTTTGGCTAAGAAATTTCATTTCTGTAAATAATTGTTAGGAAATTAATACAGAAAAATTCTCATGCAAAAAGCTCATTACTGAAACATTTTGTATGGTATTGGAAAGTTGGAAATAAACATTTACAGCAGGCAAAAAGGTTAGTAAATTATATTTGAATCCACATAGGGGATATTATGTAGAATTTAACAGTTATGAAATAACATGATAACATAAGGAATTGCCTATGCTTTAATGTTAAGTAGAAAAAAATGTTAAGTGGATAAAAAGCAGAAAACAAAAGTTAACATTTAATATGAAGGTAACTACAAAAAAAGTTTTAATTCATGGAAATAGGATTGGAAGAAAATACACCCAAATATTTAAAGGGCTAGATTTTTGTGATGGGACTATAGATTATTTTTCTTTCTTCAGTCAGCCCATCTGCATATTTTAGATATGTTTTATGTTTATGTAAAGGAAAATATCCTAATAAACTTTATTTTTTAAACTATTTTTGAAAGAAGTAAGATTTTCCAACATTCCAGTAGGAATACAAATATATATATAATAATTTTTGCTTCTTAATGAATGTGGCTTTAGTCTGACAAGCAGTCTACAGGAGAATAGTTACCAAACCTCTTCTAGAGAATTGGATATGAAGTAGGCAGATATCTCCTAACATCTCTGAGAGACACAGGTGCTATTTTAGAAGTATCCCTGGGCTCAAGAGAAACTGAAAATTAAGAGTTCGTAGTTCTCATATCTGAGTTGTGTTACTTCACTTAACGAGAGAGCATGTTGAATATGGTAGCCAGAATTCTAAGCTATTCACCAAAATTTTTGTCCTCTGGTACATAGAAATGTTATTCAATCGAACACTAACCTAAGTGTTTCTGAGAAAGGTTTTTGCAGATGTAATTAAGGTCCCAAATCAGTTGACATTAAGATAGATTTTCTAGGTGGTCTGACTTAATCACATGATCCCTTTAAATCTGAGCCTAGAGTTCAAAGACAGGGAAGTAAGAGATCCAATGCACTGGAAAGATTTATCATGGCCTTGCTGACATGAAGATAGAGGAAACCATGTGGCAAGGGATATAGGCAGCTCTAGTTGCTGGTAGTGAACCTCATCAGAGCCAGCAAGGACACAGTGGACTGTCTTACAACTTCAGGGAACAGAATTTGGCCAACAACCTGAATAAACTTGGAAGTGGATTTTTCCCCAGAGCCTCCACATAACAGTCCTTTCTGGGCTATATTGATTTCAGCCTGTGAGACTAAGCAGAGGACTCAGCCATACTATACTGGACTTCTGACTTACAGAAGAAAACCGTGTGTTGTTTGAGCTGCTAAGCTTGTGGAAATATGTGACTTCAGTCAAAGAAAGCTAGTGTAATGGGTACATTACATTGTGTTCATTGTGAATGAAGGAGTTTTGAACTATATAGAAAGGGAAATTTTTCCATATCTTATCCTCACCCCCCACCCACTTCCCAAACGATTAATTCGCTACATAACATTCTGCAAGGTGTAAATGATGATGCTTTTCTCCTTCAAAGAGGTCAACACTAAGATGGAAAAGAGATAATGGTCATGATAATAACAGAGAACATTTAGAAAATGTCATGTGTTAGCGTTCTCTAAACACTTCGTCTGCATTCGCTCATCTAATTCATACAATGGTCATTTGCAGACAGAAGTTATTGCTTGCATTTTGCATATGAGGAAACCAAGGCTAAGGGAATTATAGAAACTTACAAATTTTCATATATAAACCCAAACCCAAGTCTGTCTGATTCTAAGCCCATTTTTCTGGTGGGAAGTTATAGATAGTGTTCAAAAGGTTCACTGTTCTCTTTCTGTTCTATATACTCAGGTTGTTGGTAAACATGAAAAACCGGGAAACTGAAAAGAATACATAAAAGATACAACAATTCAAAAACCCAAAATAAGGTTTATCTTAAGTGAAATCTGGTAATCATTTTGCAGAAAACTTTTAAAATTCATTTTTCTTAAAAGGAAGGATAATGTGAGTACTTAAATAATTATCTAGGCTTGGTTCACTGATGTTTTTCAACTATCTTTTATTTGTGAGATTTAAAAAATAGTAGGAAAGTTTATTTGCTGTGAGTTGAGTCAATCAATTAAGTAGAAATTAAAGATCCATTTGGAGGGACATAATACTCTAATTCTTTTTATTATATTATGGTAGTGTAAACATTTTGAAAGCCAGCAAATACATTCTGTAGGAAAATGTAGCTCAGACCCATAAAAGAGCCATTAGAAATGATTGCCAACTATTGACCAATGAGTAGAAAGTAGGATTATGTACCTCAAAGGGCCAAGTACAAGAAGCTTCCTTAAGATCCATGCTGTGTAAGGGCACCTGGGTGGTTCAGTTGGTTGAGTGTCTGCCTTCGGCTCAGGTCGTGATCTCACAGTTTGTGGGTTCAGGCCCCGAGTCGGGCTCTGTGTTGACAGCTTGGATTCTGTGTCTCCCTCTCTCTCTGACCCTCTCCTACTCATGCTCTGTTTCTCTCTCTGTCTCTCAAAAATCAAAAATCAAAAATAAAGTAGTGCTATGCAACAGAAAAGCAGCAAGAGGTGAAATTAATTTTATTAACAAATTTTATTTCACCTAATACATAAAAAATACTATCATCTCAACATGTAGCTAATATTTAAAAAATACTGCATTCTTTTCATGCTAATCTTCAAAATCCAGTGTGTATTACACACTTATACAATATTTCATTTCAAACTAGTCACATTCCAAGCCCTTAGTAGGCACACGTGGCTACTGACTCTCATTGTTTTGGGCAGCTCAGCTCTAGAGCATGCATTCTCCCTGGGGGTGATATTGTTCACAAGGAGGCAAAAGTTGAAATTGACTCCAGACGATAAGGATCTTACCTGTTTTATGTTTATCTGTGGTATTAAAATTTCATGGAGAGGGTATATATTAGTCAGGATTCTCCAGAGAAATAGAACAGAGGGAGGGAGGGAGAGAGGGAGGAAGAGAGAGAGAGAGGAAGAGAGAGAGAGAGAGAGAGAGGGAGAGAGAGAGACAAAGAGACAAAGTATGTGTAAACTGACTCCTCCCATTCTGACATGGTTGACACTTCCCATTCCCAAAGAGTAAGATACTGTAGAAGAAGAGTGGAAGCTTTGCAGCAAAGCACAAAGGGCCCAGAGCTGTGTGCTGTCCAATATGGTAGCGAGTATCCCTAGGTGGCAATTTATACATAAATTAATTTTAATAAAATAAAATTAATAATAAATGTGGCACTAGACTCATTTCAAGTGCTCAAGAGCTACAGCTGGCTAGTAGCCACCATATCAGATAATGCCTTGTGGAGAATTTTCATCATTGCAGACTTTTCTATTGGACAATGCTGGCCTAGGGTGTGATGAGTCTGGATTCAAATCCTATATCTGCCATTTGAAATTTGAGTAACCTTGGGAAATTGCTGTACCTTTCTTTGTCTCTGTTTCCTTATCTGTAACATGAGATAATGAAGAAGATACCTATCTTAGAAAGTTTTGTGAGAAATGGATGAATTCGTGCATGTAAAGAGGCTAGTGCAGTGCCTGGGATATAATGAAATATTTCATAAATGGTAGCTGCTATTCAAGTTATCTTCTTTCTTTTGAGCTTTTCTTGGGGAGGATGGGGGCATCAATTAATATTTATAGTATAACTTCACCTGAAGCAAAAAGAAATAAAATGCCCACTCAAATAACTTAATTTTTGCCATTCAGATTAAATCGTCTTGAAATAATCTCAATCATTATTTGAGATTTGCTCTTGGTAACTCCATTATCATAGTTTTAAAATTTTCATTTGGGATTGTTTCTGTGACAGAAAAGTCACCCTCATCAAGATTTTAATTAATGCCTCAAATACTGATCTACTCTAATTTCATCGCATCATAATTTAGCTGTTACAATGTCAAGAAAACAAATTGCATTAATCAGCAGTGTTTAGTCACTCACACAGAGGTGGTGCTGGAACTAGCAAGGCCAATGGCAAATGTTATGTGGGAGGCAGATTGCATCCCTTTCTTCAGAATTGCCCATTTAGGTCATTTTACATCATCTAATTCAGATCTGCTGCCCTTGTCTTATTCTGTGCCCTCACTCACTTTTCCAGTGGGCACACACCTTGTTATTATTCGTTATAAAACACGGGGAAATCACTTTCTTGGTTGATGTATATTACTCCTACAGTGTCACAGCAGGTGAATACCCCAGCTTGGTCCCTGTATTTGGATATCCGGTGCAAATAAGAATTTCTGTGTGTGGCCCATGGTGGTGGTCAAGACATGGCTGGCAGTAACAGATCTAGCAGTAAAGAAAGTCGCCCAAGTTTCAAATTCTACGTGGTACACAACTGGTTTTTGTTTGTTTAAATAAATGCTCTACACTGGTTGTAAGAATTCTACAAATGGAATGTGGGAAAACACAATGTCTCCCTTAAGCAGAGCCTGCAAATCAGAATATATTTACAGTTAGTAAAAACTAGCAGAAAAAAAATTGATGGGCAATGAGTCTCCTGTTTATTTCGGGTCTGGAAACTACTTACTGGGTATAGCGTGAGCTCTACAGATTTAGGTAAGCTTAGATTTTTGGTAAACTTTTTCACATATGATATCTTAGAGCTGTGTAGTTTGATGGGTTATAGCAATTTCCAAACTTTTTATTCCAAATGTAATCTTATATAATCTAACATTTTCTAATGTAATCTCATCTTTAAAAAGAAAAGAAGCTAGAAATGTGGAACCAAGAGACTTGAGTTCAAGTCCTGAGCCTCCTCATCAGTGGGGTATTCTTTGGCACATCACTTAAACTCTAAGCTCGGCATACTTTGATTTCATCATTTGTAAAATGTAAGGGTTGCAATAGATTCACTCTTGTAACCAGGTATTAAGTTAACAGTGCCCCAGTTCTCAATCTAGACACGTGCAGGGAATCCAGCTTGGGTGAGAGGACGGTATAAATACAAGTTGGCTATTGGTAATAATCTAGAGGAATCCAGTCACATACCAAACACACACACACACACACACACACACACACATACACATCACAGTACCCTAATATAAGAATTTGTTATATAGAACAGAGTAGAAAAATAATTTAAGGTCGAAAGAAAGGGAAATTACAGAAAACGTATTTTTGAATTACCTGTGTATCAATAACCTGCTCAGGGACTAGAAGTAAGTTCTGGGATACAGTAGCCTCATGTTCAAGATATGACTTTCCCAAGTCATTTTCTGTGTACTTCCAAGTATATGGCAAGCCAAGGAATGGTAATAGGAACCCGTGTTAATTCTGTCTGAAAACACCATCTGGTTCTAAGCATTTATCTAGGCCACGGATGTCACAGCCTAGATGTGGTCACCATGATATTCAAAGGTCAAAGAGGGGTCTAATTACATGCCCCAGTACTTAAAGGGCAGATTCACCAGAGCATGAACATAATCACTCAGGCCAAACAAGACCCATTTATAATTTTAATTATCAGTGAATCAGACAACTCTATCAAATACCAATTATTTGGCTGTTGCTGAAAATAACTGTCTTGTCTTGTTAGTCTCTAGAATAATCTCTTGAGGGATGTTGAAACGTTCCCCTTAATGTAAATATTTGTTAATATCCATCAAGCAGAATTAGACTCATTTAATGTTTAGCATTGGTGATTTATTTTATTTATTGTTGAGGAACATCCAATATAGGAAGAATGTCGTGGAAAGGCTGTTAACATTGTACACCATTACCATCCGGAAAGGTGTATCAGTACACAATGCAGCTTACACTCCAAAAGCTCACATTTTGTTTTCATTTAAAGAAATAGCTCACCTCATAATTCAGCAAAACTTTATTTGGGGCCTTAGTTATAATTATCATTCAGTGACAAACATTTTGTGCGTGTGTCTGTATACCTGGAACATGTAATAGGGCGCCTCCCCTCAAGAGTTCACTGTCTATCTACATCAAGGTTCAGAGAAATGAATACACGCTAAAAAAATTTTTAGCTTCAGGCTCTATGTGATTTATTTTTATTTAATTTCAAAATCACACTTTGCATAAAGGATCCAAGAAATATTCCACAACAGTTACCCTGACTCTTCTATTAAATGAACCATATGAAATGAGCAATTCAGTAAGTGAATATCAGTAATTTCATATGGTTCAAAGTAACAGCATCTGGGAGAAAAAAAATGACAATACCCAGACTGTCTCAGTTTTAAAAAATTGACTATCTTGAGAATGAATACCTTTGAATAAATAGTTTTTCATCATGTCCAGGTTGTCACTTTGAGATCTGCCCTCTCACCAGTGCCTCTCAAAGAGAGTAGTATGAACCCCACTTACTCTGTGCACTCAGCTGTCATCATTTCTTCTTTTTGCTTTTTACCTACAGCAATTAAGACACGAGTGGTATGTTATCTGCACGGCTTTGATATTTCCATTTCATTTGCAACTTCAGCGCTCTTCAGTCATTTTTGACACTCTTATAATTTTTATCTGCAATTACGCTTTCATTATCTTCCTTCCCGATATTTTACATGTCCAATAAGCCTCTCAATTTCCTTAATTAACAAGTAACCTTCTTTCTTCATGCCAAAGGCTATTTTTATTCCTACAATATTTATGACTAATTGGCACATGCACACTTTTACACTTATAGTAATTTTTCTGGCCTACCCTTTATTTACCCTCTGTTTTGCTCTTCGAGAAACATCTCATCCTCCTTGGCAGTATTCGGTATTAGTTCCTGGGAGTGGCGAAATACTGTCAATTTTCCTTGGCCAGAGTTTGAGGCCTTACTCTTCATTTACAAATAATACTTCTGCTTCTGGAATGGTTGTCCCCACCGCCCTTTTTTTTTCAAGGATATTTTACCATCAAGCCCTGTAACCTTAAGTTCTTTCTATGAGCTGCTACTTGGTTTTGTTATCCTTTCATTTACCATTTAAATATTTTGCACTTTTCATTCTGGCCTTACAAGGAACTTGTGGCTTTGGACAGACGCACTTTGGTACCACCTTCCTGTACATTTGGAGCACTTCTCAGAAATGCCATCCCAGATACAAGTTCATGTTGTCAATCACTTCTTCCTATGAGTAGAAGTTGGATCTCTGCTTGGCAATTGCTATATCATCAGAAATTCACAAGAAATTAGTATATGAATTGAGTCACCAGAACAGGCTTTTTCAGGAAAAGTAAAACTATCCATAAAATATATATGTTCTATTATACCGGAAGTACATATTAACTGCAGATATATTAGACAATACAGATAAGAAAACAAACAAAAATGAAACCACCTATGTTACTCTCATTCAGAGATAACCATTACTCTTGAATATTTTTAATGACATTTTCCTTAACTGAATCCCTCTCTTTGCTTTCCTACTTTACAAGTATATTTTTCTCTCCTGAAGTAAGGTTTATTATTTTCTTAAGATATTTATAATGTATTTTTGCTTTTTCTTTCATCTAAGAAGTGAAAATTTGTATACATTTTTTCATGCCCAGCGCGGAGCCCAATGCAGGCTTGAACGCACAACCCTGAGATCAAGACCTGAGCTGAAATCAAGAGTCGGATGCTTAACCAACTGAGCCACCCAGAAGCCCCAAAGAAATATAATTTTTAATTTATCTGTTTCTCAAGAATAACTTTCTCTCAAATTCTCTGAATGTATCCAGTTTTCATTGAGCTGAGTGTCTGTCCTTGGCTTTTTCTCCTCTATTCTGTACTACACATAAAACTAACATACTGAGGGACTCGGCCCTCCTTCAAGTCTACATGAAAGTTTTGATTTCACATTTCACAATGTGAGACCATTAAATCAGAGATTAAAAACCATCTCCTGCTCTTGGGACAGAAATGAAGGACAACTGGTGATTATGATGAGGTATCCACTCTGCAAGTCAAGTGCTTTCCCCCCAAGCTGTGTGATTGGAAAATCTAGCAGGCACGAGTCCAGTAAAAGAACACTTGAACTAAAAATGTATTATCCTAAAGTGCACATTTTTATTTAATTCGGGGGAAAGCAGAATGAATCATAATAGGTCAATAATAATGACTTATGGCTTCCTTCATATGGCACATTTACAATAAATGGTAATTTACCATTAAAGAGTGGCATATTCCTTTTTGTGTGTGCAAGAAAAATTAGCATTAAATCATACTGAGAAAGAATAGGTTTTCCATTCCTACAGTTAGGATTTGTATTCAGTTATTCAGGCTTAGAATATCATATGCAAGCCACTTTCTCCCAGCTTTCCCCCTCCCATTCCCATTTAGAAAATACAGGAAGGATTAAAATGTAACCATTTATGACATCATTCCAACTGTATGCTGATGGACTGCAGATCCATTCGGTGGAGCCATTTGGAAAATATTTCATGTTCCAATCATTAGACTTGCTAAATGAGTTCCTATTTGGAATTACATGGGTTGAGAAAGAGGAAGATAGTATCTGTAGGTGGCTGTATATAAATAAATGTAAGGAGTGCATATCACCCAGGCTTCTATCACCTTGATGTTTTAGTACATTTTGTACTTTCCTCCTTCTCTCCTTTCTTTCTCCTTCCTTCCTTCCTTCCTTCCTTCCTTCCTTCCTTCTTTCTTTCTTTCTTTCTTTCTTTCTTTCTTTCTTTCTTTCATTTGACACTAATTTGGTATCTAACTCCACCTTTTTTCTCTAGGAAAAGAAGTATCAGTGCAAAGTAGACTATAAAAATACAATTCTAAAAGTTCAGGCTTTCTATCCACCTTTTAAATATTTGGCTAAAACTCTCCTCCATCTCAGAGAGGTGCCAGATTAAATTATAGGGAGCATCCTAACACTTTAAAACCTGCATATTCTATTTCTGTGGCATATAAACTGGCTCACAATAACTTGATTAGAGAAAAGTCTTGAGTAATTGGATGAAGTCAGGCTCAAAAGATTTGCCCAATAATCAATGAAATCTAGTGCTCCCAGTCCTGCTAGTTTCACGCTGCTTTTCTATCTATCCAAATGTCCTTTTCAAAGCTGAAGCTTCAGAGAACAAATATCAAACCCTCAAAATGGAGCTAATTTTATAAGCTTTTTGAAAGTAGATCGGATTTAACAGGGCTGTGCTTTTGGAAATGAATGGTTGATATAAATCAGAGATAGTGGAAAGGTAACGTTTATCTGATTTGATTTAGCAGCAATCTGGTCCAGATGGCAATGCAGAATTTAAAGATATTGAAATATACGGTTGCAGCTGGAGACTGTATAAACCTAAATATAAATAATTCAGATGTGCTTATGCATTTAACAATGTCAGTTTTAAATATAGATAAAAGCCAAGACTTTAGGCTAGCATTTGAAAATGGGAAGATGACTGAATGCAGGTGCTCTTACGTATGTGGCCATATTTCAATGCCTAATTTAGCTCCGATCTCAGAGCACAGGTAGAATTCATCAGATGTACCTGTCTAGCCCAAGAGAATGAAGCACAAATTAGTACAAGGTTAAATCTGGTGTATCAGAGGCAAGAGGTCTGATGAAAAACAAAAGTAAGTAGGAGGAACACCTGATTGAATATGACTCAAAAATACACAACCTTTTTACTCATGCCAAGATCACAGACCCAGCTTTTTAAAAAGGAAGAAAAGAAAGATGGCACTGGGTCAGCATAAGCCAATGGAAGTTTGATGCTCTCCCGAAAGCAGACTGGAAAAAAAAATCACACAGTGCCAGAATGTCGAGAAGAGTTTTTGGTGTGTGTCACACTGTTCATCTACCCGTCACAAGGAACCGTGAATTTAAAAACCTGAATTCAAATCTTGCCTGTCAGTCAAGAGCTCTGTGGCTGCAGGCCAAGTGCATAAAGAAGATAATAATCCACATCTTCTAGGGAGCCATGAGGTCTTATTGAATCAAGTAGAATGAAAGCCTGACCCAACAATACTTGTTAGTGTCTCTTCCTGCTTTGCTCTTTCCTTTTCTCTTCTCTCTTCATTTTCTTTCTTTCTTTCAAAATGTTACCCCAACTGGACCTGAGGGCTAGGGTTGGACTAAGACTTTGTCTGAATTTGGGCTCTTGTGAGATTCAGAGATGGTGATTTTTGCCAATTTTGCCAACACCAGATGCTCTCTACTCTCAAGTCAGTCCTACACACCTATACTTCTCCAAGTTTACATGTTTACATGTAAACTGTAAAGGTTACAACTTTACATGTTGTTCTGGAAGCAGATTCCCCATTCCTCTCCCTTCACTGAGGGCCTACTGAGAGGGCCCTCAAAATCATGGGTTGACACTTGGAAAGATCTTAAACTAAACTTGAGGATAGGAAGAAAGCAATGACTACAGAGGATACTGTGAATTGAAAAATTAACAAGATTGTTATAAGGTATCTGTGGAAGAAGAAGGGTGGTGATTAGGAAAAGACACCTCAAAGATGACTCTAGACCTCACACGTAGGTCTGATCAAAACCAAATCTAGAATCAAAGACTTTGGTTGAATATGAAGAATCTTCTTGGGAGATTAAGCGACTTGTCAAAAGGTCACAAGGCTAAGTACACGTTGGCTTAGAGAAAAGCTTCCCTGGCTCCTAATACAGAGACTGCCCATCCCATCTCTGTAGAAAAGTTGGGTGAAGAAACTCATTAAAGTCATTGAGAAAGCAAGATTGATCTAGAAGATCTTCATCATTGAAAGCAAGTCTATGGGAGGATGATGGAATCTTGGCATTATTTCTTTTTTTTTTTTTTTATATGAAGTTTATTGACAAATTGGTTTCCATACAACACCCAGTGCTCATCCCAAAAGGTGCCCTCCTCTATTTCTAAAATAGAGCAAGGTCATCAGAATTCCTGGAATCAATTTTAGGAGGACAAGGAAAGAACAACCTCTTTATGAGAGAGGGATGGTGGGGAGGATTGGACAAGAGACATGTTCATCCTGACACACCTAACATTATCTCAGCTGCTTGAAATTGCTTTAGGAAGTTTTTTCCCCCAAGTGATAGGTGGCTTGATTTCATTAGAAATACTCTTGTAATGTCAGCCTCCCTCTCACCTGCCCACCACAGATGGCTCACAACCGTGGCTTCTTCTGTAAGCAGAGCCCAAACCCACCAGCCAACAGAAGGAAACAGGGCTTTTTTTGGTATCTCACAGCAGGCAGAGCCAATGAGCCATACCTTTACACCAGACACGTCTCACAATGTGTTCCGAAGGCTCACAGTGTCTGGTCTGTACTTCTCTTATGGTCCACTGAGCTACACAGTGTGACAACCATTCACTTACACACCAGTCTTTCCTGGAAAAGGGGAAAGAAGATTCTTGGCATCTGTCTTTGTATTCCCAGTCCCTAAATTACAGAATCTGGAACAAGGGAGTCACACAGTAAATAGCATTTGAACTATTATGATAAACCATTACATCTGTATAACAATTCATTCATTCTTTCATTCATTCATTCATTCATTCATTCATTCATTCAAATATGAACCCCACACTGTCCTAGTGTTGGGATTACTACAGGGATTTACTACAGGGTTACTACAGGATATAACCTCACCCTTCAGCTAATATAATCTTGTCATTGAGATAGGTATTAAGAAGTTGTTCCAATAGAGTATAAAAAATATTATGCTCATTAAAGTATAGGGGGCTTTATGTGGAAGAACCAAGAAAGGCACTCAACTCAGTCTTAAGGATAAGGAAGTCTTCTCTGAGGATGCAACAAGTTGAGATTCTAAAGACTGAGGGAAAAGAGGGAAAAAAGGGAAGAAAGGAGAGAAGGAAGAAAGGACAAAAGAGGTAGAGGTTAACAGGTGATAACATGGTAGAAAGGTATTTCAGGTAAAGGTGGGGAGTTGAGAGCACATTCAGGAACTGCATAGTCTCCCATTTTTTTCACTAGGACTTTCATTCCCATCATCTTATTTAATGCCCATAGTCACTCTCTGAGATAGTGTGCTAGAGGTAGGGTTGGATTCATTGTTATGTCTACAGATGAGTAGGGAGATCCAGATTCAGAATTTAAATGACTAGCTCAGATCACACTTGCCAGGGTCTTCTGGCTCCAATTTCAGTGCTCACTCTACCATATCACAATGAAAATCATTTTGGCCTTGCTTGATTCCTGAGGTTCATGCCTAAGTGATCAAAACCATGGCTTCAGGCTGGCCCCTGGGTCAGAAGAGCATGCTGTTCCCATGCTTGGGATAGCATTCACCTTGCTCAGCCCAGTGGCCTCTGGCCTCCGCCTAAGTGTGCAGATGCCCAGAGGCTTTAACTTCAAAGACATGCCAACCCTAGAGGCTCCAGCTCTCTGTGGCTTCTCCTGGAATCCACAGTCCCTGTGCCAGGAACTCCAACTGCCATCATAGGAACAACTTGCTCCTGAGGCTGTCCTAACGCACCTTTGGAAAAACCCCTTGGGAAATCAGGGGCTATGTTGAGCTGACCTCTTAGCCCACCACCATACTGCACCAAAGTCATAGACCTTTGACGTGGGAATGGTCACTAGGGTGAATTCCAGTTCTTCTCCCTCTCTCACCTTCTGCATCCAACATCTCCCACCTCCTGTACACCTGTTTCTTAAATTCCTGTAGAATCATCTATAACCGGCTATTCATAACTGTTGCATTTTCAAAGCATGCCAGACTCAACGATAACATTTACAGAGCAGGCACTATGGCAAGCACTATTTTTCATTTTCTGTACATGAAGTGACTTGTTTGATTTTTACAACAACCTTGTAAAATAGATAATATTATTATCCTCTTTTTATGGATGAACAAACTAAGTCAGAGAAAATTTACATAACCTTCCTAAGGCTGAACAGCTGAATATGTGGCACGGTTGGGTTCTGAACGTGAGCAGCCTGACTCCAGAGGACACACTTGGCTGCTCTACTGTAAGTCAGGTCATAGACTGACTGGCTGGAAGGAGTGGGGATGGGGCTTGCAATGGATGTCCATGCCTCTGGGTGAATGCTTCTGCCGTTCCCCTTTACTTATTCCGTCTTGCTCTCTTTACCAACCTTTCCATTTTCTCCCTTCTATTCATAAAACTAAATTTAACTCATTTATATAGTCACAAGTAAACATGGTCACCCTTTGGCTTCTCCTGCTTCCCAACCCCCACCAAAATCAGGGTGAATTCATTACCCCTTAATCAATGTCCTCATAGGTATATATAGTAACGATGTCTTTATGAGCCTGACCTCTCACACCCCCAAGAGGCAGCACTTTCTTTGAGGGTAAGGGCTTATTCATGTTGCAACTCTACTACACAACACAAAGCCTGACATATGCTGAGAGCCTCACAAATGTTGCGTTGAGAAAACAGGGAAACATGCAAAGGCTGCCATTGAAAGAGGATTTACGTTTGTTCCTCAACCCACGCAGTGAGAAAAACAACAGATGGAGGCTGCCCTGAGCCATAATTATCTTAATAGAAGTAAAACTCAAAGGTAGAGCCAGCCGACAGGAGGCACTGAGTCCCTTGTCACCTGCAGTCTTCAGGCAGGTCTGGGCAGTCACATAAAGGAGAGGTTATGAAGGGATCCCAGGGTCAGCTGGGGAGGCTGATTTAAGATTCTGAACAGAGCCAGATTTCCACTGCCAAGGCCTTGCCTGGACTAACACAATAGCCTCTGTGATTTAGTTAATTTAATGTGTGAACTCGACTGGGCTAAGGGCTGTCCAGAGAGCTAGTAAAACATTATTTCTGGGTGTGTCTGTGAAGGTTTGTGGGAGAAATTTACATTTGAATTAGTAGACTGAGTAAGGAATAGATGGCTGGACATCATCCTATCCATCGAGGGCCAGAATGGGACAAAGAGGCTGACGAAGGGCAAAGTCACTCTCTGCTTGTGCTGGATACCCATCTTCTGCCCTCAGACATAGGCAGTCCGGGTTCTCAGGTCTCTGGACTCAAATCACATTTCATCACTAACTTTCCTAATTCTTGTGCAGATTCAATGTGCACATTGTGGGAGTTCTTAGCTCCCATAAGAGCCAATTCCTACAATAAATCTCATATATATGTACATATATACACATACTATCTATTAGTTCTGCCTCTCTGGAGAGCTGTGACAAATACAGCCTTGTATCTGGTCTCACTCGCAAATCCAGCCCCATGTTAATTCCAGCTACTTCTCTCTCTCTTTCTCTCACTCTCCCTCTTTCTCTCTCTTTCTCCCTTTCTCTCTATCACACAGACACACATACACACACATGATAATTCCACTTTCCTACACAAAATCCTCCAAAGCTCCCCATTGTGCAGAGCAGTTGTCCTTAATATTCTGTTCTGGGGAGTCTTGAGCTCTGCAGCATAATTTGGTGGTTTTCTATGGAGCAGAAGGGTGGAGGTAGGAAACTCAGCCAAAAGGATTTGACAGCAAAAGTAGCCTCGCTTCTTACCTTTGCCCTCAGTGTCCCACGAATTCATTTCCCCATGCTTTTGGGTATGCTGGAGGTGGTGGGGACCCTGTCAATCACTTTCTCATTAGGGAGAAATATTCCTCTCTTTAAAGTCTCAGCCCATTCACCGTCTCCTCTGTGAAGTGTCCTATTCTCCTTCCACTGACCTAGGCACTTATCACAGGCTGTTAGGCTAAACCACAAACCACCTGTTTCGCTAAACCACAAGCTCTTCGTATCTCAATGCCTCTCACACTGCTGACACACAGTGGCTGCTTAGTAAATGCTCCTTCAAAGAAAGTGATGATGGTACCTGAAGAAGAGTGAAGCCTACAAAAAAACTGTAGGAAAATCTCAGGTCGAGTCTTCAGAAACAAAATTACAATAATAACATAAATTAAAAGTGCATGCCCAGAGCCTACAGCCAAACTCAGTGCTTTGGTGGCCTTGAACTTTCTTGCCTGAGATCATGACTGATACCTCCTGAGGGGATAAATACTGAGCAGCACTTGAGGAACAGCTTGGGGTGAGGCCATTTTCCAGGGCCTACACTGCTGCCTTATTCCCTCATGCTGTCAATTAATCTAAATCAGACGTTGCCCCTGGCTATGTACAGAATTAAGGGAAGCGAGAAGATAGACAATCTGATGAGTAAAGGAGGAAGGCCAGGGCGCCTGGGTGGCTCTGCCAGTTAAGCTTCCGACTTTGGCTCAGGTGATGACCTCACGGTTCGTGAGTACAAGCCCTGCATCGGGCTTGGCATTGACAGCATGGAGCCTGCTTGGGATTCCCTCTCTCTCCCCCTGTCTATCTCTGCCTCTCCACCTCTCTCTTTCTCAAAATAAATAACTTAGAAAAAAAAAAAAGGAAGAAGGCCAGGGAAATGAGAAAAGATTCCAACATGAGCCTTTTCCAATTTAATGAGACTATGGAGAGTGCCCACGTGCCGCCGTGCTTGGGAGCAAAGGGGTTGGCACAAGTTGTCGCTAAGTGGAAATACCCACAAGAAGAAAACGATGCCAGTTCTGTCAACTTTTCCAAGAGAAAACTTGGCCCCCTGAGCTGCACTTACTTTTGTGGAATATACACTTGCCTTAAGCAAGTGTGTGGATTAGATTAGGAAAACTGTGGGATTACCCAGAAATGCCTAATTTCACTTCAGCTCAGGAAGAAGATGTCTGTTGTGAAAATTCGACAGGCAGCAAAGGAATTGTGGCAGTGTGTGTGTGTTTAGAAGCTAAGGAGAAAGTTTTGGCTACATCCTCCAGCAACATTTTTATATCCAAATATAAAATTCTAGCAGCTAATATTGCTATGTTATAGCACCAAAGTTTCTAGGAGTCATTAATACCAGCAGCTTAAACTTCTAAACACCAATTGTGAAGCAACTTGAAAGACCTCACCTTCTCCTCCAGTGGTCTAAATACAAGAAGAATAGAGGGAGTTTTGATTCATTACAGGCTGTTGTCCCCAGACTCCAAGATAGCCTCACATGGTCCTCACCTTCTGGTATTGACACCTTTAAGTAGCTCCCCATTATTATTACTATTATTATTTGTAAAGAGTTTTCTACACATCTGTGATATCAGTAAAATTTATAATAAACTAATGTATGTATATGTATGCATTCATTTCCTGCCCCTCCACCCACAGAGCACTAATTACTAAACTTTCACCAGGATATTACTGAATATGAAAGAGTGAATATGCAGCCTAACTTGGGCTAATAATTTGAGACTTTTCTGTAGGCAGTGGGAGCCATCAGGAGTTCTTGAGGAGAGGCAGGACATGATTAGATTTGCATTTCAGAAAGTTTATTTTGGCTGTGATCTGGAGGATAGACTGGGGATGAGGGAGACAGGGGGTAGAAATCACTTAGAAAGTCTTTTCAAGTTCAAATGCAATTAATAACATCCTAAATGCTAGACATTAGGCTAAGGAATTCCTTTTGCTGTTTCTTTTTCTCTTATAGCATCCCTTTGAGGTAGACCTCATCACAGGAGAGGCTCTGAGGCTGGATGGAAGGAAATAGATTGAACAGGGTTTGCCAACTGTAGCTTAGGTGTGGATATCTTTGCCCGTCTGGAATCAGTCCCTCCAGTGAAGAGAGATCCATCTGGATCCTCTGAAGAATTACCTCTCACATTGAATGTACCTGGCCACTCAAGTAGTCACATCACCCAAGCTGGGCCCAACAGATTCTCTATCCTTGTATAAAAATGCAAGAAAGGGGTGTGGGGAGTGCCTGGGTGGCTCAGTCGGTTAAGCATCCAACTTCGGCTCAGGTCATGATCTTGTGGTTTGTGAGTTCAAGCCCCGCATGGGGCTCTGTGCTGACAGCTCAGAGCCTGGAGCCTGCTTTGGATTCTGTGTCTCCCTCCCTCTCTCTCTGCCCCTCCCCTGCTCATGCTCTGTCTTTCTCTCTCTCAAAAATAAATAACATTAAAAAAATTGTTTTAATGCAAGAATGGGAGACTAGGTGGAAGACATTTATTCCAGAAGTAGTGCTTAGCATAGCTGGGTAAATAGCTCTGCTCATATCTAGACTGCGTGGGCTTTTGTCCTATTTCTTTTTTTTTTTAAGTTTATTTATTTATTTTGAGACAGAGAGAGAGAGAACACTAACAGGAGAGGAGCAGAGAGAGAGGGAGAGACAGAATCAAACTAAGGAACTGTGAGATCACCACCTGAACCCATATCAAGAGTCTGTCGCTTAACCAACTGAGCCACCCAGGCTCCACTGTCCTTTCTTTCTCTTTCTTTCTTTCTTTCTTTCTTTCTTTCTTTCTTCTTTCTTTCTTTCTTTCTTATTTTATTTTCTTTTTGAGACAGAAAGAATGAGCACAAGCAGGGAGAGGCAGAGAGAGAGGGAGATAGAATCCCAAGCAGACTCCAGGCTCTGTGCTGACAGCACAGAGACCGATGTGGGGCTTGAACCCACAAACGGTAAGATCACGACCTGAGCCAAAACAAAGTCAGATGCTTAACTGACTGAGCCACCCAGGTGCCCCTGTCCTCTTTCTAAACCTAGTCTCAGCCTCCAAACCTTCTCTCTTTGCTTTAGTTTTCCAGAATTGGCCTGCACTGTTCACAACCAAAAATCTTTCACCAACACAGTGACCGATTAGGACTGGGCAAAACTGAAGAATCCTTTATGTTTCAGAAGATAGTAAACAGTTTGAATTCTGAAATGCCACTGACACAGGGTCTACAATTTTTTCAGTGGATCTCTTTCTCTGGGGAACTAACTCCATTTTAATACACATGTAGAGTGGGTTTCCCGAGTTTGCAAGAAAGGGAGCCTTGGCTTTTTTTATTTCTATCACTTCCTCCCTCAAGCTGCACTGAGTTGCATATTAATGGTGGCTTGGCAGACCCCTGCCCAAGAGGCACAGGAGCATGAAAGACACACGTACGTGTGTGTGAGGTGTGCTATCAAAGGCCACAGGAACATCAGTAAGAAGGAAAATTGACACGGGGACAGAATCCACCCCTGATCAAACAGAAGGTCTTGACAAACCCTCATTAGAGAGGGCTTTATGCTGTGGCCTGACTGAAATGTTTTGGTCTGCAAGGATCCCGATGCAAAGGTCAAAGTGGCCTTGCAGTCAGGTATTCTAGATTCTCTTTCTGTGGAGCAGATGAAGGCAGGCCTTAAAATCAGCCAGGATCAGACCCGGGGCCAGTAGGAGTGCTTAATCAGCTGCCCTAGGTTCCAGGCAGGAAAATTCTGCCTGCTGACAAGGAGACATTAGTGACAGAGACCATAAATGTCAGTGACCTCCACTCTCTCAACTTCTTTGTCAAAAGCCCTCCTTGGCAACAGATCAGGGGGACAGGTTGCCACACTGGTCACATCTGGCTGTGTCTATGACAGAGTGACAGACCTAGAAGTATGAGAAGCCCACTTACCAGTTTCCATCTTAGCAGCCCTCTGCTTGGCACTGGGGGTGCTCGATAAACATTTGTGGGTAAAGGGTGAGCAGAGGAAGAAGGAGGGATCTGTCACCACCCAGAGCCTGGCAGGGACCATCTTCTCTTTCTCATCATTGCAGCTCTTGGGACTTTGGTTCAGAGGGAAGATTTTTCCTCCTGTCCCACTCCTGCCGGTCTATTTCCAACATGCTGAACTACATAGAGGTCCTCGTGGAGGCAGGTGGAGATCTGGAACTCTCCTAACAATGCTTCCCGCAATTTATCTTGGGGACTCCTTGAAAGATAAGTGCAGGCAGGGCTCCAGCCTGGAGCCCCTATTTTATGTATATTCTAGCTTTGCCTATAACAGTGACTTCTTCAGGGGTCAGTCACTTCATTTGTTAAAAAAGGGATAAGCCGAGTATTCTAAGGGTCCTGTTGAACAATCATCTTCCATGGCTTAGGCTGGACAGAATCATGTCACCGCTTCCCTGTATAAATGTGTCTTTACTTAAAACACAGGTTTCCTAAACAGTGTTCTGTACCTTCCGCTATTGACAACTGTCTTTCATGTTGATACTCTTATAACCTTGCCCTGACATTATCAAAGTCCAGAAAGCAAAAGCTTGATGCCCGAGATAACAAGGCAAAAGCACTCAGCACACAGTGCCCGAGTCACGGTCATGCACTAACAGCCACCTCAGCCACCACAGCCAGGGGACTCAATCTCCCAGTTAAGCCATTTCCTGGAGCAAAAGCCCACATTTCTTGACAGAGGCAACCATTCAAAGCTGCCCTCTCTGCCCTTTCAAATTTAATTTGTTTCAAATCTTGTAGGAGCCACAGAATTATTTCAGGATTGGAGTCAAGTGAAAACAGGTGTGCTATTCTTTTATCCCCCCCCACCCCCACCTCCCCTTCAAAAGGGCCTGATTAGGCGCCAGATTAATCAGACCAGCCAATGGGGACAGAGGAACCCCTTTACTCTCTTGAGCACTGGTGACCAGGACGCTAACCCAGATTCCTGGAGGCACCAATGTCAAAGCCCTGACCCAACTGACCTTCCCATGCCCCAGCAAGTGCCTGTGAAGCAGGAGGACAGGGCTACCCGACCAGGCTATGGCATCACCCACCCTGTGCCAATTGCCTTTTCTGCTCCAATGCCCGTCGGCCTGGCCCTGAGAGCCAAGGCCTGGTGGTCTAGCTTTCCAAGATCAACCTGAGCTCTGTTCTTGGCTCTCTCAGCATTTGCTTTGGCTGCTCAATTTAGGCCAGCCTTCCCGGTGTGTCAATATTCAGGGGGCTAAGCACGGAAAACATTCACAGAGTTTAAGATGAGATAGAAAAATCTTATTCAAAAAGGAAAATTGGAGTTCACCAAAAAGTCACACCAGAAAGGAAAAAAAATGGAAAAAGGAAGAAAAAAAAAAAAAAAAGATTCCAAACGTGCAGTCCTGGGAAGGGAGCCGTTTGTACTAAGAACCACTGCTAATGGAGATTTTTGTCTCAGTTCCTGCTGTGGAGGAATCCCAGGCTCAGACCTAGGGTGTCTTTGCTCATCTATCTGTACAAACACCTTGGTTTCCGTATTTCTTCTCATGAGTTTATATTTATTTATTTACTTAGTTATTTTTAATTTACATCCAAGTTAGTTAGCATATAGTGGAATAATGTTTTCAAGAGGAGATTCCAGTGATTCATCCCCTATGTATAACACCCAGTGTTCATTCCAACAGGTGTCCTCCTCAAAGCCCTTTGCCCATTTAGCCCATCCCCCCACCCACAACCCCTCCAGCAACTCTCAGATTGTCTCTGTATTTAAGTCTCTCATGTTTTGTCCCCCTTGTTTTTATATTCTTTTTCTTTCCCTTCCCTTATGTTCATCTGTTTTGTATCTTAAATTCCTCATATGAGTGAAGTCATATGATATTTGTCTTCCTCTGACTGACTTATTTCACATAGCACAATACCCTCTAGTTCCATCCGCGTTGTTGCAAATGGCAAGATTCCATTGTTTCTGATTCTTCTCATGACTTTAAATTCCATCTCGATGCTGACATTCCCAAGCTCAAATCTTCAACCCACACCTCTCTCTCTTGAACATGAGACCATATAACAATAATTGACTTGCAATCTCTTCTTAGCATTAAAATATTCAAATCCACTCTCCCCTAAGTCTGTTCTTCCCTCGGTCTTCCCTATGGCAATGCCATCCTTTCCTTTGTTCAGGCCAAGAACTTTGGGGTTATTCCTGCTTCCTCTTCCCACACCCCATCTGTCAGCACATCTCATCTGTCCTACCTTCAAAATATTTCCCATGTGTAACCACTTCTTGCTATTTATGTCACCACCACACTGGTACAAACCACCATCTTCTGCCTGAAAATTAAAGTAGGCTCTTGGGGGGCACCTGCGTGGCTTAGTCGGTTAAGCGACCGACTTCCGCTCAGGTCATGATCTTGCGGTCTGTGAGTTTGAGCCTCACGTCGGGCTCTGTGCTGACAGCTCAGAGCCTGGAGCCTGCTTTGGATTCTGTGTCTCCCTCTCTCTCTGACCCTCTCCCGTTCATGCTCTGTCTCTCTCTCTCTCTCTTAAAAATAAATAAACATTAAAAAAAACTTAAAAACAAAAAGTAGGCTCCTGGAATATCACCCTACTCCCTCTGTCCTTTCCACACCCACCCTGGCAGCACAGAGAAATGAAAATGATTCTTTTAGGATGTAAGTTAGGTTGTATCACCACCTGCTCAACACTCTCCAATGGCCTTCCCTTTCACTCATACTAAGAGCCAAAGTCTTTGCAATGGCCTTAAAGACCTTCCAGTATCTGTTCCCTGTTCTCATTCCCCTGCACTTAACCTCTGATCTCACCACCTACCTCTCTCCTCCTTGTTCACTCTGCTCCAGCCACATTGGCCTCCTGGATGGTCCTCAAACCTCCAGCCATTCTGCCACCTCAGGGCATTTGCCTTTGCTGTTCCTTCTGTGTGAAATGCTCATCCCCTACGTGTCTCCTTCTAGTTTTCTCCCTCAGTAATTTTAGTGCATTTTTAAGTGTCACCTTAACAGAAGTGCCCTCTCCAACCACTCCACATAAAATTGGAATGGCCATACATTCCACCGCTCCATTTGCCTCACTCCCTTACTATTTTGCTTATCCTGCTTTACATGTTTATGAAGCAATTATTTCTACCTGGCTTATTATATACATGTTTATTTGTTTATTTTCTGTATTTTCCAACTAGAGAATAAGCTCCAGGATGATGTAGCTTCATTTTATCCACTACCGTATCCTCAGAACCTAGACTAATGTCCCCTATGTGGTGGATATGAGGACATAGTCTTCTAGATAACTAATACCAAGCACCCTTCGAGTCTTCTGGTACCCTCAACTTCTCTTTGTATGACTATGCCAGTTTTAAAGGTGGAACGTGAGACCCAGTCCTGACCAATTAGAGCATTTCACGTCTCCCCACTCTCCATCCCATTTTTCATGATCACGTGAAAATCAGAGCCACTGAGGTGCAAAGAACTTCTCTCTGATACCTGGGTGGAAATATTGCTCTTCTTCATTGAGCTTTAAGCTAACAAGGTATAGAAAGGACTGAACACGTTGTAGCCATTTGGTTGCGGTGAGGAGAGTCCGTGAAGCCTTTGAGATGAATTGATGGGGAACAGTCAGAAATCTTGGGGACACAGATTCTCTTGACCATGACCTATTTGTCTCACATAGAGAGCACTGAACTTCAGGGAGAAAATAGAAGGCCAAAAAATAAGGCCATCTTCTTTGCCCCTGTCCTCCTGCTGAGCTTTCCCAGGTCCACCATTTAGAACTGTGAAGATGTTCTAATCTAGAACAGAGACGGCATCTTATAGTCAACTCCAACTGACTTGTGGTGGTTACCTGGAGCTTAATGTACAGAGAGATACACAGGCTGCGGGAAAATGTGCCATGATTAACTAGTAATGTCTGTTATGAATACAAAAGGGGAGAGTGGTGCATATTAGTATAGATTTTTTCCATCTACAAAAAAGCATGAAAATTACATAAAGCATGGATATACTTTCATGGATAAAGCATGAAAACAGAGCTAATTTCAGGGACAGAATCCTTATTAAATATGTATATCGTAAGGGCACACAGGAAGTGGGGGGAAGGTATGATTAGATTGAGGGGAAATTCAGGGATGGCATCTGGCAGGTGAAGCATGGATGGAAGCCCAGAAGTACAGACAGCTCATAGACTGATTTATCTGGAGCAGAGGAGCCACGTCGCAGAGAAATTTGAGATAAGACTGGAGATTTCCACCAGGGACAGCATAATTGACAAGGGCCTTGAATGCTAGACTGAAAGGGGGGATTGGCTGCAGGCAGCAACAGGGAGGTTCTGTCGGGTCTTGAGCAGGTGAAGGTTGTAATAAGATCGATGTTTGAGGCAGATTATTCTGTCAGTTGAATCCAAGATGAATTGAAGCCATGGGAATCGGTGGTGGGGAGGCGGGTTAGCATCCTGCTGCCATGAGTCAAGGAAACGCACTCTGGAAAATGTCTTAAGCAGACCTGTCATGAGTATGACCACAGACTCCTTAGCTGTGTCCAAACCTATGTCATGGACATGTTTAGAGAAGTTTCAGAACCTCCACAGAGCTTTCAGAGTAAATGACCTGAGCAATTGTGGAAGGTCCTTCAAGTCCATTTACTTGACAGTGGCCAGGGCAAGGAAAGAGGCAATTCTGAAAAAGCCGTTAAAGATTCTGGTGTGAAAGGAATTTGGGGCATTTTGTTACTGTGGCACCACAGAGTCGGTCTAATAGGGTCTCCTGCTGAAGTGTCTGCTGCATCATTGAAAGGGATGATTTGTTAATTATCAATTTCACCATGTTAGGTCAGCCATGGTAAGGGCATGAAGCGCAAATGAAATGTCACAGGGTGCAGGCTGGTAAGAAACCAAAGCAAACAGATGAATATAGGGGAAAGGAAGGCCAAATAAGATAAAAACAGAGAGGGAGGCAAACCATACGAGACTCTTAAATATAAAGAACAAACTGAGGGTTACTGGAGGGGAGGGGACTAGGGGATGGGCTAAATGCATGATGGGCATCAAGGGGGGCACTCGTTGGGATGAGCACTGGGTGTTATATGCAAGTGATGAATCACTAAATTCTACTCCTGAAACCATTAAACAAACAAACAAACAAAAAATAAAACAAAAACCAAAACAAACAAACTAAAACAAAGCCAAGTGTGGCACAGAAGTGGAGAGGTCATTTTCTAGAAAAAGAGCAGATACTGTGCTCTCACTGGCAGTTCCATCCACCAACATGGGCTAACCACTTGCAATTTTTAAAGAGAAGTTCTCTATCTAGAGTTTTATGTAAAATGTCCTGATGTTTGTTTTTAACTCGTTGAATCCTCCATTTAGGTTCCTCAGCTCAGAAACTATACATGTGGGTTTAGACACTATTACTGGGGCTAGCCCTTGATTCAAGAGAAGCAGAAGATGAACTTTGAAGCAGGCAGCCTGGAATAAAATCTTGGCCTGCCCCCGTTTTTCCTCTGTAAACCTGAACAAGGGAACCCTCAGCTCCCAGCTTCCATTCCATTATTTGTTGAATGGCGATAGTAAGAGTGATGATTGGATTCACTAGCGGTTACTAAGTACCAGGTACTGTTTCAAGGGCTGTCCTTGTATTACATCATTTTTCTCTGTTTTTCAGATGAGGAGATTGAGACACAGAAAGCTGAGGTGGCATTTCACTGGACCATGATAACAGTGGATGGGAAGCAGCTGGGATGTTTGCAAAACACATTGTAGCATGAATTCTTTTTTCCCCTTTGTTGAAATATAATTGGAACGTAATACTGTTTCGTTTTAGCTGTACATCATAACGATTTGATAAGTGTATATATAGAAAAATGATTACCACAATTAGTTTAGTTAACAGTCATCACGTCACAAAGTTACAACTTTTTTCCTTGTAAGGAGAACTTTTAAGATCTACTCTCTCAGCAACCTTCAAATACACCATACAGTTTGTTAACTCGGGTCACCAAGCTGTATACTACATCCTCAGAACTTATCTGCCTTGTAGGTGGAAGTTTATACCTCCGACCATCTTCACCCACTATTAGTTTTATTATTAGTGTAATGGAAAACAAACGGCCTTTAAAAATTCTAATTTCTGGCAGCTGCTTCTGCTGCTGGGGGACTGTCATACTTCCTTTCTTGAAAGGCTCTTTATTTAGGAAGATGCCTGAAAAGTCCTCCTAGTGTCTAAATGCTAAAGCTTCTGAGGGATGGATACTCAGTAGAGTATGCTGAACCATTCTACTAAAAAGTGGGGCCCAGGAGAGGAGGCTGAGCTGAGAAAATGAGGGGGCCAATAAGAAGAAGGAAGGTGGGGGGGGAGGGCACAGAAGAAGAGCAGCTCAAGCCACCCACATGTCTAGGGGGAGACTGGGGGACTGAGAAGTTGGTCAGTGAACTTGCCTGGAGCAGGACTAGCAGAGGAATTGTAATCACTTCCTTCTATGACTGCTGAGAGGAGTCAAACGTTGTGCTTGCAGAGAATGCTTACAGATGCAGAGAGAAGAGGGGAGGGGAGGAATAGGGAGAGCAATAACTAACACTTAGGGAGCTTTTTGTCTGTGCCAGTCTTCTTCCACCTGCTTTCTGCTCATTTAATGCAGACAACAACCTCAGAGGAGGTGTTCTATTAGCCCTGTTTTACAGATGGAGAAACTGAGGCAGAGTGGATGAGTGGATTGCCCACAGCCATCCAGCTACAAGTGACATCACCTGTGCCCTTAACCTCTATGCTGTCTTGAAAGACAGATCCAACTGCAGGAGAGGAGATGCCTGTAAAAATGAGGATTCAAAGGAAGGAATTAGCAAGAGTAAGAGTGACTAAGAGACGTGTAAACCCCCTGGGAATCCCCAGGAACTTTGGGAGGCTCAAGGAGGAGGTGGCTAGTTGTTGGTTTTCCACTGACCTGTGGTGGGTCTTGAACCATTTTAATTTAAACATTTAAACAAGGTGATACAGCTTATGTTGATCTTTGGGTGACACTGTTTATTTTCATGATTCAAATAGGGTATGCAAGTGACTAAAATCCATCATTCAGAAGTTAACCTTCTCCTCCATCAATGGCCCTGTGCTGATGCATGATTAATATGTCCAGATAGTACATTCCAAGTGGTGATAGCTGCTTGCCCAACTGTGGGGAGAAGCTAATAACCCCAAAGAAGCCTCCTAGGCATCAGAGTAAACCCCAAAGAAGCCTCCTAGGCATCAGAGTAAACTTAGTTTCCAGGACTTTCTGAATGAGGAGGGGGAGAGACCATTTTGTTATGCAGAGGCTTATCAATCGCTTTCAAAGACACAACTAATACCCAGATCTAAAAAGAGAAAATGGTGGAGCATTCATTAGGGAGGCTTTGATTTTATCTGATCAGGAGGGAAAAGAGAGACAAACCTATTACACTGCTTTGAACTTTGTTAATTTGTATAACACATGCTACTTATGTTCTTAAGGAGGCAAGATCCACATGATGGACACTTTTTTTTCTTATTGATTTACCAAGAATTGGGGCATTGCAATTACTTTCAAGAAACAATTTAACTTACAAAGATGGAAAAATCTTTGAATGAAAATGCTATCCATCAAAGGTAAAAAAAAAAAAAAAGTTAAGGGTTGTCACAGAGGAAAATGAGACAAGCATGATCAAAATGCAATGTGTTTAACTCGTAAAGAGATCACGCAGTCTCAGGATGTGTTCATGTGTGGCCACTAACATTCTCTTTTTTTTCTTTTTTTCTCTCCTCCTCCCCCTCATCTTTCTCCTCTTCCTCCTCCTCCTCCTTCTTTTCATTCTTCTGCTTGCTTCTTCTTCCTCTTCTACTTGCTAGTAATCCACCGAGCAAGAGTCAAAAGCTTTTATTTTACTGATGATCCACTATCAACTTTGCAAGCATAGAAGCAGACAGCTGCTTTCTGCCGGCCTTTTGTTTCCCAGATATGACAGGGGAAACCGGAGGGGGAGGCTTACCCATGAACTATGACTTTCTTAAAATATACCCATGCAGGGGCGCCTGGGTGGCTCAGTCCGTTAAGCGTCCGACTTCAGCTCAGGTCACGATCTCACTGTCTGTGAGTTTGAGCCCCGCGTCGGGCTCTGGGCTGATGGCTCAGAGCCTGGAGCCTGCTTCCGATTCTGTGTCTCCCTCTCTCTCTGCCCCTCCCCCGTTCATGCTCTGTCTCTCTCTGTCTCAAAAATAAATAAAAACGTTAAAAAAAATTTAAAAAATATACCCATGCAGGACCTCAAGAGAAATCCCATTTTCTCTCATTAGGAATCATTGCTCTTTGCACTAGTATACACTGTGCATCTACCTTTCTGTCTTGGAAATGGTACACATGAAGCAACTTCGAGTGGCAACTGGGCTGAAGGGTTGGCACAGGTGGTGAGCATTTACAGAGAACCACATCCTGTGACCTCAAAAGAGATGTGCCGCTTTTAGGTGGAATTTTGTACTGATTGTGGTGAGCTCCACGAGAGGCAGAAGGGAGGGGGAGAATACTCAAAGTGAGAAAAAAGCACTTGTGGAAGCTCAGAATTAAACAAAGACGTCTTGTTGAGTATTAAGAAACAAAAACAATGGATCCAGAGCCATGGAATGGTGCCCAGTGGCCCCAAATGCTCATTTGCTTTTAAGGTTGTTTGGGCTTTAATTAGTGAAGCCTTGACAGAGGGATTAAAAAACTTGAACTTTGAAAAAGAACAATTTTGCAAGGCCAAATGGGAAGAAGGATGAGTGGATGCAGACGGCAATGCATACCTCTCAGCTTGTTTGGCCAAGGATTAGAACTCTACGCTCAGAGGCGGGGCTGGTTGTTTTATTTAAAAGAAAGGTTCAGATCACTTTATTCTACTTCGAGCATGAGATAAACTTACCATGAAAAAACTTACAGAAATAATGTCTCTCTTTTTGTCGTTTTAATCCTTCTGCATTTATCAAGAGTCAATAGCTCGCACTCCCCCCACACTTGGCCCAAAGTGTATTGAACTTTTTATAGTTCCTCCAAAGTAAAAGCTACTTAATGCATTTGAACCCTCTGCATGAATTGCCTTCTCTGCTTCTACCTGGTAGACTTCTGTGTATCCTCCAAAAAGTGTCCCCCCATGTCATCTCTCTGAATCTTCTCCGAATTTTGTAACATTTACTTAAATCTACGTCTGCAAGCGCACTTATCCCATCATGCTGCAATTATTGGGTAACATAAGATATATGCAGAAGAATGCATGTAGCATGTATTTTCATTTTAAATAATAATAAGTCTAAAAACATCTATGAACTGTCTTAAAAAAAATGCAACTGAGTACCTTTTAAAGATCTTTTTGGCTTTACTCAACGATTCGTGGATCAGGATCCCATCTAGTAGACAGAAAGAAGCTCCAGGGGCTGTACAGAATGAAAGCCTTTTATAGGCAGAAGGGAGTAGGAACAAGGAAGTTATATTAGCAAAAAGTGGATTGGTCGTGGCAAGGTCACTCTCCTTTAGGGAATGGTAGGGGTCAATCAGGCCAATTATCTCACTGGTGTCCATCGGGTAGTTCCTGATCAACTGGTTGAAGATTCCATTTCTGGAAAAGGCTGAAACTGTAATTAAGTGTTGGTTGGGTGACACAGGGCTCAGCATAAGCGGTGCCATTTGGGGCCCATTGTCTTGTCAGTACGAAGCAAACAGCTTAGGAAGGAGAATGTGCCACTAACTTAAAATTTCCCGCGTGACTCACCTATCTCTCTACCTACTTGCACTGTAGCGGCAACTATTAAAGACGTTTTGTATTTATCACATCCTTGTTTTTCTTTCCAGTTTTACCGCATATGTGTGTATCCTTAAACAACATATTGTTTACTGCTGCCTGTTTGAACCTAATAGGAAGAGAATTATATATGTTTTTAGGATTCATCCATATTGATGAATGAATCATGCATTCTTAATGGAGTGAAAACTGGTTCTGGCAGTACAGAAAACTCTCACTCTTTTAATGTATAAAGCAAAGATATGCATACAGTATATAAATAGTTTGTCTATGGAGTTGAAGTTTCATAGGGGGCTATGAGTAAAAAAAAAGTTTGAAAACATCTTTAAAAATTTTTTAGGGTTCTTTATTTATTTTTTAGAGAGCAAGAGAGTGGGGGAAGGGCAGAGAGAGAGGGAGAGAGACAATCTCAAGCAGGCTCTGTGCTGTCAGCACAGAGACGGAAGTGAGGCTCTATCTCACTAACTGAACTGTGAGATCATGACCTGGGCCGAAATCAAGAGTCAGATGCTTAACTGAGCCACCCAGGTGCCCAGAAGAAAACATCTCTTAGGGGTATTATAATGAAAGAAAAAAAAAGGCTGAGAAACACTCTGTGGGTCACATATTTTCATTGCTACATAGTATCTCATTAGATGGTTAGACCACAATTTATCTATCTAATGTTGGTGTACATATGGTTTGTTTCCAATTGTTTTATTGTTAAAACACTCTTGTGTCCACAAATTAGATAACCTCAATGAAATAGATTGATTCCTTGAAAGACACAATTTACTAAAACATATACACAAGAAATAGACAATCAAAACTCGAAGAATTCTTAATAAGATTAGGATGAAAACAAGAACCTCTCTTCTCATCAGTGCTTTTCAACATCCTATTGGAAGTCTGGCTAATGCAATAAACAAGAAAAAATTTAAAAAGGTATAGACATTGGGAAGGAAGAAATAAAATTGTGTTTGTTTGCAGGTGACGTGATTGCCTTTATAGAAAATCCAAAAGAATCACCAAAAAACTGAAACTAACAAGAGATTATAGTAAGGTTGCAGGGTATAAATTAATATACAAAAGTCAGCTGCTTTCCCATATACCAGCAATGAAATTAAAAACACATTGCCATTTACATCAATAATACCCCAAGAATGAAATATGTAAGTAAAACCTAACAAATCGTATACAAAATCTATGTGAAGAGAACTATAAAACTCTGATGAAAGAAATCAAAGCATAACCAAACAAAGAGATATTCCATGTTCATAGATTGAAAGACATTATCACCAAGATATTAGTTCCTCCTAACTTGATGAATAGATTCAACAAAATCACAGTCAAAATCCCAGCAAGTTATTTTAGGGATATCAAGAAACTGATTCTAAAGTTTATATGGAGAGGCAAAAGACCCACAATGGCCAACTCAATAGTGAAGTAGAAGAACAAAGTCAAAAGATAGATGCTACCCGAATTTAAGACTATAAATCTGCAGTCATCAAGACAGTGCACTGTTGGCAAAGAATAGACAAATAGATCAACAGAACAGAATAGAGAGACCAGAAATAGAACAATATGAATATCGGTGACTGATCTTTGACAAAGGAGTAAAGGCAATGCAATGGAACAGATAGTCTTTTCAACAAATGGCGTTGGACAACTGAACATCCACATGAGTCTACACACAGACCTTACACCTGTCACAAAAATTAAGTCAAAATGGATCCTGGTGAAAATCCCAGAAAAAGTCAAAAATTGAAAGTTTACCGTTAGAAACTCCTTTGAGATAAGCTTTTAGACTTGAATGACATAATAATAACAGCAGGAGCCCAATAACAGACTTTTCTCTTCCACCACCTAGTTACCCTCTAAAAATCATTTCATTGCCATAAAACTCCTGTTGAGCAAAGATGAAACTCACATTTTGAATGATACTAAATATTAAAGTGCAGGGGCGTCTGGGTGGCTTAGTCGGTTGAGCGTCCGACTTCGGCTCAGGTCACGATCTTGCGGTCCGTGAGTTCGAGCCCCGCGTCGGGCTCTGGGCTGACAGCTCAGAGCCTGGAGCCTGTTTCAGATTCTGTGTCTCCCTCTCTCTGACCCTCCCCCATTCATGCTCTGTCTCTCTCTGACTCAAAAATAAATAAACGTTAAAAAAAATTAAAAAAAATATTAAAGCTTTAATTTTTATAACCACATTTTCATTGTATCTGCTTGCTCCTACTCTAGCATTTTCTTTCCTCTACTTTCCTTGGGTTTGTTCTGCTGTTCTTTTAAAGTTCTTACTTTTCAGTCTTTCTTTTCTTATACATTTACGAGACATTAACTTCTCTCAGTACTGTTTTACTTTTCCCATCATTTTTCAGTTATAAATATTTTTAAATTTCCATTGTGATTTCTTTTTATGTCATGTGCCTCCCCCCAAATGCATATGGTTATTTTAATCGTCTTTTTGTTATTGATTCCTGACACACTGTGTGACGGTTGGGATTATGGTCTGTGTGATGCTCTGAAATTTGTTAAGCCCTCCTTTATGGCCTAAAAGGTGAAATAGCCTCCATGTGTACTTGGGAAAAAATATATGTTCTCTAGTTATTGGAGTGGTATTCTATCATGTCTGCTAGATCAAGTTTCTTAATTTGACTCCTTGACAGTGAAAGCTATAATTTACTAAGATAAATGTGCTAAGTGTCACCTAGTCTGAAGGTGACTTCTCCATTTTTCTTTGTAGATTCATTGATATTTGCCACATATATTTTGGTATGTTATTAGGTGCATACAGTTTAGACTAATATTATATTCTGTATCTCACCGTTGCTTTTGGCCTTAAAGTCTGTTCTGACTAACATTAATTATGCCATCTTTCTTTTTGCTAGTATTTGCCTGGAATATCTGTCAGCGTCCGATTAGGAAAATAGAAACCTCCTTAAATATCTAAACAGAGGGAATTTAATTCAGGAAATGGGTTACACACATTATAGATCTGAGAAACCCACCAGGGATGGTGAGGCAACTCGGAGATTAGCCACAGCAAGAAGCTGCTACCACGTGTGGGGAGGGGAAGCAAAGGGGAGAAAATGATATCAAAGCCCAGGGGTCGTGGCCACCCAGTAGAAGTGGAACCACAGTGACCAAGAGGGGGCTGTAGCAACAGAGAAGATACTGCAGTGCTGGAGATTCTACCGAAAGGAGAGTAGAGACGAAACCACAGGTGATGGCTTCCTATTGTCAGCCCAAACTCGGCCTCCCGTTGACCCAACACAGATAAAAAGCCATGGACCCGGAGAAGGCAGCTACTGGACATAAGCACCACTTTGATTTGACCAGTGGAAGCCCCTTCACACTGGCCTCTGTGCCCTTTTGACAGGTCCTCAGCAATCTAACATAGCACGGCCTTACTTTATGACACAAAAACACGTTCCAGGCTCATCTTGTTCTTTTTCTGCAGACCTCCAGGGAGATCTTCATTACTCTGCTCTGGTTCTAACAGCTTATGCAGGTCCTCTATTGGGAGCAGAACTTTTCTTAACTGCTTCGACTCTGATTCCTCTTGCTTCCCTAGAGCAGGATAACGAGGACAGGAGTCAAAGGGACATGGCTCAAGGCCTTTTCAAATTTCTGTACCCTAATGTTCTAGATCTGGCTCCTGTGAACTGAGTATAAATGGATTCTGTTTTGGAGTCCAATATGATAATCTTTACCTTCTAACAAAATAGTTTAGTTCTTCCTCATTGTATATTTAGATTAAATTCTACCAACTTATCTAGTACTTTCTATTTGTCCCTCCTATCCTACTTGTTTATCTCTTGTTTTAAGCCCTTCTTGCCTTCTCTTAGGTTGATTTCATTTGTTTTCCTTTCCCTTATTCCATTTTTGCCCCTTCCTGCTAGTTTGTGTGTTACATACTTTATTTTTGTCCTTTTAGGGATTACCTTCAATTTTTACCAGTCATTTTTAGTTTAACAAGCTTTAAAAATAAAGTCCTTCCAGGGTTCTTGGGTGGCTCAGTTGGTTAAGTGCCAGACTTCAGCTCAGGTCATGATCTCATGGTTTGTGGGTTTGAGCCCCGCATCAGGCTCTGTGCTGACAGCTCAGAGCCTGGAGCCTCCTTTGGATTCTGTGTCTCCCTCTCTCTCTGCCCCTCCACCGCTCATGCTCTGTCTCTTTCTCTCTCAAAAATAAACATTAAAAAATTTAAAATAAATGAAGTCCTTCCGTTTCCACTTCTTTTCCCATTTTTCCTTCCTTTTCCTTCACTCCTTGCTTCATCCTTCATGTTTTTGCCCCTTTGTTCTTTTTACCTCCCTTCCCTTTTCAAGTGATTGGGTCTTAAATCCATTAGGTGGGCCTGACAAGGTAGATCTCTACACCAGGATGGAGGTGGCAGAGAGCAACAGAGGAAAGAAGGTGTCTCCATGGGGTGGGGGTGGGGGTGGGGGTGGGGCAGATCCTGTCGTGTGACAGCCTGGCACAGGGTGTTGAAGAGAGTGTCCCTGGGGGAGGTTGCCTGGAATAAGGTATAAGAGCCTTATCAGAATGTGTAGAGCAACCATATGGAAGAGAAATTTGGTTAAGAGTGTTGAAGCTTGAAGTGGGTGGGTTGGTTGTACCCTTTGGAAGGAAATCTACATAGGACAAGGAGGTATCTATGTAGGAGGTGGGAGGTAGGGGTGGGGCAGGAAGTAAAGTCAGGCTTCTGATTCTCATATTGAAAGTTCAAGAATGGTGAAGAGAGTAGTCACGTGGGGAGGTAGGCTGTGGACTGCTAAGGAGGGCTTCTAGTCAAGACGGTGGTTCTGTATAAGATGTCAGACCCAGAGCAGGGTGAGGAAGATCTCTCTGAGGTGGTTACAAATAAAAAGCAAGAGCCTGGAACATCTTTTCATGCCATAAAGTAGGAAAGTACTCAAAAAATTCTGGGGACATTTCAAAACAATACAACAGTCACCTCAAAGAGCTTTTCATTGATAAAGTTGAGGACAATTTAGACATCAAAATAAATAATGAAAATAATGGATTATTAAGCATTTAATAAAATAAGAACTCATGAGTCCATATGACATAAATTAATTAATTAATTGAAATATTGATGAAGAATGACATATTTATGTGGTTTCATTACACTTTCTATTAAGTACTTTTTAACTACCAAAGAAAAAAAAGAGTAGCTTTTCTACAATGAGTGGAAAAGCTTGGCATGTATCACTTTAATCAACTGATCAGGTTTAGCATTCTTCAGAAAAGGACAACCACAGGACAGGATGCAATAGCATCGGTTCTGTGTTATTTCTGCCAAAGATGTATTAGCTTAAATTTAATCATGAGGAAACATCAGACAAATCCAAATGAGGGACATTCTACAAAACAACTGGTCTGTAATTTTCAAGTGTCAAGGTCATGAAACTCAGGGAAAAATTATTGAACTAGACTAAAGAGATATGACAAGTAAATGCAACACAGGATTTTGAACAGGATCTTTTTGCTATAAAAGATATTAGGACAGATGAGAAAATGTGAATAGGTATGAGGATTAGATGGAATAATGTCTCAATGTAAATTTACTGATTCTGATGGTTACTTTGGCTATGTAGGAGCATGTTTTTGTTTGTAGGAATCACACATATAAGTATTCGGGAGTAATGGAGCATCAGGTATGCTACTTACTCTCAAATGGCTCAGGAAAAAAAATTATTCTGTAAGTTGGAAAATACATTTTTAAAGATGGTTAAAATTTTTATGTTTCTATGAATCACTTTAAAAGAGTTTAGATCACCAACTCTGTTCATCTCCCTCTTGACTTAATACTATTATACTGGGTTTTCATTATAGCTTCCTGATTTATTTTTGCCCAGTATATATATTTTTAATTTTTTTAATGTTTATTAATTTTTGAAGGAGAGAGACAGAGTGTGAGTGGGGGAGGAGCAGATAGAGAGGGAGACACAGAATCCAAAGCAGGCTCCAGGCTCTGAGCTGTCCGCAGAGCCCTACGTGGGGCTCGAACCCATGAATTGTGAGATCATGACCTGAGCCGAAGTCAGATGCTTAACTGACTGAGCCACCAAGGCACTCCATATTTTTGTCCAATATATTAAACATTATTGTTTTATACATCCAGTTTTCTCTAAATTTTCCCGTATATTTATATTTTCTTTGCTAACAATTACTTTTAATACCATGGGCCTTCCTTCTGAGGTTTTCATTCTCACAAAAGAAAATCCTTCAGAAGGTCTCTCAACAAGAGAGCATCTGTTGGTAGCACACCTTTTTGTGTACCTGAAAATGTTTGTATATAAATCTCATTCTTGAAATACAGTTTTGTAGGTTATAGGATTCTAAAGTAACAATGATTTTCTTTCAGATCCTTGAGCTAGTCTCTGTCTTCTGCTTTCTGTTGCTGATTTTAAGAAGTGTATAGTCATTCTAATTATTGTATCTTTGTATTTAATCTGTATTTTCTTTCTGGATAGTGTCAAGGTTTTCACTTTGCCTTTGGTATTTTTCAGTTTCACTACAAAATCCACAGGTCTTTCTGAATGTGAAGATTGGTATCTATTACGAATTCTAGAAAACTGTCAACCATTATCATATTGAATATTGACTTTTCCCAATTCTCTCAATTAGCAATTCTGAAATGCCAATAAACATCTCTTATACCTTTACAATGTATCTCCTTTGTCTATTAAACTTCTCAGTTTTTAACTTCTGCATTTCTCAAAATTTCAATACTTTTATTTTAAAAATATATTAAAATATCATTTTATTTTCCAAACCAGATAATTTCAACACTTGTAGTCTTGGTGGGTCAGATTCTACATTTGGTTGTTTCTACTGACTTTCAATCATGGTGGTTTATTCACTCATATGTTTAGTCATTTTTTATTGTTGGCTTATGTTCTTTAGAACTATTATCCACGGTAACTTTTTGAAGCCTGGTTTAAAGTCTAGTCTTCCAAATAAGTATTTCCAGTGTTTCTGCCAGACATTTGGTAATATTATTACCTGAGACCGTTCGAACTACATGCTTACCTTGTGATTTTGGGGGTCCAAATCTGATAGACTGTAGACTTGAGTTTATAGATTCTTAGGAGAGATATTTCTCCCGCTTCTACCCAGAGCCATGACCCAGAAATCTATGCACTCCTACAATCTTTTTGTAGTGTGGGCTTTTCTTTTTCTAGTTCATATCCTGAGAATATTATCTTATAGGGTTTCTACTGGTTTCACGGAAGAGGTCAAAAGCCCTTCAATCTCTTCTCCTCCCATTTCCAGACCAGAAAGCCTCTAAAGTAGAATGTTACTTTGAGATGCAAAAGGACCCTGGTAATTTACCAAGACTGAATTTTTTCTCACCACTCTAAAGTGGTAGGATCTGGGAATCCGACTTGATTTCAAGAAAACAAAAAACTACCCTAGGCACTAATCAAAGAAACTATGGCATTTTTCCACACTTTCAGTATGAAGTAGTTGAGTTTTTTTCCCTTGGCTCTCCCATAGCAATGTGAATCAAAGAATCTAAAGAAAACAACAACAAAATAACAAACGACATCTAGTATAAGATGTATAATCTAGTATAATCTAGTATAAATCATGACGAGATAATTTCCCTCAAAGTCATTGAGAGCTACCATACTTTCTTCTGCAGTTTCTCCCAAATTCCAAGTGTGTTAATTGTTTATACAAAGAAAACTTGCACAAAAGTTGTTGCTAACTACATGAAAGTTCTTTGAGGGAACAACGGCACCTAGTTCTAGAGAGCCTAGGGCAAGGCTGCTGGGCACTGCAGCAAAGAAAACAAAAAATATAGATTACTTGATTGATTGACAAAGGTGTATCATATAGCCTTTAATTGAGAGGAAACAATATAACACAGAGATAAAGCACATTGACTATGTGTCAGGTCTCATGGGTTCAAATCCAGACTCAGTTACTTGTTAGAAATGAGGTCTTAGGTGAACCTTCTCTAAGTTCAGTTTTTAATCTGTAAAATGGGGGCCGGCGGTGGGAGTGGGGGTAATAACAGTAGCTTTTTTAATGAGGCATTTCTAAGCAAATTTGATTGAAATGATTGTTATGGAAAGGATTATGGGTAGTCAGAAAATCTCTCAAGGAAGCAGTTGCAGAGAAGTGGGCCCTTGACCAAAGCCTTGAAAGATGGTGATTATTTGGATAGTCAGAAAGGAACCTAAGAAACATCTCACACAGATGTATTTGTCTTTCTAATTATAGAGAGGTTAGTGGAGCTCCTAAAGCCACTTTGGATCTCAACTTCCCTCCTGATTCATGGAGAGAACACCAAGTAGTACTTATAGACTCTAGATTCATTGCCTGGGATTAAATCATGGAATCATAGGTCTACCTCACTGATAACTTTTTTTTTTTTAAGACTAAACCTCAGATTTTTTTATTTGAAAAGTGGGAGAGGGCTTACTTCACAGGGTTATTGAAATGATTAAATAAAACAACCCATATAAGTAATATATAGAAACTATTCAATAAGTATTTATTTTAAATTCATTTTTTAATTCTTAGTAATATTACCATTTTCTCCAAATGTTTCCTTCTCAAGTCCTGACTCTCTGGAGTATTGCTGAACTTACATGATCTGCCTTCCTCATCCACCCTTTGCCCTAAGTGGAAGAACACATTTCCTGATTAAAGGGGTACATCCTGTGAAGACTGACTGTGATGGCAAGTCCACAATAGACAGAGAGACAATGTATTCTTGTTCAGAGCAGCCACCAACAGTGATGACAACAGCCCTCAATGGGCTGGGGTCAAAGATCAGCTGTCCCTCTGTCACTTCATTCTTCTTCTGGCTCCCAATGGAGTTCATTAGGAACTCAATCTCAAGTCTAAAATTCAATCAAAGCCCATCCTCACAGGCCCAAGCAAAGGACACCAAATGAACAAATTCATAAAGCAAAACAAAGCCCTCACTCAATCTTCTGAACAGTAAGTTTACCACCCCTTTGGTGGTTGTGGAAGCATGGTGCAGCCACCAGCTAGGTGGGAAATGCTGAGGGAAGTTGGTGATTCAAGCCCTGTGGATGGGGGTTGGAGGTTAGCAGGAGGGCTAGATGGAAATCCTGGACACCCTCCGGAAATGCCAGAGTGAGGGCCAGCAGTGCTTCTCCAGATGGGCAACCGAGAAAGCTTAAAATGCTGAGTCAAACTAAAAATGGGAAATGTGACCACAGAGGCTGTTTTTGACAAAGCTCTTTTCTTGTCTCAGCCTCATGGGAAACATGCTCCCTTGGAAACCATTGGAGTAGTCGATGCCTGTCCTGCACTTCTCAAGGCACATGTGTGACATTTGCCCTGGATGCAGCTGGAACCCATCTTTTATGGCATAGTTTATTCCTCGATGCCATTGTCTGCTGGGAGATTGCCCAGATCCTGAAAGTGTGCAAGCAATACTTTTCAATTACTGTGCAGTCATTCTGACATGCTGTGTGGCCTTCACCAATTTGCTGCACATTCTGTCTTGATAGTACCCACAAAGTAGGCTTCTTGATAGTGTGGATAAAGTAATTTCTCTATTTTGTTGCCCAGAACTCTTTTTTGTAGGCTCAACTTATCAACGGATCAATGCAGATCAGAATATAGGAGAGAGACCACCTGAGTGGTCTCCAATAGAAGACGATGAGAATTAAATGGAGAAATGTGGATGGGGCCCCTGTAATGTGCCTTGGCTAGCAGAAACTCTGCTCAACAAAGGGAAAGATATGGCTAGATCAGAGAAATCCAGCAATCAGATCAGCATGAATGACTCTGCTAGGTATACCTAATGCCCTTCTTCCCCTTAATGTGGTTGGTTAATTTTTCTTGGAGAACACTCACATTATGAATGCTATTTCCAAGCATTATGCTCAACACTTTAAATATATGGCCTTACTTTTGGCTTTTGGCTCAAGGTGACAAAGGTGTAACTGTCTTTAGTTGTCCCAAATCCAGGCTCATCCAACACCAGCTGCTTCCACCATGCCACCTAAGGTCAACCCCAATGAGATAAAAATTATATACCTGAGTTGGACTAGTGGGGAAGTTGGTGCCATGTCTGCCTGGCCCTAAAGATCAGTCCCCTGGGTCTGTCTTGAAAAGAGTTTGGTGATGACATTGCCAAGACAACCAGTAATTGGATGGGTCTGAGGATTATAGTGAAACTGACCATTCAAAACAGGTCTAGATTGAAGTGGGACCTTCTGCTTCTACCCTGATTATCAAAGCCTTCAAGGAACTGCCAAGGGACAGAAAGAAGAAGAAAAACATTAAGCACAGTGGAAACATCACTTTTAATAAGATTATCAACATTGCCTGACAGATGTGACACTGATCTTTAGCCAGAGAACTTTATGGAACTATTAAAGAGATCCTGGAGGCTGCCTAATGTGTGGGATGCAATGTCAATGACCTCCCCCTCATGACACAGAAGATATGAATAGTGGTGCAGTGGAATGCCCAGCTAGTTAAGAACTACAAAGGAAAATATTTCAGTGAAAGATCATTTGACGACCTAAGCAAGTAAATAAATAAATAAATGACCTTATTTAATTCCCATGATAATAACATAAAGTTGATGCAATTTTCTTTCTTTTTCAGATGAAAGAATCAATACTCAGGCTTGAGGAACTTTGGTAGAAGCTGGAATTCAAACACAGGCCTGGGTAAATCTAAGTCCCATGTTTTCAATGACATTGCTGTCAATCTTGGTTTCTAGAAATAGAAAATCTGCCTTCTTCTCTCTGCAGCTTGGAGCGGTTTCTTAGTAGTGAAGATGCCACAAACAGCCTCAGAAAAACAGAGGGTATTTGGTCATTTTTTATAGTTTTGCATACTTAACAATATATAACTTTCTTATTAAATTTCTATAAACCTGTATTGCTTCAAGACAAAGTTATTTCTCCCTGTTCTGACCCATCTCATGTATCATTACCAGAAGAGTCTGGTTTAGTTACTTCTCTGCTTGGGAACCTCCTAATACCTCCTAGTGGTCCCCAGGGCCATGGCAACAATTGGATATCCAAAGCTGGCCACACCCTGCTTTTTCAGGCTGACTTCCTGTTGCTGTAGTCCCACCTTGGGGGTTCAACTGTGCTGTGCAGATATCTACAACAATTGGGATTTTAAGCCAGACCATGTCTGTTTTAAATATTTTCTGGGACTGCGCTTATACGAAGTTTGAAAAGTTCTTCTCTCATTCAACTACACCCCAGTTCACTCACCTGAATGAATGAATCTCCCTACTCCACATCTCAGCTCAAGCTCATCTTTCTCCTGAACTGCTCTTTCTGCCAACACTGCCTTTTGATATCTCACGAGTCCTTCAAGGCCTGGTTGAAATGTCCTTGCCTCCCTGTCCTTTATGTATTTCCAAAGCTCTTCACTCACAATGCTCTTGTAGAACTCACCACACCAAACCTTGTGGTGTGGTTATTTGGGCCCATCTCATCTTGTCTTTCCCTTGCTTCTGATGTCCTATCCTAGGGTTGAGCAGGTAGAGACCATGTCCATATCTCCATTATACCTGTGTGCTACCGCAGCATCCACTATTATGTTCCAAAGATGCCAGGCACTTAATAAATATGTGCTGATTTGAGCTTAACTGATATTGATAATTATCATTTTAGGCAATGGTTTAGGTAAAATGATTGATGAACACCATCTTTAGTTCTTGGAAGATGTTATGGTTTAATTATGTTCCCTGACCACAAAAAAAGATATGTTGGAATCCTAACCCCCAGTACCTCAGAATGTAACCTTATTTGGAGGCAGGTCTTTACAAAACTAACAAAGTTAAAAATCAGGTAATTAGGATGGGCTGTAATCAAAATGACTGTGTCTTTATAAAAAGAAGAAATTTGGACACAAAGATGACACACATAGAAGGAAGATGGCATGTAGTTACAGGGAGAAGATGGTCGTCTACCAGTCAAGGTGGGAGGCTTGGAACAGATCATTCCTTTACAGCTCTCAGAAGGAATGACATCGTGATTTTAGACTTCTAGCATCTAGAACTGTGACATAATACATTTGTCTTGTTTAAGCCACCCGGTGTATGGTGCTTTGTTATGGAAGCCCTAGAAAGCCAATACAGAAGCCAAGTGTTAATAGGGACCAACAAAAGCATCTTGTGCCTACTATTACAATCCTTGCCTGATTACAGGGGTAAGGCAGGAAGGGCCATATTAATTTTCTTCCTGCAAAGGATCTTTATCCAGGCAGGAGGGTTCCAGATTTTGCTTTATTTTATTCTGTTTGTTTCTTTACAGATACCTTTGGGATATTTCTTTCTTCAACTGAAGGTCTATTGAGGGTACTAATGCTGAAATATAACCTGAAATAACTCATGCTTTAGCTTTCTCTTTCTCCAGGTCTTCAGATTCCTTAAGCACAATAAGAGCAGCTTTCATTTTTCTTGTGTGTGCACTAGCACCCATCTATACGGGCACATAGTATGTTTGCTGAAATAGCAGTGATTCTCCACTTCTTCTGAATTCCACTGTGTTGTGTCCATCCCTTCTGACCCTTAGCACTCTCTAACTCCTCTTACATCTATGTGTGTGTGCAAGTCTTATCTTTCCCTCTAGACTGTAAATTTCTGAGGTAGAATCCATGTGTGAACAATACCTAGTACTCAGTAATAAATGCCTATTGAATGGACAGATGGATGAATAGATAAAAGGGAGTAGGGGGAGAGCAGTGGCTGGACACCTAATCTTGGAAATAAGAGAGAGGGAAATTTAGTCCAAAAAGGAAAAGGGAGGTGGATCATCACTCTTTGGCTCCTGTTTTAAATACATGAAGTTGAGGTACACCTGGGGCTCATTTATAATTATTTACAGCTGCAATGTCAGAATTTAATGGACAGAACCTAAAGATATATGAGGAAACCTATGGAATATTCATTTCGGCTGTCACTGACTACTGAGGGCTTCTAAGAAAAGCCATTTAGATTAATAATAATAATAATAGTAATAATAATAGGTAATGCTTATTGATCTCTTGCTATGGGCCAGCCACTATGCTAAGAGTTTTTATACATCATTTCATTTAATCCTCCCAACAACCTTATAAGTTAGATGATATATTTAAAAATATAGATTCATGAGATGGTAAGTGAAGCACTCAAGGTTTCAAGGCAGGAAGTAGTGGATTCCACTTCAGTTCGTACTATGCCAGAGCCTAAGCTTATGACCTCGGCTACAAAGACTCATTTATAAAATGTTCTTGCCAGAAGCAGCCAAAGCTTTGGTCCTGTTTGCAAGGTTGTCTTTTGTGACAAAAATTATGAAAAACTTCTGCTGTAGTATGAATGCTGGTTTGTTGTACAATGTATACTGTTTCCTGTGTACCCATCTGTATCTAATTAAAGAAAAATGAGGACATATATTGATAAGGATACCTTGTTGAGAGTGGAATACCAAATGTTTCATGTGAAGTTTGGTTCCTCATATCTACTGGTGGTCGAATGCATTCGATTTTGCCTGAATAGCCAAGAGTAATTTCTGGATGGCAGCTTTTAGATGCTATTTGCTCCTAGTGGTGATTTAAAGCAAGAGGCCAGGATCATTACCATACTACAGATTGAAATCTGTGGGAATACAGGGAAAGGAGGAGTCACTTTGAATTGTATGTTATAGAGTGTTTGCAAACATGTCAAGTCTTTTAGTTTAGAAGTCAATGCATTCCTTTTTCTTATTTAGTCAGCAAATATATATATATATATACATATATATATATTTAGTATATATATATACATATATATATTTAGTATATATATATATATTTAGTATATATATATATACACACACACACATATATATATATATATATATATATATATATATATTTAGTACCAGGCAATGTTGTGCACCTTCTGGATTCAAACCCAGTGGTAGACAGGTCAGGTTCTCTGTCCTTACTGAGTTTATAATCTGGAGGGGGAATTGGCTGTTGTAGTCCTGTGTAGGGGGGGGCAAAGACAGCAGAAATGCAGGGTGCTATGGGAGCATGTGGGAGAAGCAACTTGCTCACGACCAAGAAGTCAAGAAAGACTATAAATTCGAGACTAGAAACTTCGAGAAAATTTTCAAAGAACTGAATATTTTTAGATTAAAATGGAATTTTACTTCATAAAGCATATGGCTATTAAATTAAAGGGACTCCTATTAAGTTTGAAAGATGACAGAAGGCTTTAAAATGTCCTCTTGGCCAAATGGCTAGTTATCCAAATAGGGTAAGTGTCCACCACTGGGAGACGCACATTCACTGAGGCACCACCACCAGAGGAGGGATCATGCTCCTTCATCCAAAGGGGTGTTTCCTGAGCCCAGAAATGCCAAATGCTAGAGGAAGGCCTTATTGTGTTTGTAAATCTGGCCTAGATGACACCAGGTAGTCTGTTAATTGTTTACCTAAACGCCTTTCATGTCACATTTGCTGCTGGTGTATCAATCTTTTAATCACACCTCACAGCAATGGGAGTTACCTGAGAGGAATGCCTGCATAACAACTTTTCCATCCTTGGATGCAATTTCAGAGCCATCTTCCATCAGAAAGAGCAGTGGAATTCTAATCTGATTGGTATTAGATCTCTCATCTAATACAGAAACATAGTTACTTTACCACCAAATCTTCCAGTTCACAAATGCTGAGAGTTTCGATAGTATTACAATGATAGAGTTCATTGCAATTTAAAAGTTATTTTTGTTGTTCTTTTATTTTTTATCTTATTTTATGTTCTTAAAATTTATTTATTTAAATTCAAGGCAGTTAACATATAGTGTAGTATTGGTTTCAGCAGTAGAACCCAGTGATTCATCATTTACATATAAAACCTACTTTTTTAATATGAAATTTATTGTCAAATTGGTTTCCATACAACACCCAGTGCTCATCCCAACAGGTGCCCTCCTCAATTCCCATCACCTACTTTCCCCTCCCTCCCACCCCCCATCAACTTTCAGTTTATTCTCAGTTTTTAAGAGTCTCTTATGGTTTGCTTCCTTCCCTCTCTGTAACTGTTTTTTCCCCTTCCCCTCCCCCATGATCTTCTGTTAAGTTTCTCAGGATTCACAGAAGAGTGAAAACATTAAAACCTATTTTTAAAACAGTATAGGGGACTCATCGCCAATGCACACATCCAGCTTTCTGTGTGTTGAGATGCCACCTAGTGGACGATGTTGCACACAAAAAGTAAAACTAATACTTCATGAGTTACGATCTAGCATCTCCCTCGTAGAATTTGAGGTCTGAGTGACAATGGGTGACAAATCTTCCTAGCTAGTGAACTCTTTAAATTTAAAAGGTAACATTATATATTCAGCATACATTCAACTTAAAACAGACCAAATTTGGAATTCCCTTTAAACATTCTGTCAAGTAAGATTTAAAAGGAGAATACCAGAAAATATCTGCATCAAAGGGATTGGTTTTGAGCTATCATTGGTGGTAGTGGAAAGAGAAGCTGATGTGAAATAAAAGTAGCCTGTTTTTTCCAAGATAATTAAGATTTGGGTCAAATAGAAAAAAAAAACAGACTTCAGAACTCAAAGCAGATAACAATTTTAAAGATGCATTATGTTTCACAACCTCTTACAGGATTAGGCATCTTTAATGCACCTCTGTGTTCAGTGAGGGCTGATGTTCAGATAAGGTTTATTGACTATCTACTATGTGCTGAGCACTAAGCTAGGGACTGAAATAGAATAATGAGCAAAAATGAAGGAAGCAGAGAGATACAACTTCAGAACATTATGGATTTTGCCACTTAATTTTACAGGTAGGATTATGTTCACCCATACTTTCTTTGGCGCAATCCTAACAGAATTGATTGTTCTGGTACTAAAGGCCAACAAAAACTCTGCTAAGATAACTTGAGATCACTGACTTTCCAGAATTCCAGGACTGGTAGGGGAATCGTTACATCTTTGGCAATAAACTTGTTAAAGTGGTTTGAGCTTTCCTTTGAATAAAGATCAGATAAATCTTACCGTCTTGCTACCATGGGGCTTTGGGAGAATTATTCGTTCTCACGTGGGGTTGGCTGAGCGTTGTTCGCCTTTCATGGAGTGCCCCAATCATTTCCATAAGGCCCAGACATCAAGGAGTTAAAAGAACTTGGGACAATGGAAGAACCACCATCCGCCAAATTGAAAATTCAGTGCACACCCTAATTCAGATAATTCCCCAGGATTATGTGAGCAGAGGGGGAGAAGTTAGGGGGCTGAGTTGAACTTCCTGCTCTTCTATCACCTTGGTTGAAGCAGTAATTACCATCAACCCTCCCTTGGCTCCCCAAACCTTTCCCTGGAAAACAACATCAGAACACTCCAGAAATCTAAATCTAAGCAACATGATGATTTGAGTAAAAAAAAGAGTTAATGAAAGTGTGATACTTCCCACTCTCACCCAGCCTTCCCTAATTTTTGATATACTCTTAGTCTTAGGATCCGGCAGTATAATCTCTAACAGAGATGTTTGTGAATGTATGCATGATGCAAGTGGAATGGACTAGTAATGAGAGCCCTGGTGCTGCGGTTGTCCAACACATTGTTAAAGATTGGTGAAATCTATATAAGAACAAGTCAGAAGAAATGGCCAAAAAGTAAGAGTGTTTAGCTACATTGAGAAGTATAGTGAAGTGGATAGAGCATGAGCTCTGGCCTCAGGCACACTCGCATTACTACCACTTAGTGATGGGGTTTTGGGTGAGTGACTTAACCTCTCAGAACCTGTTTCTTCATCTCTAAAAGGGGATAATAACAGAACCCTTGAATGAGCTGTTGTAAAGTTAAATATTATATAAGTTAAATATTAAGTTATATATTATATAAGTTAAATCTTTTAAGTAAAGTGCTTATCACAATGCCTGGCATATGCTGAGTTATAAATTTAGCTCAGTTATTATTATTATGAGTTTTATAATCATTAATATTTAGCTATATGAGTGACTTCATTTGGATAATGTTTGACTACTGCATTCAGTTCTGGATGACATATCATAAGAGGGCTATGATATGGTAAGTAAGAGAGAATTCAAAGCAGTTTTGATCAGCTGTATCATGAAGTCATTTCCCAAGATCTGTTTGAGAAAGTTACAAATAGGGGAGCATTACATTGAACTTCAACTATTGAAAATCCTGTCATGTGGAAGAAGGGTTATGCTTGTCCCTTGTAGCCCTAGACACAGAACTAATTGGCGTGAATGGAAGTTGAAAGTTTATATATTTCAGGTCAATATAAGAAAGAATTTTCTTTAGAATGTGCTGTCTGAGAAGGAGGTAAATTTCCTGTCCGTGGAGATACTTAAATCTGAATGACCAGTTGTCATGGATATTGGCTGTGAGGAAAAGGACTACATTTCAAACCCTAAGTGATTCTCTGGATTAGGTGCTTGTCCAAATCTCCTTCAATCCTGAGATTGTCTCATTCTAGGAGAAAGAAGAAGAGAAAAATAAGAAGTGATAAAGGTAAGAGATGGAGGGAGGCAGCCATCCCTGTTTCCTTCCTTTTCTCCCTTCCTCCTGGGTGGTGTGGGATTTTGTGATGGCCACCGCTGGCCCCTAAAACACTTCTGTGCAAATTATAAAGTGGAATCCAATGGTATCCACTCTGGGCTGCTGCAATACTACTGTTGGAGGGGATAGTGAAGATGGCAGTGTCTTCATAAAAATTGTAAGAAGGAGCCTGTTCCTCTTAGCTGAGGTGTGAGAAATAAATTTCAGTTCCCACTGCCTTCCCTGCAGTGGATACTCTGCACAATGTATGTGGTGATCTGAGCTTTAACTTTCTGGCCTCTTCTGTGTGTGTGTGTGTGTGTGTGTGTGTGTGTAGATTGGTCTCTTCTCAGAGCATTATCACCTGTTCAGCAATCTATTTGCCAAATCTTAGAGAAAGAGAGGTTGGAGGCAGAGCCTGGGTATTGCTTTCCAGTGCAGATTCACTCAGTGCAGACACTGGTGAGCACTTTTAAATCTTCTTCAGCCCTTAGAACCTGGGAATGTGCCTGAAACAACATGATTGTTATATCATTATATGTAAGAGCATGTGGCTTAAAACAAAGTGAAAATCCTGTGGAATGCATTATAGTACATTAAGGATGGACACTAATGGGTTTTGGCTACCAGCATACATTTTCCTTCTTTTATAACATCCAAATTGCCCTCGTGTCTGGTTAGGGTAGGAGTGTAATTTCAGGGGCTGATCTTCTATAGATTCTTCTCACTGACTCTCGTACAGCCAGAGACTGGGCATGTAAACTGAGATTCACCAAATAGGCATGGTCTCTTCTCTTCAGACCTGGAATTTGGGGCTCGTGACTTGAGACCAAAGAGAATGACAGGAAGTCATTCAACTGCCTGGCTGCCCTGGGTCCATCCAGGGGGTTGATCCAGGGGTTGATCTCCACTCTGCTTTTGGCCTTCTGTTTCTTGGATATTCTATTTCCAAGGCTTGTCCTCTGCCACTCCTTCAATCCTATGATCCTCTTATTACCTTTCTAGTGATCTCCTGGTTGCTTAAATCAATAGTAAATTTGTGTTACGTGCACCCAAGAATTTGAACTGAAATACCAGTATTAAAGTTTAAAATCGCAAACATCTATTAATGATATGAAATGCTTGTGAGTCAAAATCTCCATTGCTAGAGATCTTTCCATGCTGGGTTTATGCATCACCTGTTGGTCCAAACACCATTCCTAGAATAACAATAATCATTATGTTGGTTTACATTTGTTGAGCATTAATTGAGTATTAGGCTAAGTGGTTTATATACATTACCTCATTTAATTCTTACAACAATGCTTTAAAAATAAGTAATAATATACTTATTTTAACAATAAGGAAACTGAGGCTTAGAATAACTTTCCCAAGATCAAATTAACAAGTGTCAGAGCCAATATTTAAACCCAAGGGTGGGTTACCTTAAGGTAACGCCTTGGATGGAGTGCCTGGATGGCTCAGTTGGTTAAGCATCCGACTCTTGATATCAGCTCAAGTCATGATCTCACAGTTCATGAGTTTGAGCCCCATGACGGGCTGTGCACTGACAGCATGAAGCCTGACTGGGATTCAGTCTCTCTCTCTCTGCCCCCTCCCTGCTTGCATTCTCTTTCTCTCTCTCAAAATAAGTAAATAAACTTAAAAAAAAAAACCATGTGTTTATAATCACTCTGCTATTCTGCCTTACTGACTTACACCTAGGGATATAGGTATACTTGTTCAATATTTCTTCGAATAATGGAATAGTCGTGATAAATCAAATAATGGCATGTTGAGAAAACCCATCTATTTACAGATTATGAACTAGCTTTAGGAAAAGGCTTAAATTCAGCTCATTTACAGAATAGCCATGTCTCAGCTTTTGGTGTCTACGAGTTACCATCAGAACTCCATATTTCCCTCCACTCTTGGTGCTTGGGGCAGCCATGATATCTCAGCTGGGTCTTTCCTGCCTGTTAAATATCTACTGGACTGAGCACTCTCCAAGTTCCCAGCAAGTTCATTAGTTACCTGAAAATACCTACCTCATCTGTCATCAACACTCAAATGGCCTGCGGGATTTTTCATTTCCACTCCATTTTCCAAACCCTTTCTAGCATTTACCTCCCACATCTGGAATCAATCCTGACCAGAAGCAAAATGCTGAACGGTTGGGCTCCTCCCAGGGCCGCTTTCCTCCCGAAGGAGTGACAAGAATATGTTGTGTATGAATTAGCCATTCTCTTCTAGAGGAAGCTGCCACGGCAGAGGCAGCTTTCGTGCATTCTAATTTGCTCATATACCCGCTCTGTCTTTACTTGTTTAAGCAAAATATTTAGTTTAACATTTGCAGTCATTAGAGCCTAAAAACACCATATTTTAAAACTAGATTTATTTGAGTTGTAAATTGTGAGAATCCTTTAAAAATACCTCAGCTCATTATCCTTTTATCTGTCTCTGTAGAAAAGATTTGAGACAGAGGCTTAAGAAAACATCTCTGGCTTTCAAGTCTCCTCCCGCTGCCCCCGTCACTGTTTCTGTCTGTCCGATACCTACCCTAGAGAGAAAAAAGACTATCAGTTTGCCAATTACAAGGAATTCAATTTCAAGAGTGACTTAAACATTCGATTTTATGCTACTTTTTTTTTTTCCTTTTCTAGGTAGTTTGAAGGCCAACTTCATCGACTTCTAGAATTGCTTTCAGGGGACAACTTTCAGATCCTTGTGAAGGAACAATAGTTAATTTAGGTTTTTCTTTCTTTTGGGGGAAAGGAGGGTAGGACTGAATAGGAAAGGTGATCTCAGGATACGAAATTCCAGACACCTTTCTTTGGGAATATCTCCATGGAAAAAAAAAAAAGAGATGATAAAAACTGCTTCCTGACAGCCTCTAAGAAAATGTGTGTATATAGATGAAAGAAGTCAATCTCCTGATTAGGTAAATTGGATTATTTTAGTAATACAGCACATTTGTCCTTAATTTCAAATAACCAAAAGATTTTTGTTTTGTAGTGCTAGAGGAAATAACAATAAGAAAAATCCAAGATGTAGCCCTCAGCACCTGCAGGAAGATTATCTATGCTGATGAAGTGAAATATTACTATGGCTAATAGAAAGTTACAAAACAGAAGACAGACAATAACGAGAGGCAATCAGGAAGCGAGAATGGCAGTTTTTTGTTTTTGTTTTTGTTTTTTTTACAAGAGTCCATGATTTAAGATAGTGAATCTAGGCATTTTGTTCTGCTTTCTTTAAGGTCAATAATTGAACCATGAAGAGATTTTTAAACAGACTCGGTTGTAAACGATTTTGAAGTGTCTACCCTACGCCGATCACCGTGCTAAGTGCCTGGCATCCACTGTGCAGCCTAGCACATATACTAGGCACTGTGGGGAATGCAAATGACCCACCAGACCTTTTCCACTCAACTGGGCAATGCAATGGCAAAACTCCTGAGAAAGCAAATCCAACCTCCGGATTGAGGGAACAAAAACAATGTGAACAGTGAGCTCTTTGAAAAGAAAACTGCTTCCCTATGGTAGAAAATAACGGGGAAGGGGGCCCATGCAGGGAGCCCAGCAAGCAGGGAAGGTGGGCCCTAGGGAGTGTGATATTACACAGGAACATAATGGGGTTGACTGCATACTTGTCTAATTACTGGAGCTATTAAAATCTTTATAATTTAGATTCAGGCAAAAAAAAGGGGGGGGGCTTGTATAAACGCACACATGCTCCTGATTGAGTTTTATGAATCCACCCCTCTTGATTCTAAAAGGATACCATCCTGCTGTGTACATGTGGCTGCTAGACCGGAGTGACCTTCTCCCCCAGGCCTGCCCCTGCCCCCAGACTAGGGTACTCTGTTACTGTAATAAGCAGTTAGGTTAGATAAGGCGACGGGTGATGGGATCATCTATGTTGAAGTCAAATTATAATGCTTCGGTCAACGGATTTAATCTAAACCAAATGCTTTGGGATTCTGTAAGCTCAGGGAACAGAGGAAAATATAAGCTTTATATTTACCCAAGTTCAAACAGAGAGCAGACAGACAGATTCCAGAAGCTCAGAGAGTGGTAGCAAAAAGTATGTGCATCTCCTAAGTTCAATCAAAGGAATAGTAGGATATACTTTGTATTCACTTCTTTTTTTTCTCTCTTTCCTGTGTATTTTGTTTTCTCTTGACACAAAGGAGGGTTATCTGTCTCATGCCCAGCTGAGATTGATCAAACAAATACTTAGTACATAATGGGTGCTCAATAAATAAATACTTCTAGAATGAATGAATGGACAATGGTTAGTATAGAGGTTTAGTGTCCTGGATTTTAGTGTGAGGCTTCACTCTGCCCTTTCTTAGCTGTAAGACCCCAGGCAGTTTACCTAACATTAGTGTCTCAGTTTCCAGATCTACAAAATGGAGCTAATAATACTTGTTGAGGACTAAACAGGTTAATGAATGTAAAGAACCGACATAGTATCTGATATGTAGAAGGTAGCTTCCTACCTAACATTTATTGCCTCTAGCACCTGTGCTCCTGCCTACTGGGCAACACTTTCCCTCCTGACAACCCTGGTGGTGATGGTGGAGGTGATGGCAATTTCCTGAGGCCCTGAGAGATAAATTCAATAACATTTCAGAACGCATCTCAAAATTTGTTACACTTTGCCTCGTCAGAATCCAGCATACCTAAAAGTTGAGAGTCTTCTGTTGAATCAGATAATATTTTCTAGTTTATATTCAGGACACAGAGAGGCTAGGTGAATTTCCCAAGATCGCACAGCTTGATGAGTATAGCTGAGATGATTCCTTGTTTACTAACTCCAAGTCTACTACTCTCTTCCCCAAACTATTTAAAAGAGTGCTTCCTAAAGTAGCAAATTACAGTTATTATCCTCTGCATGTGATATTTTTTATATCACCATTCACTTATTCATTCCCATAACAAATATGTTTTGACAACTATATGCATTTAAATACCAATTTGTCTAGCTACTTCCTATCCCTATAAAACCAGTGTTCTTTCCTTCGTAACACCTATCACTAGTTGTTATCTTACCTATTTTTTGTCTCCCTTTTTTTTGACTGTGTGCCTTCACTAGGCCAGTAAAGTCCATGAGAGCTAAGACTCTTTCTCATTCAGCAATATTTCTGCAGCCCCAAAAACAGTGCTAGCAGATCCTAGGAATTCCATATGTTACCTGAACAAATGATATAAATTTCCTCTAGATTTGGGGTATTCATTGATTCTTAAATTCTTGAGTGAAACACAATCATATAAAAGTATGTGATTAGCACCCCTTTAAAATAATCTTGCTAACTTTCAACTGAAGGATCTGCTTCCCCCTTCTCTATTGAGGATCAGAGGGTCCCTTCTCCCCAACTTACATAAATGTCATGTAACCCCTCCCCTACTGGCTACCAGGCAGCTCTGAGCTATCTTGGGTTGTGCACATGAATTAAAGAAAGCTCATAATTTTGATGCATTAGGGCCCAGGGCGTGTTGGTCTCTCGTTTCTAGCATCTGAACACTCGCCTTCTTCATTTCACCATTAAAATTCTATAAAATAATAATACCTGAATTTGAATTCTAAGTCTGTAATCTCCTTTCTTTCCTCTATAATAGTACAATGGTACATAACTTCTTTTATATCTACATGAGATCATATGCCTAATTTGAAGACTATTCTTTTCTTTAGGAAAAATGATTTTTCCACGCTTTATCTCATCTGATGCTAAAAACAACTTTTGGCGGGTTGAAGGAAATATTAGTATTCTCGTTTCACAGTTGAGAAAAAAGATATGTCCCATGGGTGGTAAGAAGCACAGCCAGGGTTGAAACACGGCTTCTCATTTGATATTTAACAAAGATTTAATGAGCACCTACTGTGTTCCAGGCACCGTGCTGGGCTCTGGGAACAAAGCAGAGAACAGACAGAGCAGCTCTGGAGGCATCTTGGGCTCCTAAATCCAGTCCCTTTCTAATCTGAGAACTCTAGCCAAGGACAGAGACATTAAATCATAATCCAATAGATTTTTCATATAAAAATGCAACAATATTAAGGTGGCTTCTAAACAAATACCTCAAAGAGAATTAAAAGGCATTTTAACATCATTTCTGACAGAGTACAGTTAGTTTTGACGTGATCAACTGAAGTATAGTCGTGACATGCCTCGGAATAAAACTATCAGAAAGTTATCTGCATCTTTGGAAACATCACTCTCTTATGCACAAGTGCATTAAAAGTACAGACAGCTGGAAGTTCCAATCCAGGGTGCTCTGTTTCTCTGCAGCCAGGGAGCAGTGATTTCCAGGCAGGCTCCAGACATCCAAGGCCACTCCTCTGCGGAGTCTCCACTACTGGGGCTGCTGGCTGCTGGGCCTGTCAGCGTTCCCTATTATTCTCCTGACAGACAAAAGAGAAACAGCATGTATTCCCTTCTGCCTATAAGAGTAGCAAGAAAAATGGTTTTGAGATTGTAAGAAATGTCGACTTAATTAGCTTTTTTTCTTCCAGGTAATAAGTGTTTTCTCCAAGGAATGCCCCAAATTAACAACACTGTTTGAAGTTTGTATTTCCTTCTCTTTTCCCATTTAAGATTCATAGATGCAAAATTCATACTCAGAGAGGATAAAAAATCTTCGTGGTTTATTGTTTTTGAATATAACAAGAGAACATTACCACAGTGAAGCTTAGAATCTGTTTCATCTGACATATGTTTTGAAATCTTCCATTGAGAGGTATAGATCCTAGGTCCCCTACACATTATAAATTATGGAAATCAGAAATATCTTCCCTGGGGCACCTGGGTGGCTCAGTCAGTTAAGCGTCCGACTTCAGCTCAGGTCATGATCTCGTGGTTTGTGAGTTCAAGCCCTTCATCCAGCTCTATGCTGACACCTCCTTGCTTTGGATTCTGTCTCCCTCTCCCTGTCCCTCCCCACTCACACTCTATCTTTCTCTCTCTCAAAAATAAATAAACATTAAAAAAATTTTTTAAAAAGAAGTATCTTCCCTTATATCAGAAGTTCTTTACAGATGTTCATCAGGTTGGTCTGTGAACTCTGTGAAATGATATTAAAAAAAAGCTTTTTTTTTTGTATGTGCACTTTGTAAGTTTATGGTTTTTCAAGATTCTCTAAGGTAGCATATGAACCAAAACAGTTTGAGAATTCCTTTACAAAGTCTGTTGAGGTTTTAAATGTTGTCAATTCATATAGAAGTAATTTCACTTAATTTTTAGATTTTTTTTCAAACTTGGCATCTTAAACCAAAATGTATAATCATTAAAGATAATGTTTTAAGAATATAAGATGCCTAGTTTACACAATCACATTTATTTCATTTGCACAATTTTGAGAAGCGTTTCTTGTCTCTGAAGAGCAGAAAGGACTATTCAACTATAACTCGATTTGACTCTGAGCGTGTAGCTCCTGAACAGCTGACTGAAATGAAAATCTATAAAGCAGAACTTCTGTTCCCACTGTCCTGTTGTAATTTCAGTTTGTGGTCTAGCACAAGAGTGGAAGAGAGCTGAATTTCAACTGCCCCTTATGTTGTTCTGGCAGTGGGACTGCTGGGCATTATCACTGAGCCCTTATGGGTACAGCCCTGTCCCAAGTCAATAAAAACAAGGGTCCCTGCCCTCCAGGCACTTGCCGTTCAGTTGGGGAGACAAAATATGTGTTCAATATATATGCTACTTTTTCCAACAGGCCACTCTACAGACTGGAAAAACTAGACAATATATGCAAGATTTCACTGGAATATGAAGTCTCTATGGCTAATGCTGCCTTTGATTATATGTCTTCTTACTAATTTATAGATAGCTTGTAGCTGATTTATCAGTGTTGGTAATTTTTCAAAATCGGTCTATGAGAAATCAAGTTATTTTAAAAGATAAATTTTAGGACTAAATTTTTAAATGAACCACACAGATTTCTTTTGTAAAAGGGGATTTTCCTAAATTTGAGTCTTCAGCAATCTGAATAATTGGTCTTTCTGTCAGTCTTCTGATTACAGGTAGGTGAAGGAAGTTTTCTTTCCTATAAGACAGAAAAAAGAGAGAGAAATATATATATATATATATATATATATATATACACATGAATGCACACATAAGCTTATTTATACATACACATATATATGAAGTTCAGTAGAAGTTGCTATTTTGAAAATATTTATCAGAATAGGTGCATTAAAACTTGATAAGGTTTGTAAAATTTATAGAGGCATTCCCTTCAAGGCCTGATGTGAGTTATGAAATCTAATTTTGTTTTCATAGCTCTGTGATAAAATTTTATCAATGTTATAAAAAGGGGTCTTTACTAAGACTGACCGGAAATCTGAACTATCTGGCCAGGCAATAAAAACACATTCCTTAGCTGCAAAGTGTCAGACAAGCAAGGTGTAACTGAAATTGATCGATAAGTCTTCCTTTTACAGTTGAGTGCATTCACTTTACCTCATAGGATAATAGTTTTTTTTAATGGTTTTTCCATTAATATCAGACTTCAGTGTTAGTAAGAAACAAGAAAGACATAAAAGGGAGAGAGACATGCCATCAAGAAAGAATGCTGTGGTCTTTAATGGTAGAGCACTTGAGCTCAGAGGAAGTGCTTGTGTGGGTGAGGGGTGGGACATTTGTTTCTGACTGATATAGGTTGAATTGTGTCCCCCCCCTCCAAAAAAAATTCATATATCAAAGTCCTAGCCCTCAGTATCTCAGAATGTGTTCTTATTTGGAAATAGGGTCTTTGCAGATGTAATTAATTAAGATGAGGTCATACTGGAGTAGGGTGGGCCCCTAACCCAATAAGACTGGTGTCTTTATAAAAGGGGGACATTTGGACAAGGATAGGCACACAGGGAGAATGTCATGTAAACAGGAAGGCAGAGATTGGGGTGATGATTCTACTCAAGGAACACCTAAGATTGCTTGGAAACCACCAGGTGCTGGGACAGAGGTATGGAACAGATCATTCCCTTGTACTCTAGAGAAGGAACCAAACCTGCTGCCAACTTGATCTTGGACTTCTAGCTTCTAAAACTGTGAGACAATAAATTACTGTTGTTTAAATCACCCAGCTTGTGGTACTTTGCTACAGCAGCCTTAGCAACTAATACATAAGTGAATACAGCCATTGGGGTAGAGAGGTGAGACCCGAGATGATTTGCTATGTCCTGAAGAGTAGGTGAGGGCCACTCCCATGCATATGGCAGTGCCCCACCTACCTTGGGTCAGGCATCCAAGTGTAGCTTACTTTGCCTAACTCAGTTGCCATCAGGGAAATCTCCCAAACAGGCAGTGACTAAACCACAGAATTACTCATTGAAGGCATCCAGTGAACTCAGTTTCATAATTACTAATGCCAGTAACCTGCAATTTCTACAGGCTTTGAGGTTAGGCAAATCCAGATCCAAATCCCAGTTCTGCCACTTATTGGCTGGTGGCTTTTTTGTTATTTATTATTATCATTATTTTAAAATTTTAATTCAAATATAGTTAACATACAATGTTATATTAGTTTCGGGTGTACAATATAGTGATTCAACAATTCCATACATCACCAGTGCTCATCACAAGTGCACTTCTTAATTCCCATCACCTATATCACCTACTCCACCCCCACCTGCTTTGGGCAAGGTATTTCGTCTCTCATAAGCTCAGCTTCCTCATTTGTATAATTCAAAAGTAGAAGTAGAGAAAATATCTACTTCCAAGAGTGGTCATGAGTATGGAGTTAAACAGATGACAACAACAGTGTACCAACATGGTACCTGGCATGTATAGACATTCTACCAGCATTAGTACCCTTCCTCTTCAACATTTATGATCTTATTGATCTGTATACCAAAAGACTTGTCCAACCGTGCAGGAGGCAAGACTCAATTCAGACCTTTGATACCAAGTCCAAAAATCTTTCCCCAGAAGGAACCATCTCCAGTCCTTGGCCACCACTAAGCTGTGCCGTGGCCTCCCTCTGTTGCTCTAGTGAAATTTGGATTGAGCTTCTGAGGGTGACGATGATCTGGATGCAGGTCCTAGTGAACACCTGTAACAAGCCTTATTGAGGAGATGGATAGGTTTCCTGGGTCAGCTAGAATTCTAGCTGTTATAACTCTTGTTGTATCTCACTACGGAATCAGAATCAGACTTTAAAAGCTGAGTGGAACTGTAGAGATACAAGAGTCTACTTTCCTCGTTTTATAGAAGAGGAAGCAGCAGTTCAGACGGACCTTCAGCCAGTTAGCATGGAATTGAATGGTCTAATGTTCTTTCCATTCTATTATGTTCCCAGTAATCACAGTGTTAGCCCAGGAATGGAAGGACCAGAATCGATCCAAGGCTATGTAAAATATTCTCAGAGTAAACCTTTGCCATTGAAGAGAAATGTGTCTTCAGTAGAATCAAGGTCTTTCCTAGCTCAATCATGCTTAGACCAAACAAGGTGAAAGTAGATTTCAAAATGGTGCTGCAACTGCCATTTAGTAAAGGGGTGGGGACCCGTCAGTGCTTTTTAGTACCTACTCTGGAGGAAACGAAGTTTGCTCATCTCAGCCCCAGCACCTAGCAGCCCCTGAGGGAGCCCATGGCTGTTTCAGAGCAAGCAGAGGAGGTGAGGAGCAGTGACCCTTGTTTGGAAATCTCCTAAGTTGGCTGACTCCCATTTACATGCTGTTTCTGGCAACAGAGATCGGTCTGGGTCACTTCTATGTCACTGAGTAAATATGCTGGAAATTATTACTATTTCAGACAAATGTTTAACTATTCTCAGATTATCTATGACACCACAGGCCAAAGTCACAGCAATCTAACCTGGGAGTGAGTTTACTTTACTTTGTGATTTATGGAATGAGAATTCTAGGCGCTCTATGGGACTAATTTAATACGAAACATTCAGATGTCTGTCTTATAATGCCATTCATCTTTCCTTAGCCTGCCTGCACCAGGGGGCATGTGGTTCAGAGAGCAGGCTCTCCCTTCTCAGCCACAAATCATCACACTTGTGAAAGGGGGTGACGGGTCTTCTCTTCCAAGTCAGTCTGCCTGTGGCAAAGGCAGCCGAGCAGTTAAGGATGCATTTGGGCACTGATGACAGAAGAGTGTTTTCTATTCCACCAGACTTTAGGAGCGTTTTGAAAGTTACGGCTGGCAAAGAAGGGATGATGATCAACCTTGCTTTGGTTTGTCTTAAGATGAAGGAAATTGAGTCAAGCTATACTGTCTTATCAACAAGTACAAGATTTGCTTTATAAGAAGTTTATGTGATATTTTATGGATTGATGTGGCAATGCATGTCTTGGCTCAGGCTGCTACAACTAAGTATCATAGGCTTATAAACAATAGAAATTTATTTCTCACATGTCTGGAGCCAGGATGTGTGAGATCAGAGTGCCAACATGGTCACATTCTGTTGAGAGCCCTCTTCTGGGTTGTAGACTACTGACTTCTCATTTTATCCTCATAGGACAGAGAGCAGAGCAGATGAAGGCAACTCTTCTGTGACTTTTACAAGGGCACAAATTCCATTCATGAGGGCTCCCTCCTTATGACTTCATCTGCTCCTAATTACCTCCTAATACCATCATATTGGGGCATGAGATTTCAACTCATGAACTTTGCAGGGGGCACTCAGTCCAAAGCAGTGCATATGAGAAGAAAGTTCTACAAAAAGTCAAACTCCGCTTCAATGTGTATATTAAAAATCATGTTTTTGGGGCGTCTGGATGGCTCAGTTGGTTAAGCGTCTAACTTCGGCTCATGTCATGATCTCATGGTTCAGGAGTTCGAGCCCCACGTTGGGCTCTGTGCTGAGAGTTCAGAGACTAGAGCCTGTTTCGGATTCTGTGTCTCCTTCTCTCTCTCTGCCCCTCCCCCACTCACACTCTGTCTCTCTCTCAAAAAGAAATAAACTTTAAGATTTTTTTTTTAAAGCAGGTTTTTAACCAATAGATTACTCTAAATCTTACATTCATTCAACAAATATTCTTTAATGCCTGCTGTATAGCAGGGGATATTCAGGCTCTGGGAACACAGATGTGAACAAGCCTGGCTTACTTTCAAGGAGCTTAGAAACCAGTGGGAGAAAAAATACATCAACAGTAATAAGTGATAAGCAAAGGGGGCAGAGGGAGCACATGGAAGAAAGTTTCTAATAGAGATGGGTGTGGGGAGTGATAAAGAATGATTCCCCAAAAAAGCTGTAGGAGGAGAATGGACAAAGGTATGGAAGTAAGAGGAAAGACATAATTTGGGGGCAACTGAGGGAATGTTTAGAAGGAGTCGGGTGCAGATCTCCGTGAGCGAAGAGTGAGAAAACAGAGGCTGCAGGGCGAGTTGGACATAATATTCCCAAGGGCAATGAGTACCTTGGGGAGGAGTGTGCTCTTTACTTTCATGATTGGGGGGGGGGGGGTGGCGGGTGGAAATTTTAAGGTTTCAAGCAAGAGAGTAACATGATATGATTCTCATTTTCGAAAGATCATTCTGGCTATGACATGGATAAAGAATTGGAGAGGAGGGGGTTGCCTAGGTGGCTCAGTCGGTTAAGCATCCAACTCTTGATTTCAGCTCAGGCTATGATCTCAAGGTTCATAAGCTCGAACCCCACATCAGGCTCTGCACTGACAGTGTGGAGTCTGCTTGGGATTCTCTCTCTCTCTCTCTCTCTCTCTCTCTTTCCCTCTCTCTTTTGCTCTCAAAATAAATAAACTTAAAAAAAAGAATTGGAGAGGAGGAAGGCTGGGGCTGTACAATGACTGGTTAAAAAATCATCAGGATTATCCATATGAGCAACGCAGTGGCCTAAAGTAAAATAATGTTAAGTAAGCAACTTTGAAAGACTTAAAAATCCCACAAATGATCCCTTTTCCCTTCATAACAACACTTGGAAATTGGTGTAATGAAAATTGTCCTTTGTTGTTGAGTCATTCATTTCCTGAGCAAAGACCTGGAGTGCAGGGTCCTGGAGTACTGTTACGTGCAGCTGCTGCCTTCTGCCTCATGGCTGGTGAGAGCTCCTCTCTCCAAAGCCTCTTAAATACACAGCTTTAGCTCCATATAGAGTTTGGCCCATATCAACTTTTTCATGGGAACTAGGCATTATCTAGCAGATAATACTACTCCATGGGTGTCCTGGAGCACAACAAGGATTTATGACTCAAACACAGCAGACCCCTGTCAAGCCCACTAAGCAGAACTCACATTTCAACACTGAGAAAGTTGCTAGCCAGGTTCGCCTTGCAGAGTGGAGAGAGGGAGAGAAATCATAATAAAAATTAAAATCCACAGTGGAATTCAGCCTATCAAAATGATTTCATGAAACAAGAGGCAAGGCAAGGTCTGATAAGGGTTTGGCATTCTGAATTGATTTGGAAAAATTGCCTGGATGCCCAAGTGCCTTGAGTTTTGGGTGCCAGGGTATCCTGGCAAGATCCACTTCCTCAAACAGACTTGATTGTATTCAGAAGTGTAACTTGTGAGTCCAGCTGGTATCCATCCTGATACTGTAACTGAAGTCACAGATTCCAACCTCAAGTTTGTGTTGCCTGTATAGCAAAGATCACCCTGTCAAAGGCCAATTTTGAGGAGGCACCCAAGGGAAAGCCTCTCAATGACTAAAGAGAAATAGTGACAGCCTAGATAATTCCATTGCTAATTTCATCCCTCAGTGGTGAAGAGAGAAAAGGAGCATAACAATGGCAGAACTATGGTCGATACTGAAAATGCCACGGAGCCCTGAATGCCAGCCATGTCCACAGCTTCCTGAGGAATTCAACCCACACTGTTGCTTAAACAGGCAAGCTGTGCTTTGTATCATGTAATCCCTGACATCCCAATCTAAAGGAATGAGTAAAAGGCAGCTACTGGCTGACCTCCAGCCATTTGGTCTTCCATTAGAAGACACAATGAAAGTAATTCAGATGGTAGAGTGGCTCTGGAGCCAAAAGAAATATAAAGAGAAGGCAGGAAACAGGAGCCTCAAAGCAGCAGAGGCCATGAACAGGCAAGTGAGCATCTCAGTGTAGAGAAGAGCCTGCAAAGAAGTAGAAAATTCACAGCAGAAGAAAGAAGACCAAGAAACAATGAAGTCAAGAGCAGGAATGGCAGATTACTGGGTGGCCATTTGGACAAAGATAGGTCACGCGTCTTTTTTTTTAATTTTAATTTTATGACAGCATGTGTTCATGAGCGTGCACATGGGGAAGGAGAGAGGGGAGGGAGAGAGAGAAAATTCCAAGTGGGTTTCATGCTCAGCGTGGAGCCCCGTGTGGAGCTTGATCCCACAACCCTGGGATCATGACCTGACTTGAAATCAAGAGTCGGACACTCAACGGACTGAGCCACCCAGGTGCTCCCATGCATCTCGAACAGAGACCACCATGAAGATTGTGTGTCGGGCTTCCCTGTGCACTCTCACTTCCTTGTTAATCCTTCCAAGAAACCTCCACCACTGGAGGTAAATTGAGAATGTCTCTGTAATTTGTAACCTAAGTAAGCTTAATTTATTACACAATGTCTAATCATCTTTAATGTTAACTTTCTTTTAATCACTTCCCACTGCGCTCAGAAAAGAAAAATCCAAACTCCTTAACATGACCTATAAGGCTGTCCACAATCCGGTTCATGCCCACACCTCTCACCTCACCTTGTGCCTATTAATCCAACGTTCTAGGCCTCTGCCCTATCCAAGTAGCACCATACCTTTGCATGCCCAGCAGCCAGAACAGAACAGAGAGTGCCTGGCGATATACATACATACATATATATATATATATATATATATATATATATATATGAATTTGCTCTTTGAAAAACTAATTTTCTTTGTATTTTCTGTCTTCTAAGGAAAATGTCTGTCTCCCAGCCTATACGGATTTCAATTAGGGAACAAGAGAACTATCTTAAAAATTAGTTTCTCTAAGAGCACTTATTATTGAACTGAAATAATATCCTGTGGAATTTCACACTCTTAGACGAGCCTGCCAGGGATGTCGGTGGCTCAGCCTTCCGCATTAACTAGACTTAGAGCAAACATAAAGAGGTTTGGCCTCCCCACCAATAAGCAGCTCCTTCAGTGGGGAAAAGGTCACTTCGGCAAATAGGACCCCATCCTTGTTCTAAAGTGCTCTCTCTTTGTACATACAAAAATGCAGAAGAAAACTCAAGAGGCTTGCTATTCGTCCCCACCCCCAAAATTACTCTGCCCCTCGATATGTGCACCATAGCACTGACATTATTCCCGCGACCTTTAAAATAGCAAGATGTTATCAGCACTGAAGGCAGCTTAATTAACATGGGAAGCTTCACTACCTCAGACTCACTTGTTTTGCCTCTGATGTCTGGGTCCTGGTTACACTCTCTGGGTGGTTAGTCTTGACCCAAGATTATTTCCATTACTTCGTAAGGAAGTAGTGATAAGAAAACATGAGGACATTCAGATTAAAGCCCTCACTCACACAGCAAGTGCTTCTTTGCCTTCATCCTCTGGTGTTCTTGACACTGGTCCTTGGCTTGAGCCACGCCCAGTTTACACAGAAGTCCTGGCCAAGTTTCTCCCGGTGTGGTCAGCCAACTGCTCTCCATCCCTGGGGCCTATTAAGTGCAGACTTCCTGACCCACCTCAGGCATACAGAATAAGAACCTCTGTGATCAGCCTGACACTGGGCTTTATCAAGCTCTCCAGGTCACTCTTGTGCACATTAAACTTTGAGAATCATACTAAGGAAGCATCCCTGTTGATCCACAAATTGCTCTAGAAAGGATTGTTTTAAAATAAAAGATGGAATTCAAGGGCCCTTAGATGAGAAAAGCAGGGAAGACTGAGGAGAGAAGAACAACAGGCAACGAGAAAGAAGAAAGGAAGGAAGAATGGAAAGAAGTGGAAATGAAGAGAGAGAGATGTAATCAAATCTCATCTTTTTGGGGGCACCAACCCTAGAAGTTCTGGGAGATTCCCTCCTCTCTTCCTTTCTGGTCTAGCACAGTCTGCAGGGTCATTTATGCCTTTAGGAGTTTTTTTTTAAACCCAGCTGCTGCTGCTGGTATGGAGAGTCTGACTGCCCAGCTATCTCAGTTGGTCTGACACAGGTGACATTCGAAACTTCTAGGATGGAAAAGCCAGGACCTAATGGATCCAGTGATTGACTGAAACTTATATCTACAGGACTACAGCAGACGATGAGTGATTGCACATCCAATTCAGAATCACCATTGTACTTGCCATATAAATATAATTTTCCATCTTGTTTCTTTCTCCCTCCCCCAACCCAGCTGCAGCATGGGCAGAAGCACTTCCTCTCCCCTCATATATTTCTATTTGCACGTATGGTACAGGGTGACAGCCTATTGATAGTTTATATTACAGACTCACAGAATTAGAAAATACTATAGCTGGCAGCAGACACCCACCACACAGCCATGTTATACAGTTGGGCCATTTGCTCCCATCAGCACTTAACCTGAATGGCAGTCTTTGTCCATCTTCTTTGTGGTTGCTAAGGCCAAGCGGCCCAAGCCGTGCCACTTATGCAGAATTTTAGTTCACTGCATTGAAAAGAAAACGGCTGTTCTTTCTGCCCACCTAGCCTTAGGAGGGGTTGAAATGTGCTCAGAGGCAAGAGGGAACTGGAGCCATTGGTTTAATAAAAACAATTGAGGATCACCAATGGGTCCAAATTCCATTTAACTGAGGACATTTGCATCTGATTTGTGATGACCTAGAATAACACAGATCTGTGGGTTTTGATTGCTCTCTTCCAAATGATGCCAGAAAGAAAAAAATAAAAAAAAAGCTGCTGCCTCGGTGAATCACAAATCTCAATGACACTCAGCACACCTGGGCTATTATTAAAGATTAGCTCATAAACACAGCAATAGCCACTAGCTACAATTTCTAAGTGATTCTTTGGTAAAGGGAACAAATTTATCTTTACCTTTTTGTTGTTTTTTGCTTTGCTTTCTTAATCCACACACACACACAAAAATTTAGTTACTAAGAAAATCGAGAGAGAAATGGAAATTCAGGTTATTGCTCTACAAAATGACCTTTGCATTTTGATTCATTACTGACATGTCCTGTTTTGCCAAACTGACATAAGTACCCAGATAGATGTTTCTTATTTATAAAACACTTCCAGTTAATCTCAAAATGTTTGTCAAACTTTCAGGTGTGTTACTTTTAGTCACCTGGCTTAGAAACATGCAATTTCACCCCAACACTTCATCAGGCAACAAAAGCTAGGGATGGGGCAAAAATATCCAGAGAAGTCCTCCTGAGGACAATCACAAATGCTGGTACACTGTTGATTAACATCTGGATCACCTTAAGGGTGTTTTGTGAACCAGCAGGAAATAAATTTCTGGAGAAGGCCATGGACTGGGGGATGGTTGTTTTAGTATTTAATAATAAATGGTTTCCAGTTGATAGGAAAATACTGAAATGTGACTTATATATACGAAGCTGATTCAAATTTGATAAACATGTCCCCAAAGGAAATTACTGGGTTTATTAAAAGCCTAGGAAGGCCAAACAGAATTGCAATAGTCTTATCCTACAGTCCTTGCCGAGGTGGAGTAACCGCTCCCCAGTCCACCTTCTGGCCAACTAAGAAGGAAGGTCAATAATAAGGAAAGAGCAGGGCTGTTCTCAGTCTTCGTTCAAAGTAGCTATGAACTGCCAAGCTACTCTGTGCAAGCCGTTGTCCACAAAGTAAGTGTCACTGCCTTGCTGGTAAAATGTGATGTGTTGATGACTGTTATATTACATCTAAAATCCCATTTACTGGTAATAGAAAAGTTCAGTTAAAGAGTTTTGCCTTATGTCTCCTGGTGCTTGATAGAGCGTTGTGTGATATTGCCAATTTTCGCTTCAGGCGTATTCACGTGCAACAGTGAAAACTTCACAAGAATTTGCACATTTGATCCAGGGTGAAATCATGCCATTTTCATAGCAAATCAACTTTTCTCTGGCAGAAAAATGATAGGTACTTTTGCACCTAGAGAAATGCCTTTGTTTTCAAGGAATTTTGAAAAAATAAAAAATGAAAAGTTCTGTGTCTATGGGAATTGTGATCCAATCATTCTAAGCAGAAGCCCAGCAGGTAAGAATCCTGTTGTCCCGCTTTCTGACCTGGAGCATGTTCCTTGACCTTTCTTATTTTGACTTTCTTGTTAAAAAAAGAAAAAGAAAAATGGGGGTCACATGCAATCTTTTTTCCTATGTGTCACAAAGCTGTTCTGGGATGCCTTCACATCTCTAACATTGTACAACAGTGTCTGCAAAAGGGCAAATTGCTGTGGATGTAACATGTGAAATTTCACCTCAATGTAGCTCTCCTTTTAGTGGTGTTGGAAGCAGCAGGAATTTATTCATGCAGCCCCACTGATTTGCAGACTGGGAGTAAATACTAGGCCTTTTGCAATGATTACCAAGAGCCCCCTTCAGTAGACATGATCTACTGCATTACATTAAAGTGGTGGATTGAGGAGGGAGCCAGCTGAGCCCTTCTGTACACACCTAGCCAGGTTGCAATTTATATTCAGACAGAGCTGTGAGTGGCTTTCAAAGCAAGAGACAGAAGAACATTTCTCTTGAAATTTTCTACCAGGACCGTAAACCAAACTCTGATTTGTCACTGCTATTAAAAAAAAAGAGACAGAGAGAGATTCTTTCTTCATTGCAGGAAGAAATTAATAGGTAAGTTTTTCTCTTCCTGTAGTATTGCTACTTAAGATTGCTGAGGACCTCCCTTGATGTCTTAAAAAGAAATCCTCATGTGACTTTTCTTTTTAACAGTGCATACAACCTTTCTCTAAGTTCTGAGGACTGAGGACTGAGGACAGTCTAAGGCTTTCGGTTACTGAGCTTAGTCCGGAATAGCCAGCTTCATTTTTGTGAACAACATGTAGCTGTGCCCCATAAAGACTGCTGCTTGCTACCACAGGACAAACTGAAGGGAAACTGGAGGAGACATTGATTCATGTGGTGTTCAGTGGCCACCAGCCATTTCATTTTTATTCAGTAAATGCAGGATTTTAACACAGAAAATAAGGTGGTTGAACCAGAAAAATGTCAGTTTGGGTCAAATTTAGTGTTAGATGGTCGAACAACCTATTTTATTATCAAATTACACACGCACACACACACACACACACACACACACACACACATAATACTTGACCCCACAAAATTATATATATAAACACACACACAATATATATAGACACATAAAATATTACTTGACCCCACCAAATTACTTTTAAATAATAATAGTAGTTTCTCTTTTTTTTTTCTGAGAGAAAACACATCTAAGATAGTTATTTTACTGGCATTATTTTGTCAAGGTTTGTTGCCTTTCCAAGAACACATTTGAGGCAGCAAATGCCATTCTATGTAAGATGTAGAGGGTAGCAACTTTTTAAAAAAATACTATACAAAATTAAAAAGGATAAGTAATTGTTATGTCATAGAAAGCATATGAGCATATGAGTGTATACACATATGTTACCCCAGCAAAATACAGCACAAAATATGATGGCTCTGATAGAAATGAACTGTGTGGCTGTACCGGAAATTGCAGCTTTTCAGATCGTGACACCACAATGTTTGTGGCTTGAGGGCCCTGCTGCCTTCGGATTCTGGCATAATTTGCTCTGATCTCCATCAGTTGCTTTAATTCTGTTAAAAAGATTATTTTGAGAGACATGTCAATGTATTTATAGAAAGTAATTAAAAGTCCAAGATGATGAAAAACTCAAAAATCCTTCAGAAATCCTTGACTCCCACACTGGACTCTCTCATTACACACTTGACTTGCTTATCACATCAGACGTGCTAACATTCTCTGGATTTCTACAGAATGGCAGTTCTGGAGAGGGCTTCCTTCCAGGCTTTGTAAAAAGCCTGAATTGGAGGCTAACCTGGGAGTGGTCTAGAAATTGAACCCACTGAAAAGACGGTAAACACAGCAGTGAGAACAGTGCTCCAAGTTGATGACAAATGGCATAAAGCACTCTTTTACTTTCGTTGGGGGGGGGGTCTGTGTGAAAGAAACCATTCTAACAGTGTATGATTTGTTTTGCCAAAACAAATCTATTTTTCAAAAACCCAGTGTGATTCTTGATGACTTTCACATGCTAAATGTTTTTATATTATAGTACATAAAATAAGTTATTGTAGAGTGTTTACTTTTTTGAAACTCCCAGACTGCCTTATTTTCTACCATATACTTAAGCCAGTAGGCCACAGCAAAATTTTGAGTGTAATGATTGTTTAAGTGTACCTTCATAAGTATATCTATCTATATAGAGATATATAGATATAGATATAGATATAGATATAGATATAGATACATTAGTAGCATTTCTTTCTTTTTTTAAAGCATTCTGAGTATTTAATAATATATTCTACTTAATGATTATTTCTAACTTAATTATTTCAGGAAAAACAATAAATGGCAATTTATATATAGTAAAATAAGTTTCTAAAGAACACTTAAATTAAACTCTGCTATCAGTCAGGTTTCCTAGAAAATACATCACCCTTTGAGACACTTAGACAATTGGGAAAAACCACTAATCTCTTCATCATGAAGGTGAAAATATGAAGATGAAGTATGGGAACCTACGTCCAGAGGAAAAGAATCAACTTTCACACCATAGTGATCTATGTGGATATACATAATTGATGATGCAAAAAAGAAAAATGTTTGTCTACATAGCCTTGTCAAAGGTCCAGAGAACTAACATGGAGAAACTGGTAGGGAAAGTAACATTTGCATTTCCTGTTTTCTCTCTTTCCTTCAGCTTTTACGGGTAACAAGCTTGCTTCTGGGAAGGGGCCCTACATTTCTCTCTATGTTTTGGATACCTGTTTGGCCAGGTTGCCCTAGCTTTATTTCTCATAAAGGCCCAATGAACACAGTGAAGCCAGGAGGATAGGGGCCGGGTAACAGAAGACAATCCCAAGAGTATGAAAGATTGAGCATAAACAATGAAGAAACTGGAAAAGTACCTTCTACTGTACCGCTCGTTTGTTTACTATTCAAGTGTACTGTAATATTTCAAGTGTGTTCATATACTTAATTAGATCAAAAACTCTTTCAGGGAAGGAACCCTGGCTTATATTTCTTTTACAGGGCTGTGCAGTTTGTGAACACAGAAAGCTATCAGCTAATACTAATGACAAGAACCCCAAATTATTCTTCTAAGTAACCACATAGTGGGGTCTCCAAGAGCTGGGGTGAGAGGCAATAGTGAGTGATAGGGACAGGGGCATACAAAGAATACGACTGAAACCTCTTCCTCGATGTTGGGTGGTGCTGGAGGAATATTTATGGAATATCTCAGAACAGTGATAGGCATCCCAATAAATCCTTGTCTTCCTGCATTTCAGTCTTCATTCCTATACTTTTGTTCTGGGCTAAATGTAAAGATATGATTGCAACTGTTTTAAAAGTTTTTGGTTTGTGTACCTTACATATAATAATAATAATTTTATGGTGACTTTAAAAAGAAATAATCTAGTATTACTTATTTTAGGGATCCCAGGTAATTCATTTCCTAATCTTTTGATTTCCTTTAAAGTGATATCATGTTCTTCAGAATTCCTGAAAATTATGTCTTTGTTAATGTACAGCTAACCCCTGCAAGGGGCTTTAAATTCCTCAGGCTGAGGGGCGCCTGGGTGGCGCAGTCGGTTAAGCGTCCGACTTCAGCCAGGTCACGATCTCACGGTCCGTGAGTTCAAGCCCCGCGTCAGGCTCTGGGCTGATGGCTCAGAGCCTGGAGCCTGTTTCCGATTCTGTGTCTCCCTCTCTCTCTGCCCCTCCCCCGTTCATGCTCTGTCTCTCTCTGTCCCCAAAATAAATAAACGTTGAAAAAAAAAATTCCTCAGGCTGGGACACCTGGATGGCTTAGTCGGTTGAGTGTCCGACTTCAGCTCATGTCATGATCTCACGGTTCGTGAGTTTGAGCTTCGCGTTGGGCTCTGTGCTGCCTGCTTCAGATCCTGTGTGTCCCTCTCTCTCTGTGGTTCCTCCCCAACTCATGCTCTGTCTCTCTCTCTCTCTCAAAAAATAAACATTAGAAAAAAAATTTTAAAAATTCTTCAGGCAAACAGGATAAAGAGCAAGAATTGGTTTAATAACATATATGTATTCTTTTCCATTGGTATCACTTAGAAAAGAAAATTAGCAGAGAATAGATAAAATAATAAAATGAGCATATATTTACTTACTGCTAAAAAAAGAGTTCTGCAAACTGTAGTCGCTATTTAATAAGCCATTAAGTTTTAAATAACTTGAAAGTAGGAAGTCAACAGAGCCTCGCTTTCCTCAGGGTTCATGCTAAGGGAATACCTTCAAATGAGGCCATTTAGAATTTCTGCAAATAAGCCCCTTGGATAAGGCTCAAGACTAACAGAACTCTGATTGAATTCTTGAGTGCAAATGGTGTCAACAGTGAATTTCCAGAACAGAAGTATAACTGGAGTAGAAAAGGGTGGATCCAGAAGATAATTATTAAAAATCATCATGATGGGATATAAAATTCAGAAAGTAAGCTCTTTGAAGAAAAGACAAGATGGTTTAATTCTTCAAAAACTTGATGGAAAAGAAACTGTCACCCATACTCTTTTGGGTTATAAAGCCACGTCCTGTGGATACGCAGATGACCATGTCTCTCTCTATGTCATCCCACGAGTAAATTGGTTCTCCATCCGGGGTGTGCAGTGTTCTGGCTGGGTGGACCATTTTGAGACGAGAGGAACAGTCATCCAGCAGCTGAAATACAAGGGGACAGAGATATTAGAATATGAAATGTCACAACATTATGAAGTCTTAAAGAATCAACTCCTTTACGAGAACTATTCTCCCAGTTTGAATATTTATTTTACTTGTGGTTATTAGAGAGTTATAGAAGGATATGGGAAAAATAGCATATAAAATGTTTCCCACGTGCTTTCACAATGAGGAACTTCTGTGCTCTTACTGGATTTTTTCCTTGTGGTTCTCTATTTTCCCATGTGGAAGAAGGCTTCTTGCTGCTTAAGAAATGCCTAAATATGAAAGGCCCTGGCTTGAGAATCTCAACTTGTCACAATAGCTGAAAATATTTTTTTTTTCAACAAGCAAGAAACTAGAAGACAAAAGCACTGACCCAGAAGTGAGGAGACCTGGGCCTTCGGCCTCTTCTGACCTCAGACCAGTCAGGCAACCTCTCTATGAAGAGTATCTTCAACTATAAAATCAAAGTTTTGGTTTAAGACCTCTTTGATTCTATGATTAGAAAGTCTTCTTTTTCTTTTTAACTTGGAAAATTTAAAAACGATCTGTAAGGGCCTTAGTCAGTTTCTCTCAGTTTTCCTAGAAATATTCATACAAATACATGTACAGATGCAGAGTGTCAACAGTATTAGAAAGATTAGTCAACATGTTGCCAGACCCCTAAGGGCAATTCCATGAAAGTGTGAATAAGACTTTAAGACAGAATAATAAAAGCAAGTAAGGGGAAAATTAGAGGTTTCTACACACTTGCGTGCATGATTTTTACCTAACGCTTGTTCCTCCAAAATGCAGGAGCCAGGTCCACATGAGCCCTAAATCATAAATCATAACCAATACATCCAATTTTTTTTTTTGAGAGAGAGAGCACATGATCAGGGAAGGGGCAAAGGAAGAGAAAGAGAGAGATAAGCAGGCTCCACGTTCAGTGTAGAGCCCAATGTGGGGCTTGATCTCATGAACCATGAGATGATAACCTGAGCCAAAATCAAGAATCAGACACTCAACCGACTGAGCCACCCAGGTGCCCCACAACCAATACTCCTTTTTATAGATCTATTTAGGGACCACAACTCACAACACTGTAGCCTGGCAGGGAGCAGAACTAGGCACATAATGACATCTTGTATATGGGAAATGAATCAATAATATGAAGCAAGACAAGACAGTGATGAAACGATGCAATTGGAAAGTGCAGTTTTCACACCCACTACTTTGGGTAAGGGATGAATGAATTGAATTGAATAATAATTAAAATTACCCAAGAATACATTCCCTTCTGTAGATAGAATAGAGCAGTGGGAGAGTATTCTTACCTACCCCTCCTGCTAGGCAACAGCCAATCAGCAGCAATTTGACTCAATCCTGAGCATATGAACCAGCTCTGTGACTTGAGATCTAGGAGAGGATCCTGAGAGATCCCAAGTAAAAATGTACGGGAAACAAAGAGAACTAATCTATCCTGTCTTCTGTCAAAAGATCTCTCCTTGTACAAGGAGGCATAGATAAAAAAAAATTAACAACAGCAACCATATGAGGCTTATGAAAGTATTCTACAACATAGAAAACTCTATGTTTTACACAGTCCTCAAGGTGAAGATTTAGAAAAAGATTTACAGCAGGAATACATTTTAGAGAATATCCGTATTGGGTTTTCCCCAAATTCAATAAAATTTGACTTCCATAAACACACACACACACACACACACACACACACACACACAGAAATGAGACGACAGCAATTTAAAGAAAAGAAGTATTGCTGAGATGCGGCAGAGATGATGATGATGATGACGACGAAGGTAACAATAATAGCAGTTAACATTTATTGGGACATTTCTATGGGATAGAAACTTTTCTAAAAGTTTCTAAGGACAATCTGGTTTCATTCTATGGAAATAATTATTATCTTCCTTTTATTGATGACAAAAATGGAGAACAGAGGTTAAATATCTTAACTCAGATCACACAGCTAGTAAGAGAAGGAACAGTGTTTCAAGCTAGGGTAAGTAGAGAGCTAAATGAAAAGAGGAGAGAAGGTATGGAAATAAAAGACTCAGTAGTAGAATTAAAATCTGTCTTGAAAACAGAAGACAAGCAGACTGAATATTATAGAAAATCAAATCAGTATTAGGGAGGACTAAGTTGAGAAAACCTCACAGGATATAGTGAAAGCATAAGACATAAAATTTATGAGAGGAAAGTTAAACATCTGGAGTGTCAAGACATCAGATATTAAACCTATACATTATTGGTGGTACTGGAGAAGAATTCAGAATAAATTAAACTTAAGCAACTATCAAGAAGAAGAAGAAGAAGAAGAAGAAGAAGAAGAAGAAGAAGAAAACTTTCCTGTTCCAAAGACCCATGTCTTTAGATCAAATAGGCTAACTCAGAATATGGCAAAGTTAATGCAAAACTGACTAACATTTAAATATAACTGAATTGAAAAGTATGAATTATAGACATGGGGGAAAGTTCAGTTATATTTAGATCTGTTTTCTGCAACAATGAATGTCAAAGAAAATGGGATAAAATATGAAGTTTTTAGGAGAAAATGTTTTAACATAAGAATTCTATATCCAGCTTAATTATTACTTTTGGTTATAGGAAACAAATGATATCCTCATGTACACAAAAACTAGGAAAACATATCACTCACATACATTTCAGATTATTAAGAAATGAATGAAATTCCTTCACTATGGGAAAGTCATAATGTGAAATGAATAATACTAAGCAGTAAGACCACTAGAACATGATACAACTGCTACAAAAAATGGTCAGAAATTAAATGAATTAAAAATTTTAGTCTTCATTGAGGAAAAAAAATGCAAAGCATCATAAAAAAGGGACATGGGAAAGGAAAGAAAAACCAACCATCCCAACTGTCTATTCATGAGGGCAAGAGATGCCCTTTTTCTCTGTTTTCCTTTGTTAAGAACATTCATTTTTATCATTATAACCAATACAATAAAACTTAAAATCAGAATAAGAAAAATAATTCATGTCTTAAAAAAATAGACAAAATCACCATCATGTGAACTTAATATGATTTTATTCTTAGAAAATTTATGTGAATCAAATAAAAGATCAATAATAAGAGAAAAATGTTTAATAAAGTGGCCAAGGACAAAATAAATTATAAAATATTGATAGTTTTCCTGTTCACAAAAATAGGCATTCAGAAAATATAGTGGGGGGAAATCTATCCTAACAGCAAAACCAATTAGGAATGACAATTATTTTCAAATGCAAGACCCTTATAAAAAATTATAAAATTTTACTGAAGGACTAAAAAAGATACATATATATTTTTTATATATGCTTACACACATATATAAAACAATGCCACAGAATTCAATCTGGCTGCAAAGATTGATTCTTATGAAATTAATTAATAGCCTGACACAACTATAGTCAAAACCCTGCAGGATGACTTTAGAGTGTTGGACTGTAATTTCAAAATTCATCTAAAAGAATCAATATACAAGGGTATTCAAGTAAAATTTGAAAACAAAGAACAATAGGCAACTTCTTTCAGATATTAAAATATAAGAAAAAGCTATAATAATTCTAGAAGTATTAGATATGTTGGATTGTTTAAGAGCAGAAGCTAATAAGAATTAGTTTATTATAAAGATTGCATTCCAGCTCAGTTGGGAGAACAAAAACAGATTAGTCCGTAAGTAGGGCTGAGATAATTTTACGCTAACAAATATAGCAGAGAAATAACTTTGCTCAAATTTTACACGAGGAGTTTCACACAGTTTAAAAAGTAAAAGAGAAAAATAAAATGATAAAAAATTTGAAGAAAACCAGATGAATCTTTATATGAACTTAGGATAGTAAAAGACTATCAGAACATTTAAAAAACAAAGAACTTTTAAAATATAATAATTCTGTACATTGAAAAAACCCATAGACACAGTGGCAAATTGGAAATTTGTTACACTAAATCTGATAAAGTTAGATGTTGCTTATTGCTTTAAGAAAAAGAAAATTCATATCAGTGTGAAAAATACTTCCAATAGAAAAATAGCAAAGGATTTAACAAGAAATTCACAGATGACTAATAAATGATAAATCAAATCAAAATCACTTATACAAGTAATTAAAGACATACAAATTAAAACATGGATATAAAATTCCCTGTCAAACCCACAAATATGTTTCTAAATGGCTGCATTTAGCATTGCTGAAACCTCATGTATACCACAAGTAGGTAGAAGCTCTCATTCACTATTTGTGGGAGCATAAACTCCTGAAATATTCCTGGAAAATGCTTTGGCAATAGCTATCAAAATTCTCAAGCATGTTTACATAATTTGACCTAGCAATCTTACTAAGGAGTTATTTAGGGGAAATAATCAGAAAATTAAATACAGATGTATATATTCATCGGAGCATGCTTTATGACAGCAAAAAATTACAACCTAATGGAAAACAACAGAAAACTGAATGAATGAATAAATAATAATCTGCCCATTTGATAGAAGATTATGGTGCCATTGAAAATAATTCTTTTGTTAAGGAATGTTAAATATGTGGGCGGGAAATCACATTAGTTTGTTAGGTGAATAATGCAGGCTGCAAAATTATATATATTGTGTGATCTGCTATGATCACAATGGCAAAAAATATTATAACTGTATAGTAACCATAGAAATATATTCACTAAAGTTATAACTATGGTTCTTTGTGGGTGATAGAATTTTCATTTCCTTCTTGGCATTTTTTCTTTTTCTAATTTTAATACAGTGACCATATGTTTTATGTAAGTTGAAAACAGTAGAAATGTTATTAAAATAATCAAAAAATCATAGATATTACAATAGATTCATATGGTTTTTCTTTGGATTTTTCTAAATTTTCCATAACAATAGTCACTGTCTTAGTCTGCTCAAAGTTGCCAAAATAAATATCATGCATTGGGTGGCTTAAACAACATAATTTTATTTCTCACAGTTCTGGAAGCTGGGAAATCCAAGATTAAAGTAGTGGCCAATTTAGTTTCTGGTGACAGTTCTCTTCCTGGCTCTTTGTTGTGTCCCCACATGGTGGGAGAAGAATGGGCTCTCATTTCCTCTTCTTACAAAGGCCACAAATTCTATCAGGTTAGGGCCCCACACTTATGACCTCATTTAACTTTAACTGTCTCCTTTTTTTTTTTAATGTTTATTTACTTTTGAGAGAGAGAGTGTGTAGGGGAGGGACAGAGAGAGCGGGAGAAAGAATCCCATTCAGGGCTTGAACCCATGAACTGTAAGATCATGACTTGAGCCGAAACCAAGAGTTGGACACTTAACCTATTGAGCCACCCACAGGCCTCAACCTTAATTGTCTCCTGAAAACCATATCTCTAAATAAGTCACACTGGAGGTTAGGGCTTCAGCAAAAAAATTTGGGGAGGGAGTGCACAATTCAGCCCATAGAAGTTATTTTGTTTTTCAGCTTTAAAACAACCAACAAATATGGTAATTGGGTTTCTATCTGGGTTGGGAGCAATGAGGAGCTGTCCTAGAAATATGTATGGATAGGTTTCTGGGAAAAACTTCCGCAGCTTGAAAAGAACTTACATAAAGGTAATTCTTACATTTTCCCTTACTTCACTACTAAAATGTGACTATTTTATTGAGATTCTGTTTATAATCAGAAAAATGAACGTTATTTAATAAAAACATATACTAAGTGCAAAATGTGAATTAAATATATAAGTATTTCACTTGGTTTTCATAAAGATCTATCTACATGAGACAAAGTTAATGAGTTCACAAAAATATTTTTAAAATAAATGTGAAAATAAGGCATTTTCAGTACAGAAAGGCTCTAAAATATCTAGTCAGCTTAGTACCTTCAATGACATTATTAATTCTTAGTTTTCCAAATGTATCTAAACTTATTCACGTATCTTCTTTACAGTGGGTAATCTAAATTGTATGTTCATCATTTTTGCAATAACTAAAGCTCATAATAAAGGAACAATGTTCTGTGCACAATTCCTCACCCACAATCTATCTTGTGAGCTTAGTTTTCATAGGCCGTTATTCTCAGGGTTGGGCGCGTGGGCATCACAGAACAAATGCATATTCCCTGCAGGCATGGGGTCCTCGCCTCTACAAATCAGAAGGACCTGTTTCTCATTCTTTCGGCTTCCACTTCTGCATCAAGAACTATTTGGCTGAGAGAAAACACACTGGTTTTGAGATTCTGTAGAATCAAAGAGATGTTGTAGGGGTGGAGAAGACAAATGTTTCAGGACCATAGAAAGAGGGGCTGGGCAATCATAAATCAGAGAGAGATGCCGGCTCTGAAGAAAGAGCCACTAACCCTGGAGAGGGAGCCACCTTAGTGCACTGATGACAGATGAGCCTTCGCCAGTTGGAGATGGGTTGCTCTAGTAATGTTCAAAGAGTGGGTAGGAAGAATGTGGTTAAATCATCCAGAATAGCCACAGCAGTGAAAGCAGCAGAGAAAAAGTCTGCATTAGATGGGATTCAAATACCATCTGGGGGTTTTATTACAGAAAGTAGAGTGAAGCACTTTGAAATGTGTTCTGTTCCTCATTTCTCTGGTAAAAGTACCAACCATTGAAGCTGAGTTTCTTTGGAACTGGTGGTGTTAGCCAGACTCCCCAGTGAAATCTGAGCCCTACACTTCCTGTTGTCTATTTGTTTCACACAGAGTCCACTCTCCAGAAGTGTTCTTTACAGACTGATAGCTTGAATGGATACATTTCTAATGGATCACAAAGGATCTCATGCAGGTCTCCAAATACAAAAACAGACAGTATGGAAAAGATAAGGAAAGAGGTTTATTTTAAAAAAATAAAGCAAAGGAAGAAATAATATGCAGAAACTTTCTAAACATTTCCTAAGTATCTTTCTACATACTGAGACCACATTAGTCTCTGTAAAACACTGTTTATACCATGTCATGAATTTATTCAGAGACGACTGGTGGCTAAAACACTTTGGTCTGGGATAGTGTAATGGACCACATTATGTCCTCCTCAAAACTCATTTGGAGAAAGTTCCTTAAGGAGGTAATTAAGATTAAATGAGGTCACAAATGTTGGGCACTAATATGACAGGACCGTGGCCTTATTAGAAGAGGAAGAGGAACTAGAGATCTCTCTCTCCACACATGTACAGGGGAAAGGCTGTGTGAGAACACATAGTGGTGAGGTGGGGGTCATCTGCAAACCAGAGGGTCCTTCAGAAACCAACCCTGCTGACACCTTGATCTTGGACTTTCTAGCCTCCAGGACTCTGAGAAATAAGTTTCTGTTGTTTAAGCCACCCAGTCTATGATGTTCGTTATGGCACCCCAAGTAGACTAATGTAGATAGCATGTGGGGTCCACCATATGCTTTTAAACAATCTCTCCAGTTGTATATATCTTTCTGTATTTCTCTGCCCAAGTACCATCTATGTACTGGAATTATGTATTTAATTTTTGAATTCTAACAACCATACTTTTGTGTTCAGTGCCCCTCATCCTTATTAATGCTTTTTCTGCCTAAGATACTGAATCTTACCCATTTCTCAAGTTTCATCAGAGGTCCTGATTGATTCCTCTGTGGAGCCTTTCTCCTTCACCCCAGGTGGGAAGTGTTCCCCTCCTCTGAACTCCTACTGAACTTCCTGCCTGAACTGCTAATTTGACCTTTATAACATGCTGTTAGTATTTCTCTAAGAAGAATGTCAGATCCCTTAGCTAATACATTTTCTTACAATCTGTATTCATCATAACAAAATATAGAGCACAGAGGAAAATGCACAAGAAAGAAATACCACTTTTATTAGGTCACCAACAATAAGACCATTTGATAAATACTTCCAAAAATAGAAGTATTCTAAGTGTATGCATGTGTATGTATAGAATCCAACTCCACATGCTTTATGTTATGCTTCTATCACTTAGCCTGGAACATCATTATTGTCATTATTCTTTCCAAAGTTCATTTTAATTGAGTTATAATATTCTATCCTATGTACTATAATTCATTTAACCAAGTCCCTATTGATGACTATTTAAATTATTTCTAATCTATCTATGTTATAAATAGCCCTGTGATAAATACCCTTACCAAACAATCTTTGCATAAATTCATAAAAATATCCCTGGGATAAAGTTCTAGAAGTACATTTTTTTTATGATATGTATTGCCAACAAGTTGTACATCCATCAACATGAGAGTGATCATTTCTCTACACACTCGAATAAACCTTGACATATTTTCAAATGCGTTGCCAATTTGAAATATTGATTTGATGAGAACATAGACCATGTGTTATTTTATTCTTTCTACTGCTACCATTACAATTGATGCTAACTTGTCAATTACACTACACTATTAAATGTTCAAAATCATTTCACATACATAAATTAAAATAATATTTTACAGCACCTAGCATAATGCCCTTCATATACAAAGTTCATAAAAGATTATATATGATCATGGAATAATAAAAATATCACCCCATAAATGGGGTGTCTCTTACATGCTACATGAAAGTCAGAGAAATCAAAAAATTATTCCTCCAGTGGATATATGTAATTTAAAAAAAATGTTTTGCTATTCTGAGTCTGATAAACTATCTTTAATCCTATCACCCCCACTCTACCCTTTATCTACTTATTAATCACTTCCTATTCCCTCATTAATGTATCAGTTCTACTTGCAATGGTGAAGTGCATTTTAAGGTGTGGCATTCTAGGTATGAACCAAAAAAATTTGTTTTTCTAACATTTATTTATTTTTGAGCGACACAGAGAGAGAGATAGAGTGTGAGTGGGGGAGGAACAGAGAGACAGGGAGACAGAATCTGAAGCAGGCTCCAGGTTCTGAGCTGTCAGCAGAGAGCCCCACACGGGGCTCGAACTCAATCATGGACCGCGAGATCGTGACCTGACCTGATGTCGGACACTTAACCCACTGAGCCGCCCCTACAGTATGAACTCAAAATTTTTAAGAAACTAGCAAGGAAGGAACATTTCAGCTTTGTTATAGAACATTTTCTAGGATGTTTTTTATTGAAAAAGCTTTTGTTCTTTAAAAAAAAAATTTTTTTTTTCCTAATGTTTATTTATTTTTGAGAGAGACAGAGACAGAATGTGAGTGGGTTAGGGGCAGAGAGAGAGGGAGACAGAATCCAAAGCAGGATCCAGGCTCTGAGCTGTCATCACAGAGCCCGACCCGGGACTCGAACTCAGGAGCTGTGAGATCATGACCTGAGCCGAAGTCGGACGCTCAACCAACCAAGTCACCCAGGCGCCCCGATTTTGCTCTTTAAAAAACAATAATCACTTTCTTTCCACCCTCCCCATGTGTATGAAGTTCCTTTGCTTGTATTACTAGTTTTCAATATGCTTTCTACATATTTATCTCTTCTCTCTCAAGTAGAGCAAATTGGTTGTCAACTTCTGCTTTTGCAGTTATTATTCAGTGTCCCCAGCACAAAGGAGTAGTCCCAGTCTCATTTTGAGACTCCAGTGTTCAGAGGCAGAACTCTTCCCAGGTGCACCTCCTATTCTATGTGCCCTTAGCCTCCATGAACTCCACCCCCGTCAGTCTATTGCACTATCTCCCCTTACCCTTCAACACCTGCTGACATCTCATCTATATACAACTTCCTCTTGGCCCAGAAAAATTATATGAAAACATTTCACAAAATAAAAAGCCAATTATCTGACATACCACTGCAAAACTTTTTAAACGTCTATCAAAATCCATTTGTTAGCTACCTCAAGTTTTTATTTAGAGACTAAAGCAAGATGCCAAATTTTAGGACTATGTCCTTGATATTACAAAAATAAATGAACTGCTACTTCTCCTTTCCTTAGTCAATGTTTTAACTTTGGAAAGTGGAAAGTTTGCCATGGTCCCAGTACTCTGGGTAGTAAGAATATGACAGATTTTCTCTAAAAGTACTGTTGTTTGCGCTACAGAAAACATATCTAGTGAATAATTCCTGGTGGGGAAAAAAATCACGTTTTTGTGAACCAGAATTTAAACACATCAGGAAAATGATTTATGCTTTTAAAGTTAAGGTTTTACTCTTTGGCTACAGCGGGTTTAACTGACATTGTTCTCTGCTGGTCAAGTATCATATTCAGATTCACACACGTGTCAGACAGCATTGAGCTCCACATTTTTCACACATACAAGCCCATTTAATCACCATAGCAACCCTGTGAGGAAAGTATTACTCCCATTTTACAGATGAGGAAATGAGGTCCAGAAAGGTAAAATAATTCGCCTAATCTAACAATCTAAAAATGCCCGAGCTAGAATTTGAATCCAGGCCAATGAAGCGATCTCCTTTTACACTAGATTTACCTCTGAAATAGTTTTGCCCCAGGCATAAGTACCATCTTCAGGTCTGCCTCCATTTGGATAAATCCAGACTCGTTTTGCATTGGGCTGCTTGTACAGCCTGCTCTGAATGAGTGTTATACGTTTAGTTTCAACTGTAGAATTTCTTTTGGATTGCAGTTCTTGAACTGCAGAAAGGTGCTCCTGGTAACAAAAGCCCAGAGAATTGCCTGGTTAGTATGTTTATGAAGGATGTGATGAAAACAGAAATACCTTATAATTGTAAATTATATTGTAAAAATTCTAGGAAGTGCATTACCCTCTCCTGTCACGGAATCTTCTTAAATCCCCCTTGCTTCCATGAGTCATCAAAGGCAATAAGAACCATTAGAGTAATAATAATAAGGCATTTATTTTGGCAAAACACTTTACTTTCATTTATAATTTGGAGAAATGAATAGAGATGTGTTTTTGGATTTCTGTGTGGTGTTTCTCCTACTGAGCAATTTCTCTGCATCTAACAAATGAGTTTTTGATTAGAATCACAACATCATTTTCTTTAACCAAGAAATGCTTCAGGGAATGTGCATGACTGTTGTTTGAGTCTTTACTCTCTGTCTTTTAAAATACAGCAACCACCCTTATACTTTGCCAGATCCCTGCCAGGCAGCTTTTCATCCCACTTCAAGCATGTCCTAGTTCAATGCTTTGCATTCATTCCCTGGTCAGTGATTTATCCTTCTCAGCTTGGCAAGAAGTCATATTTCTAGCAATGTCAATTTCTTTTTTTCTAGTAACCTTGACTTGGGCACACGCCTAAGATTTAGATTGAACACATTTCACGATTTGAGAAACCCTATTAAATAAGAACATATCATTTTGATGAAAAACTTCACAAAGCAAAAAGTTTTCCCAGGTCTCTATCCCCAGTCCTCTCTCAACAGCTGACCTTTCTCTTCTCGACTTTTTTTATGTCTGGCAATCCTGACTGATTAACCAATTGGACTGAAACTGCTTTTTGAATTCCTCACTTCTGAATGTCTCCATTGCAATTAGTATTTTGCTCCTTGCTCTTTTTACATATTGAGACATACCCTTAGGAGTGATGAGCAATGAAGCCATAAGGCTCAACTTGACTACACTTATTATAATTACCTTTGTACATATCCACTGGGCCTTTTTCTCTTCTTTGCTAAGGTCATAATTTCTGGTCTCCATTCAAACAAAACAGACTTTCCTATGAGCTGTCTGTCTTTTAGATAACTACTCTCCAAATGCCAACTCAATGCTTGGCATATGCTTATGTGGTCATAACAGACCAGATGCTGAGGATATATTAATAGCGTAATTTTAAAATTCAATGCTATGCTTTTAAAACCTTATTAAAGAGGCAGTCTTTAGCGTCTGGAGTCCTGAAGAACGCACCTCTGTATGTCTTATGAGCTCCATGAGTTTAATTTCCTCTTGAGTCTTCTCGGTCCATCCTCCTTCCATCACCACCGGCTGCACAGGGTTTTTGTTGGGAACCATGGCGGCTGGCTGACATGCTGCTACTCGCCGCCCTGGGGAAAGAAGTCCCTGGTAATGTTGTTTCCGAAGATGGGCTTTCAGATTTTAAATAAATTGGTTTGGCATTCTACGCATAAATCATTCCACTTGGGAGCATAGGCTAAAATACTAAATATATCATAAAAGCAAAGATGCCTAAGGTAATAATATCTAACAATGCTTCTTCATATGGGAGCTTGAGGTTTCAAACAGCCAGGATATGCATATTCACTGTACAGATGGAAAAGAAAGATAACATGCTGACTTCCACACTGGCCCCAGCCTCTCATGCACGATATGGTTCAGTGGTAATTTAGTCAAATAGAATCCATGACCTATATAGCCCATCATCTCTTCCAGTCATGGAACATATGTTTTGTTCTCTTCACTAATAATAAGCCTTTCCCCAACAATTAGCTTAGCAGCCTGGGGATTAAGTACTTCTAAAATAATATTAACCCAAGAGACAGAAGGCCTTTTTTTCTATCTAATAATACCCTCAAGCACGATTAGTTTCTGACACCTCTGCTGTGCCCTTTAGGTTGTTAAAAAGCTGTGGTAAGAGAAAATATTTGTTGGAATACTGTACTCCAAAGAATAATAGGCATAATTTAATAAGTGTGTTGATTTGAACATATGCATTCTTTGAACTAGTAGTCCACTTAAAACTGTTATAAAAGAGATTTAAAAATCCTAATTATCAAATTGTTTTCTTTTTCTACGCTGAAGATAAACTCATACTGAGTCTTATACTGATCTCTAAACTTTTTAAGTACAAATAATGCTTCCTCTTGCATGTTCTTTCTAGAAACTTATGTTGAACACTAGCTATCAGTCAGGCTTTGCACTAGATAATGCAAATACAAACATGCTCAAGATTTAGTCCTGTCTCAAGTTTGGTGGGTAAGGCTGATATCAAGGAAATGATTATACCAATAATTGATTGCAACTGTGCTGCACCAGAGAAGTGCATTTATATAAAAGTATGTAACACTAAGCTCAGTGCTTAGTCTCAACTGCCAGAGAAGGCTTCTCTGAGAAAGTAACATTTAGGTGGATAAAATAATAGAAATTCTAACACAAAGTTGGGTTTTAATTTTGTTGCCAAGGGAGTCTTAATGTGCAGATTCTCAGACCATGACCATAAACAAAACTCTTTGAAAATAATTTAGTATTTGCAGAGAATAAAGCATTTGTGTTCTTGTAAGCTCAAGTTTGTGGAAACAGATCCAGCAATAAAAATAAATGGCAGCAATGACTTTTCAGAGAAACCAGAATTCTATGTACCCAATAAGCATTCTGTGCAATTTATGGATGTGGAGAAAATATAATTGAACCAGTCAGCCAATGAATTACAGTGGCAATGCCATTAGGTTACATGATTTGGAGAAGACCACAGTGGTACGAGAAAAATACATAACGCAAATTTACGCAAATATAGTTTTTAGCCTACTCTATTCATAAAGTGGAAACAACATTAATTTATGATACATAACTATTTTATTTATAGTGCCTTTTGAACACTAAAACTTTGCTCAACTAAAGAGAGCTCAGCAATAGTTTATCATTTACGCTCTTAAGAGCCAGGATTTGAATGTAGGAAAAGAGCAAAAACCATTATGCATTATTTGTTTTTTGTCAACTTGCTTCTAATGGTCTCTAAAAAAAAAACTAATACATTTGCACTATAATTTTCATAGAGACATAAATTCATCACAAAAGGTTTTGGTTCGGGAAAAGATGTTCATAACAAACTATTATTTATGTAGGTAAGAATACAAATTGAAACCAGGCAAAATGTATTGATTAAATTATTTTTATTTTCTTATTATATTTCCCATATATCCTATTTTATTTCATATGATATATGGGGAAAGTAATGATAATAGCTAACAATTAGTGGGGAAAACTAGAAAACATGAGTGCTTTGCTGTTCTTTCAGACTATAAATCTCACCTGTACAGATCCCCCATACCCCTCCCCTGATTAGAGGCCCACACTGTTTCAGCATTATCTATGGCTGGGAGGGTAAGTCAACCTCATTTGAGGTTTTAGTTGGCAAATCCATTTAGCTCTCACACTAAATAAAATGCTCCATCGTTGTCTTTATATGTAACAAAGATGATACTTTGGCCTAATCTGCCATTTCTTAGTTTCATTGATCAGTTTTTAAGACCCCAAGTCAGAAAATGGGCTGCCTTCACAGGAACCTTTATTCTAATACTTATTGAGTATTTATTATGTGATATGCATGCAGTAAATACTCGACATCTGTTACTTAATCATAAAAACCCTACAAAGTTATTACTAGCATCGTGATTAATATTAGCAATGACCATACTTATAAATGAAATGTAAAGTCAGTTTATACACAGCATATGCTTAATAAACATGTGTTGCATTTACCAATGGCTATAATAATGGAAAATAATCTACTTAGCCACTATTTATACCTCTCATACCTCCTCTTTCATCCAATCCTCAAGAAGCTTATTATCCAACAGGGACTGCAGTTAACTGAACTTTGACTTATTCTTATTTATCTTCCTAAGCCCAACAACTAGAAAAGCCTGTCCTCAGAGTAGGTATTTTATAAGTATGCACTGAATTTACATTTAATAGCAGAAAATATAACAGTTTGTCAGTAGAGACAAGATTTATCTTAGCACTAAATTCTAAGAGAAAAATTTCATTAATGGATTCCTCCATAATGGACACCATCTGACCAAACAGACTATTGTCAAGAATGATATTGTAGATGATACCAACTGAACTTTAAACGCTTTTTTAGTACTTAATTATAATAAAAGCTGAAGACATGATATAAAATCAGCATACAGGAAAGGCAGCTCTGCCAGGTGCTATTTTTAGTATGTTGCTTTTTATTGATTTAATTTGATATAGGAATAGACCTTAGAAAACTCAGTGGAGTGAATGGTTGAAATTCCAACCATTCTTTAATTCAGTCATTCTACAACTATTCACAGAGCAAACAGGAAGGGTGTAGAATTTATAATGTATCATAGGGAAGACAGTCACATGACCAGGTAATAATATTAATGTGATAACAATTATCACAGGGGAAGTTCAAGGTGTGATAAACCACATTATTCCTGACATGGAAAAGGAAGGCTTTTAGGAAGAACAACGAGTAAGCTGAAAAGTATATAATGAGTTCAAGCAATCCAAGAGGACAAGAGAGAGAGAAACTTGAGGCAGAAGAAACTAAATTGTTCCACAAGCCCAGAGTTAAGAAAGTGCCTGATACATCTGGAGGACTGAAAAACAGTCCAACTGGTGGAGTGGAGTGTACAAGGAAAGAGAGAAACTCACACAGAACCAGATGGTGCAAGGCGACACTAAGGAGTTTCATTGTCCTAAAGATAATAAGGAGCTTTGAAAGGTTTTATGCCTGGAGCACCATGACACCTTTGTATTTTTGCCTGATCACTCCAGATTCAGAACATCGTCATTAGCATAGAATAGAAACTACTGTCAAGACTGGAAGCAGGGAGACAAGTTACAAAGCTGTTCCAGTAATCCAAAGAATAGATGACAATAGCTTGAATTTAGATAATACGGTTGGGGATTAAGACAGAATTCATTTGAGATAAATTTAATAGATTAGAAGCCACCAGACTTACTGATACTTGCTTGGAGAAAGTGAGAGAGGGGGAGATGCCAAGGATGACTCCCAGGTTTCTAAGATGGAACACCTGGGCAGATGGTGGTGGCATCCACTGCTCAAAGAAATGAAGTGGTAGTAATTGGAGTGGTGGTAACATGATAACTTTGGTTTTGGACACGCTTATGGGATATTCAAGTGAAAATGACTAGTAGTTGAAGCAGTAGAGGTTGTCAGTCATAATAGAGGCTTTTCATTTAGACCCAATAATTCTTTTGGTAAGAACTGAATAGTAGTCATCTCAATCCAGAGCTCCGTCTTGTGCATTTACAAGTAGCTGCGTTGCTTATCGAAATAAAATTCACATGCTTTCAACAATACACAGTGCACATCCTTAGGAGTTGAAATCCTGTTATAGAAATTACGGAGCCTGAAATGTATTCCTTTCCAGACTAAAGTCCACAATACACTACTTCTCTCCAAAGAACCATATGATATCTCAAGTGCTAGGAATAGTATAAGGTCCAGAACCTAAGATTCATTGACAAAGAGAATGAAAGAGGAGAACAAACATTGCCAATTGATTACTTTGACTATGAATAGCATATTTTGTGCTGCCTAACAAGAAAAAAAGAAGCCCTTCTGAGATAGTGACATTGACCTTTGAAGAATTTAGTATTTCCTCACTCAAATTATTGAAAAAAACAAACATACAAAACAACAACAAAAAACAAAACACTTCGTCCCCAGTAATTCCCAAAGAATAGACAGAAAGTTTTGTTTAAGACCTAATTTCAAAGCCCACAAAAGGTCAGTTCAGCAACTGTTTCAATCCCATCATAGGGGTTATATGACCCAGACAGTCTCCTAATTTTAAAAATTTGCCTATAATTCATGTGATATTCATTTTAATATAAAGATTACAAATATACAATCAGTACTAGAAGATACATTATTAGGTTTTAGACTGGCTCAAGTGACTTTTGTGGCACAATAATTTATCAGTTAAACATCTGGTATCTAATAGTAGGAAAAAACTACCAGTAAACTGGGGTTACATTTAGAAATAAACACGGTGATACTTTAGTTCATACTGACCTTTTAACTGTCTCATTTTGTGTTTCATGGTGTCTAGATCAGCCAAAATTTTGTCCTTTCTTAGCCAGTTCTGTTTTTCTAATTTTTCTACTTTCTGCAAAGCTAGAAAAAATACATGATATTTTATCCTGCATTGTGTTATCAACAGTAATTTATCATGCAAGCCAATAATTTATAAAGAACTTTCTGCTGCAAGAAATAGATTCAATTAGAAATAAGTAATTAAAAGGTAAGGGTCATTAAAAGAAACCTCATTTGAAAGATGACAGGGCTTAAGGCATTTCTTTATGGAATGGAGAGGGGGGAAAAAAAGAAGAACCGTGCTGTTTTATTACATAGATTTACCATATGCAATAGCCATATTTCATTTTCCACCTCCACAAACTATTTGGAGGTGATGAAAGCCTTGCTTGGAACCATTCATTTTTTAAACATCCACCTACTGCCTAAAGGGTGCAATTCTTAAAAATGAAAATGTGCAGACAGGTCGTCTTCAGTGTGAATTAAACTCATTTGTTATTTTCTAATGTATACCATTATTCTCAGTCTTATAGACCAAGGATCTCTTTATCAACTAAATTAGACATTTTTCCATGCAGAATACTCCATTCCAGTAAGAAAAAACAGGCGACTGTGCAAATAAAGGAGCATAGCTATCCTTGTGTACGTGTTAATTGATGGACCTCCTGTTCTGTGCATAAATGTGATGTTATTATGTTGACATTGTATGCACTTAATTCTTTTCTTATGGTGACATAAAATTTATTTCTCTTTCTTTTATACACTTGCTTGAAAGCAAGCAAAAACAAAAAACTTACCATTTGGAGATAGAAATGGTTCACCACAAGATACCCAGATGGCAATGGGATTTCTGAGGATGAGGGTGAGCAAAGACTTATCTACACCATCCAAACTATCAGATGTCACAGACTTTGGAAATAATGTGGTTTTCTGTTTTGTTCTTGGGTTTTCTAGGAAACAAATGACACATTTACCACTGCACAATAGATAAATTTGCCTCCTAAGTTCATTTGTTTATTCAAAAGATTTCCTTTCTTATTAATGACTTGATTTAAATAGGCAATACCTAACCAGATGCAAACACATAAATTTGACCAGAAACTTCATATGCAATCAAATAATTTAAACTACTCTGATTGTAAATATATTTTTAGATTCCTTTTTTACACTTTACCTAGTTGTGACATAAATCTGAGGTGGCTAACCAAAACAGCTACTCTGAAAAGGAATAAAATAAAAATATAAGAAAACTAAGGAAAGGGGGAAAGCCTTTCTAGGCTAACGCCAGAGATAAAATGCTTCAGTGTCCTCATCTTTCAAATGAATAATAGTATCTATCTCATTCTGCTGTTAGGAAGATTAAAAGGAAAAATAAAAGAGGAAAGTGCTTAGAATAAATAGTGTTCAGTCTAATTAATTGGACAAGTATCCAAAAAATGCTAGATAATATTTTTATTATTAAATGGATATGAAAATCACAGTGTTTCCATTTGCTAGAGGTAAAGCACAGTTTGGCTTCTGAGCATTCCAGTGGCCCAAGCAAAGAGGAAAACACAGTATCAAGGTTCATATGGCCCACACAGAGTCATAAATTCTTCAGAAGATACAACTTTCCTGGTTCCTGAGATCTGAGATAAATTTATTTCAGGGTTTTCCTAAAGGGGTTATTTGTGAGAGAGCAAACAGTGTCCTACAATAGAAATGAGCAATATTCAGAACTTCTAACATGCTGGGCATGTCACTAAGACCTCTGCATACATTATCACATGTAATTCTCAGAATGATACTCTGGGGTAGGTCCATTCCTTTTTTTACAATGTAACTGAGGTTTAGTCACATGGATAGGTAGCAGCAGAGCCAGGATTAGAAACCAGGCCATATACCTCCAGAACCTGTGCCCATAACCACCATCTCCATAATAAACATGATACTGAGTTTTTGACTGATGCCTGTTTTTTTTAAAGTTCCTCAACACAAACTGATGGCATAACATAAGCCACAATTCAGTTAAAGGGGGCAGCCTATTAATAGGCCAGCTTGTTCAAGGATAACCTCTAGAATACAGAGGGGAAGGGATGGCCACACCCTTGAGTAGTCCAGCATGAATAACATGACTTCTGGGCTTAATTTAAATACAAAATTAAAAGAAGAGCCTTTGAGATTATAATATGCCAGAACCTAGAGATCAGATATCTATATGCCAAGTAAAGGCCAAACTAAACGCTTTAATGATCATCTAGGCATTAAAAGGTCACATAATTAATTTTAAAAACTCATTAGAAAACAGGACAAATAATATCATTATGAAATAATAGAAAAAAGTACATACTGGTCTTTGCCACAAGTTCCTGGCAGAGAGCTTCTAAATTTCTTGTAATTTTCTAAGTGATTCTTTTTGTCTTTGATCCTGGTTCCTGATGCAGAGCTCCTAAATCCTTTGGAATACCTTGGATGATAGCAGTATCTTGTTTTCTAATGACAGACTCTTGGATGAAGGCTGGTCACCAGAAAGACCAAGCCATGATTAGAACCTTGGAATTTTCCACCCCACTCTCATTCCCGAAAGAGGGAAGAGAGGCTGGAAATGGAATTAGTGGACAATTATGCCTACATGATGAATTCTCCATAAAAACGCCCAAAGTACAAGATTTGGAGACTTTCTGGGTTGGTAAACACATGGAGCTGGTAAGAGAGGAGTGGCAGGCTTAGAGAGAACATGGAAGTTCCGGGCTCCTTCCCACATACCTTATCTTATTCATCTCTTCCACCTGGATGCTTATCTGTATCCTTTATCACATCCTTTCATAATAAACCAGTAGACAGTACGTACACATTTCCTTGAGTCCTGTGAGCTGCTCTAGCAAATTAATCAAACTGAAGGAATATTTAAACATGGGAATTTCCAATTTAAGCCAATTGATCAGAAACACAGGTCTGGATATCTGAAGTGAGAGGTGGTGGGGGCGCAGTCTGTGGGACTAAGCTCTTAACCTGTGGGATCTGATACTATCTAGGTAGATAGTGGCAGAATTGACTTAAATTATAGGACATCCAGCTGGTGTTACAGAATTGCTTGGTGTGTGTGGGGGGGAACCACACATCAGGTGTCAGAAGTGTGAATGTGATAAGAATGTGAGAATAAAGAGACACACAGGAGGAAAAGTGGGTTTTTCCTACTCAATCCTATATACGATAATGATAGCTACTATTCACTGGATGTTTAGTCAACATCAACCAGGCACTATTCTAAGTGACATACACATTTATATATAAATTCCTATTCATATATACTCTTATGAATACATATTCATACCTATGAGACCAAATGAGTATACATTTACATGACTATCAGTGTAAAATTTGTAAAACGAGGCAACTGAGGTACAAGAGTTTAAACAACTTGCCCAAGATCATTCAGCTAGCAAGTGACAGATCTAGAATCTGAATCCTGGTATTCTGACTCCAAAACCCAAGTTCTTAAGCTTTAAATGATGACTCTCAGTATAACAATGGAAAGCTGAGATTACTCTGGTGAATCACTGTGAGCAAGACTCATTTTCATTTAGCAAACTGTTGCTGGGGACATAGTTTGTCCTTGTCCTCAAGTTGTACATAGTTAAATGAGACACACAAAGATGTAAACAGATGATTATAACACAATGTGCTAGGAGCTGCAATACAGGTGCTTTCACTGGAGCTTCTGGGAGTTTAGAGAAGCAGTGGAGATGGGCAGGGGCAGGTTAGGGCAGCTGGTGGGCAACACCTCTTGCACTGATCAAACCCCACTTTCTTAAGTGGTCTCTAGTCGGTTCTGGTTTCAAATTTAATAACAAAGCTGCTCATAAAGTAGCTAAACTGTCAAACACATTTTATAAATTTGAGGCAATTTATTGACTGTTTTGGTGCTGACACCAAATTGATATTCTTTAAAAAAATGTTTCTTGTTATTCTTCAAGGTAAAAGCAATATGAGAACCTCACATGAGAGTAGCTTTCTGTGCTTTTGTAATTGTAGAAGGGCTGACTGAATCAAAGAACCACATTTAACTTTTTTACGACAAAAATAGGGAGAATCAGCTAAATCCTGATTTGTATAATATAACCAACCTTTCAGACTTTTAATAGTTGCTTCTTTTGTCCCAACAGAGGCTGCCTCTTTCTTTGGTTCCTCAGCGTTTCTCTGGATGAAAGATTCATCCAGAGCCCATAAAACCAAGTCACGTAAGGAAAGGACTGTGGTTCCATCTTTGGTATAAACTTTGGATGCTGCTCTGGCAAGGCCAAGTTGCTCCGTACATTCTGTAAGAAGCTTAATAGCAAAGAATACAAGGAAATGATTAGAGAAAAAAGGGATAGAGCTGGGAATAATTGTGAAGAGCTTCTTATTTTAGAAATTTGAGAAAATCCTTTAATTTGGGGAAATGGAAAGGTGAATAACTACTGATTTGATCTTTGAGAAGAGATAATTTTTTATATTAGATTGTCTGATATAACCTCACAAAATTAGTCCTTACTCAAGCTGCGAAAATTAGCTCCAAAAATTTAACACAGCAGCTGATACATTTAATCGTGAATCAGTTAATATATTTTATCATCAGAGTATTTATTTTCTAAGAAGTGTTCAACTTAGAGATCCACTTTCAATTTTGTTGCTTTATAAGGTATAAAAGTAACACTTCACATTGATGAACTGCTTTAAAATAAATGAGTAGTTGACTTTCAAACCCAAACTGAAACATGTTGTTACTTCCATTTTGTAGATAGGAAAACAGGCTGAAAGGTTAAGATTTTTGCCCAAAACTACAGGATACAGCTGTGGAGCCCAGGGTGAATATTGAAGTTGCTAACTTCTGTGACTTGCTTGGTTTGTTGAACAATATCTTAATAAAAAAGCCACTTGTATTCAACCAAAAAGGTGAGTGAATGAGTAGGTATGTACTTGTGTGTTTGCAAGGAGGTCTCCAGGGTAACTCCATATCATATTTAACATTGCTTGTAAAATATGCTGTTAAAGGTACTGCCCAGAATATATAGACAAGATAATCACCAAGCAATGGAAGGACAAAGCTGGGTTTGGGCCTTTTGAACTCTCCTTCCTTCCCGTGACTATAAGGAGGAGCCTCTATGACAGTAACCACATATTCCTTCCTAACACAACTCTTGCTTCTCCAATTTGAGAATGAAGTGAAATAAGCTGTCAGCAAATAAGTGCTCATTTTTTCCAAATGATAAATGAGGTAGTGTCTCTTAGCAAATTCAAATAACATACAATTTGAAGTTAGAATGGGAAGGAAGGCAAAAAACAAACAAACAAACAAACAAACAAACAAAGGAATTCTGTCTATCACAAGAGTGAAGAAACTCTGGTAGCTTTATCTTCCCCCTGCTTTTGTACATCTTTGCTCTGGACCCAGTCTAAAAACCATATTCTGATTTCTCATTTTTCTGAGTCTGTATCCAGAGAAGTACAATAAAAAGGAATATCTTTAAGAAAACCGAGATCTTGATCTCATCAGCTTAAATTAGTGAAACTGGCCAGGGACATTTATCATTCAATCCCATTGCTTTCTTCTTGTCAGAAGAATCACTATTATCATTACCTCTGAGGATGCAAGAAACATTTAAGTGATAGCCACTTACTGTGGGGAATGTTTCAGCCACAATTAACTTTCCATTTCGATATCCATCTCCATTTTTGTATGCAATTATTTTCACTGCCTTCTGGTGCATAGCTGCTAGACCACCATGAGATACAACTTGTGTGCAGGTCTTCATCCGTAAAGATAATAGACGTTCTTCATAATAACTTAGCGTTTTCTCAGCCTCATAAGAAGATAAATCAGCCTGATTAAAACAAAACAAAACAAAACAAAGGTTTACTCAAGCTTTTTCTTTTAGTTTCTGTTACTTTGGTATATTTCAATCTCTTAATTTAATAAATATCTGCATATACATGTGTGTGGTATATAAGTTTTGAAATGTTTACCCCATATGCTATAGGTCTTGGATATCACAGTGGGAAGAACAATGAGTCAGAATTCAGTTCTCTTCCCAGCCCTGTCATGGAGTCCTTAGGTGACTTTAGGCCTCTGGTTTGTGTTTCTGGGCTTCTCCTGTTCTCTATTTTGCCTTCTCCTTGTGACAGGAGCTGGGTAAGAAGGATGCCAGGGCCAGAGAAAGCCTAGGGTTGAAGTGATGGGATGCTGGCACTACAGATATCCTCTTGGTCTTTAACTTGAGGATGATCCCATCCCGTGGTGGCAGACTGAAGAAGGGGGAGGGGAATGAGTGCAGTCTTAGCCACATGTGTAGGTTCGGCTTTTGGTTTATTGCAGCAAAGACAAGAAGGACAGAAAGGATTACTCAACACTCCACAAGTTAAGAGAGGTAAGAGGGAGGCTAAGGGAAGTCTTCCTGAGTGGCTCTCAAGCTTCCATATGTACTAAGCATACATTCCGGGAAACATTGTGCAGCGGGCTATGTGGCAATAAGAACTTATAGAAAGCATGCAGAACCCAAGACTACAAAAGAGCAGATGCAGAAAGCAGGGTGGAGAACAAGATAAGATATTCCACAGTGACATGGTCTAAGGAATTCATGAGCACAGGCAGGACCCAACCTTAACTAGATACCCACCCGCTGTTTTCTCTGCAAGGCCAAAAAGCAGTATTCTGCTTTGCAGTGGGTTGCCTATGATCTCCTAACCCAGAACATAGCTATTTGATTTCCCATAACACCATAATGAGGGTGGTGAATATCACACTTCACCTTTCTCTTTCAAACCCTACTCAGGATGCTGCTTTGAGGGAAAAATTCTGTTTGAGATGCTGTAACATTGGGGATTCTTTCCAATCAGCTCACCACCACTTCCTTAACCCCACCATCATTAAAGCAAAGCCAAATGCCTTCATACTTCCCCAGAGGACTTCTTTTCTCCATCAGAGTTACTGTTACACTTAATGTTTATTGCGACTCTTCATGTCCCCTCCAGATGGAGGGTGTCCCCTCCACCCTGCACTGTGTATCTGGTTTAGGGGAAAGAGGAAAGATATCTGGAAATGGACCTGGCAAGCCCCAGAGAGCACACCCAAGTTAGAAGGCTTCTCTTAGGAATTGCTTCTTTTTATATAGGTGTGTAAGTTCCCCTTAGCACATCTTACTCTAAACTTGAAGGAGGGGACTTTTTAAATGGTGCCATTTTACATTAAGATCACAGGAAAGTGGCAGAGATTTTTTTTTCTCCACAAGCTATAAATAGTATTAGACATGGATGCATGAATTCAGGCATCCAACCTGAACAATCATTAACAACATGTCAAATTCCCCCTGAAATGTTCCATACTAGTAAAAAGTTTTCCCTGTGAATATAGACAAAAAAGCTGCTCTGCTAAGTAAAGATTTGCAGTTACTTCCTCATTTAAAAGCAACACAGAGAGCAGTGGAAGGTGTCAGTAGATGATTAAAGCCGCAGAAGTGCCCAATTAACTTCAAAGAGTGTATCGAACTATTAATAGACAATGTATTTTAAATTACAATGGGGAAAAGGAAATCAATGCAGGTGGAATGGTAAAGGTGCATCAGAGGAAGATGAATTGGATGAGTGGAGATGAACTTGAGTGCAAGGCAGATAATGAATGCGTCAAAGTTTCCAAAGTGATGCCATACATGTATTAGCAGAGCTCAGGTCGTTACACACCTTTGCCACACTGATGACCTTGAAAGGCCCTCGTGAGAAGGGCTTCTGGGTCTTGGAGCCAGAGGCACAGAGGAATGGCAGCCCTGGAAGCGACTGCTTCAGCCCCTTCTCTGCTCTCATGGATCGTCCACACGCTAAGCAGAGCACAATTTTCCTCTTTCCAGTGGGTGAGAGATAATAGTATCCCTAAAAAAAGGAACAGAGATGTTTTTATGTAGAGGCACCTAAATTATTATAGCATTTTTGTAGAATACTTCACAATACGAATAAAGCATTTATATGATCCCCAAAAGCTATATTTGAAATCTCAACATGAATGAATGATTTTGCTCCCCAATAATTATATTAAAAAACATATTTCTAAATTCTATTGACTGAAAAAGACTAGAGGCTATGACAATTCAACATCAATGAGTATAACTTATGCCAAGAATCAGGGTTTCATGGAGGAATGGCCAGTTCCAGATGTGGGGCAAGAAATATGTAAGATAAGCAAGTTATGTCCTGTAGTGCCTGGAAAGAAAAGAAGCCATCCAAGAGTAAAGGAGTCATGTTAAAAAGACACAAGAACCAACATGAAGAAGCCTCCACTGGCCCAACCTAGGACAATTGGGGAACAACAAAAAGAACCCTTTAGATATGTTTAAATATATAAGTCCCATGAGCTCATAATGATGCTAAAGATATAAGTAAATGTAACAATTAAAAAACAACAAACACATAAAAACAAAATTGCAGCTTATTGGAGTCCACTGGAAGTGAACTGTCACCAATTGATAACTCTGACAACTGGCCATTAGAAAGTGTGGCAGATTATTTGCAAATATGGCCACAATAAAACCTCCCCATCCTGGTCTGCATGTCCTTCTGAAATGTGATTTTGCTTCTCCTCCAGTCAAGAAATGTTTCTCTTTTTGTCTTTTCCTTGAATCTGAGCAACTCTGTGTGACTTGCTTTGGCCAATGTATCAGTAAATGCGATGATGTAAGCAGATACCTAGGAAGTGTTTGCACATTGGAGCTGGTTCTCTTTTGGCTGCCACTGGAACCCTGAGACCACAATATGAACACACTTGAGCTAGCCTACTTAAGAATCCTTGAGGAGAATGAAGAACCCCAGCTAACTGCCTGCTAACCTCCAGATATGTGAGGGAGACCATCGTTAACCACCCAGTCCCCATAGAACCACCAACCTACTAATGTACCACGAGATGACTACATATTAGGGTCACATTAGTGACTTTGGGCAAGACCAGCAGAGCTGCTCCACTGAGCTCAGCCCAAATTATTGGCCAACAGAGCGAAAAAAAAAATCGTTCTTAGTTTAAGCCACTAAGTTTTCAGGTTGTTTATTATACCACAATAGAGAAGTCAGATAGAAAGAATAAACATTTATTCTACCAACACTTACAAACTATGTTTTTGGGTAGTCAAATACCTAGTTGAAGAGGATGAACCTCGTTGAAATTCTTCCCTACATTAAAAATTTAGCTAATAGGGGCGCCTGGGTGGCTCAGACGGTTAAGCGGCCGGCTGACAGCTCAGGTCATGATCTCACAGTTTGTGAATTCAAGCCCCATGTAGGGCTCTGTGCTGACAGCTCAGAACCTGGAGCCTGCTTCGGATTCTGTGTCTCCCCCCCTCTCTCTCTGCCCCTTCCCCACTCATATTCTGTCTTTCTCTTTCTTAAAAATAAACATTAAAAAAATAAAATAAAATAAAATAAAATAAAATAAAATAAAATAAAGTTCAGCTAATAAATGTTGGGAAAATGACAGAATTAAACAAAACTAACACCTCTTTTATTCTGAGAGAGAGAGAGAGAGAGCATGGAGCAAGGGAGAGGGGAAGTGGGGAGGGGTGGAATCTTAAGCAGGCTCCATGCTCAGTGTCGAGGTCAATGCGGGGCTTGATGCCATGACCCTGGGATCATGATTTGAGCCAAAATCAAGAGTCAGATGCTCGATTGAGACACCCAGGCACCCCTAATATCGACCCTTTGGAAACTCCTAATAACCGATTTAAGCAAAGATCACCAAAGAGTGACACTAGATGCAAAGTCATTGGGAGATTTGTTAAATGTGAGATTCGGTTGTGATTATGCCCACTGATACCCATTATCACTAAAAATGGAAAATCCAGAAATTGTACCCTTGCATAAATGGTCAATATGAAATATACAGTAAAGTCCATGACAATTCTTGTCAAAAAATATTGAACATAAATCTAATTACAACTTTAGCATTAAATTACTTTTACAGGAATCATGGGGGCTACAGAAACAAATATAAAAATGCCACAGAAGTAAACAGTCATATCCAAATAGGAGGCATCCTATAGGAAAATTCTAGATTCTACAACCAAAGGTCATACAAGGACCTGTTTCAATCCTGACTCAGACCAAGCAACAATAAGAATAATTTTTTTAGGAGAACCTAGGAAATTTGATTAAGAACAGGGTACTTGATAGCCAAAATGTATTATTAATTTTGTTAGGCGTGATAATGGCATAATTAGGTATGAAAATTTTCCAATATTTTAGAGGTGTGCTTAAGTTGAAGGTGAAATGGTATCATGTCTGGGGTTTGTAAATATTGAAAAACCTTGATAACAGTTGAATTTAGATGATAAATATATGAGGATTTATTACACTATTATATTTTTGAATATGTATGAAAATCTCCATAATAAAATTTTAAAGTACTTTTATATAGACTCTCTAATTTGCTTTGGTCCTCACAAGGCTAAAAGTTAAGTACAGCCAGAGTTAATACCATTCTCAATCAACTTACAGATAAGAAAACAAAAGCTGAGAGAGGGAAGTTTTCATCCAAGGATACTTAAGTAGTACATGGCAGAACTGAAATGTAAAACTGACTCCTGACTCCAAGTTCTTGGCTCTTTTTGCCTTTGTCATATTACTTGAAATACTCCCTTTAAGTACGTAGAGTTAACTCAATTCAAAGCCAAACTTTAAATGATACTTTTGAAGATGTAATTCTTAAATTCTACTATGGATTTCTCTGTATGTACCTACAACTTCCATTTTTCTACACATTGCTTAAAGGCAGAAAATTAAAACATTCCTGCTTACATGGAAATAAATGAATATTATGTGTAGAACCATCTCTATAGAAAAGCAAGGATTTCATGATGAATTGTATGCCAATAATTTTCTTTTTTTTTTTTTTATAAATTTTTTTTTTCAACGTTTATTTATTTTTGGGACAGAGAGAGACAGAGCATGAACGGGGGAGGGGCAGAGAGAGAGGGAGACACAGAATCGGAAACAGGCTCCAGGCTCTGAGCCATCAGCCCAGAGCCCGACGCGGGGCTCGAACTCACGGACCACAAGATCGTGACCTGGCTGAAGTCGGACGCTTAACCGACTGCGCCACCCAGGCGCCCCAATTATTTAAATGAGACAATGTGAAAATCACTAAGATTGATCAGTATGTAACATACAGTAGTGATCAAGCATGTAATAGTTACTTCATATTCATTTTCTTTTTCTAAGCTATCCATTAGAATGAGGTCTAGAAAAGGAGTTCTTACCCTACATCCCAAATGGATTTCAGGGGGAGTCTATAAATTCCCTGAAACTTGTATGAAAGGTGGTTGTGTACATATGTGCATTTTTGGGGAAAAGAATATGCATAATTTTCATGAAATGCTCAAAGTCTGTATCTCCAAAAAGATTAAGAACTACCCACTGGCTTAGAGACTTTGTATGAGTAAATTTCTCCCAGGCCCAGGAGAAGTTTTTAATTTGTGAATCCCAGAATTGATATATTATTGCACTCTTCAGATTAATCATATTAACTTCTAATAGATAGGCTATCATTTAACTTTTGGGAAAGGAAAATTATGATCTTTTGGAGCAAATCATTGTTAGAAAATGGGAAGTTGTATTTTGGTTAATGTAAATAAAAGAACATCTTGATTATATGGTTAAAAGAAAGGCAACAGTTTTATAATCACTGAGGCTTAAACTCTAGGACTCCCTTCTTTACTTTTTTTTTATTATAAAATATTTCAATCATACAAAACAGCACAGTATAGTGAACTCCCATGAACCCATACTCAGCTTCCCCAATTACTATCTGGATATTAATAAAAGTTAGCAAAAATAATCTAAATTTTGTCTAGATTCACTAAAATCCAACCAAGTTTTAAAGGTCTGTAGGGAAAATATCCCAAAGTCACAAGATGGCCACTAAATAAACTTAAATAATAATTGGATTGTGTGGACTAGGAAATTGAGGAGTTTACTGGTGATGAAATAAGAGTGCTGTGATTGGTGCTAAAACAAGAAGTTATTGATGAAGCCATTGAAAGTGGAAACTGTTCAAGTCTAAAAAATGACCTTAGAAGGCCGTTTGAGTTTCTGCTTAAAGGACTCATTTTGCAAAAAAGAGCCATTTTACACATTGCTTAAAGGCAGAAAATTAAAACATTCCTGCTTAGATGGAAATAAATGAATATTATGTGTAGAACCATCTCTATAGAAAGATAGAGAACCATCTCTATAGAAAGATAGTTGGAATCATGCTGATATTATCTTCTAAGCTGCACTCTTTTTTAGCAAGAAAGACAGCAAATGGCCTTCAAGAATTATTTTGGAGAAAGCAAGTTGCATGTGTGATTTTAGGAGGAGTTCAAAGTAAAACCCATGTGCCAACTATCTGATGTATGGCACTGGAACTAGCATATTGATGGCCCTGACTTGGTTAAGTGGTGTTCTGCCTATTCCGGTTAAGGAAAAGTACGTAAAATAGTTTTTAAAATATTTCTAAACAAAATGGTCAAGTAGAAAATTCTGGTACTTAAAAGTGTTAAACTTTTCTTTAGCAGAACACCAAGATGTTCACTGAGACCTCAACCCACAGCCCCTGTTCCACTATCCCTCCCACCTTTCATGCCACCACCCTTTAAAACTCAACCTCGACTCCACCATCTATCTCTGTAATTACTCTCCCCTTTCCCTTCCCACCGGCTGAACAGTTCTTTCTTTCCTGTCTCTTTTAATAAAAACACGAGTTGCATAATCACTGGAAAATTTCAATCATACACCAATGTATGATAAGCCACCCTCTACCCTTCACCCAGCTTCAACAGTTATCAATAACGACCAATCTTGTTCCATCTGCACCCCACCCACTCCTACCTGGATTACTTTGAAGTAAATCCCAGGCATTATATCATTTCATTCTTAAATATTTCAGTATATATTTCTAAAAGATAAAAATTCTTTTATCATAACTATAATATCACATCTAAAACTAACAATGATAGTATCTTAATATAACAAAATATTTAGTCAGTATTCAAATTTCTATAGTCATCTCTCTCCTCTTACAAATTTGTTTGAAATAGAATCAAAATCAGGTCAATACATTATAACTGGTTTATATACCTCCTAAATTTCTTTTAACCTCCATCTTCCTGTCATATCTCTTTCTCTCTTTTCTTTTATTGTAATTTGTTTGTTGTTTATTTTTTGTCAGTTCGGATTTTGATGACTACATGGTCTTTGTGTCTTTTACCAAGTTCCTTTATTTCCTTTGTTTCTAGTCAATTATTAGAATGAAAGACTTGATTAAATTCCAGTTACATTTTTGTGGGGAGGAACACTTCATAAGTGGTACTAAATACTTCCATCAAGGGGTACGTGTTACCTGTTGTGTCTCTGTAATACTATTAGGTACTGATAATCATTAGTTAGGTCAATTACTTTATCAAAGTTCACAACACAGCGACATTCCAATTTTTTCATACCTTATTCATTTCGTAGCTGGCAATGAATTCCTATGGAGTGAAACTTCTCATCTACTATTTTGTTATCCTAACATATAGTTCATAAAGGAAGGAAAAAAATAAATGCTTGATTCTTTATTTCCTAGTTGTCAAAGTAACTAATTGTTCCTAAGCATCATCTAATTGTGATCAATGAATTATTGTTATTCTTATCAGTACAAATACATGGATTTAAACATGTCCGATGTATGTCAATCTGCCACATTCAGTAGACATCTGATGTATGTCAATGCAACACATTGATGCTTAAATTGTTTTGTCTTTGGACTGGGAGCCTTTTCAAGTTGACTTGATTCCTTTGAAGATGATCTTGGTAGTCTCTGACAGCATATTTGCCACCTGGTATGAGTTCACAGACAAAGGAGAAAAGGGTTGCTGGGAGGATAGCATAGTCAAAACCAAAGACAGGCAGAATGGTATGGTAAATTTGGACAAATGTAAATTATTTAGCAGAGCCAGGGAATTTTGGGTGAAGGAGAAGAGGCAGCTATTTAGAGATGTCTGAGAAGCAGAGTAAAGAGGATCTTGGAGAATCTTGCAGTGTGCATTTTGAGATTTCTGCAGGCCAATGTTTATCAATAAACTTGATATACTGACCCACAAATACCTCAGGTATTTGTAAAGTATGCAGCAATTCCTTACTAATAAAAATTATAGGACCAAATCTGAAGAATCACTTCCTTAGAACGTAGAGTATAGAGGTATTCACACTTAGACCTATGCTTGGTATAATGCAATATAGTTAAAGTCACTCACAATCATTCACATTTCAATATGCTTTCTGGAGTGGAGTGACATCTAGTGTGGCAGGCACAGCTGTGGGAGTATGTGTGAGCGTTCTGGTGAACTGATCACGGACCAAAGATGGTGGTAATGATAGGGAGCCATTGAAACAATATAAGCAGTGGGTAATACAAATATTTCTTCATTGTTTCCTAACCAGAATCACAGGGTCTAAATGATTTCATTCACAAATCAGTGTTTAATTTGTCTGAATATAAGGTTTTCTAGGGGAAAAAAAAGTTCTGGCTTTATTAAATTGTCCATTTTCTCCTGTTTTCCTTTTATCCTTAGTAGAAAAGAACCACTTACTGGTTGATCAATGTTTTCCTCTTTAATCACAGAGGATGTACAAATACCAGCATAATTTGCTGCTGTGATTTCCTTATCAAGTGCAGTGCTATGAAAGGCCATGAAAGCTTTGATATTTTCCATGTAATTCCACTTTTGATTGGAAGTCCCATTGTTATAAGGTTTATATTGCTGGGGGAAAAAAAGGATAAAATATGGAGTCAAGCAGACAGGAGAGTTTACGATTTATTTATAGATGTCAAATATTTCATCGCATGAATTCAAAAAGTATAGATAATTATTCAATTCTACTACATAGTAATAATCATATTAATATTTGATAATTATATACACAACATTTTTTACATTTATAAATATGCATTCTTTGATTTACAAAAATGAAATCACAAAATGCACACAATTTGGTAATTGCATTAGTTTTTTTTTTTAACTTAAAAAATATTCCATGGGGCACCTCAATAGCTCAGTCAGTTAAGTGTCCAACTCTTGATCTCAGTTCGGGTCTTGATCTCAGGGTCATGATTTCAAGCCCTGCATTGGGCTCCACGCTGGGCTTTTTTTTTTTTTTCAATTCCATGAGCCTTTTCCTAATATTTTTAAAGGATATATATATTATTTAATCTCAGTGATGTTTTATTTTACCAATCCCCAATAGTTAAACGTGTAGATTGCTTCTCAGATTTTCCTTATTATACGCAAAAGAACAATCAACAATCATAGATTTTTATGTAAATACATGATAAATTCTTTAGAAAAAACTCAAGTACAAGTGTTGATAACAAGGTCATTTTAAAATATTATGGTATGTCATATAAAGTTTTATCATATCCAAATGCTTTCTAGAAAGGTTATTTTAGTTTACACTTCCACCAATAGTATAAGAAATGGCCTGTTTTCCTCACATTCTTGTTCAAACATCATCAATTCAATAAATGAAAAATAGTACCTGGTTGCTATTTTAATTTATGTTTTACTGGTTATCAAGAAGAGTTTTTTTTTAATATGAGTACAGTAAGTATTATATGTAACAGAAACAGCATGTTTATTCTAATTATAAAACTTGGCTCAAGCATAAGTAAAGAAATGAGTAGTTTCAGTTTTAGAGAATTTAAGCCAGTAGATTAGTTCCAACTAAACATATCACGACACCTCAAGGAACTTTGTAATGAATAGCACTTACTTTTACCAAGGAGAGATTGATAGTAAAGAGGAAAATAAATGGGTCTTAAGAACTGATTTAATAGGTCAGACAATAGAGCATCCCTCAGAGGCCTGGAAAACAAAGACTGTATTTCAAGGAACAGAGAGTGGGGGGTCTAGTAACATTAGCCTAGTGTGCCTCATTTTTGTTATTTCACATGAACTTTAATATTTTCTCACAAACTGATTGCTTCAAGAAATAAAAACAAAATATCAGCAAAGGAAAAAATCTTGAAAAGTAATACAAATTACCTTAAGATCAAATGCATTTCTTAAAAATGGGAACCTTAGGGGGAAATGTCAATATCTATAATTTTATGAAACTGATCAAGGTGCTAAATTTGCATCTGCATGAGGTTTTAATCTCACTGTGGCCCATGCCAAAGAGGCACGTGACAGGGAAGAATGTAATGTTATACACACTATGTCTCCTAGAATAAAATTTTAGTCCATATTTGTCATCAGCGTAGAAGACTTAATTAAGCTTTGATATTTGTCCAGATTGTTCTATCCCAATTATGGATTCAGGACCTGCAAAACAAGCTGCCTCATTGCTATTAAAAACATGGAATAAAACAAGTGTAATTTAGAGACAGTTATTCTATTCAACAAAAAGATGGTGAATTCTATAGAGGATACAGAAAATAAATTCAGAGAAGCAGTGCTCCTAAATTTTCTTTTGTCTTAACAAGGGAAAATACATGTCCAGTTAGGGAGTGTCTTTGGTTATAAGTAAGGATGACAGATAAACATGAAAAAAGAACTCCATAGCTCTTTACCCAAAACTCAGATGAGCCCAGATTTCTCGGAAATCTCCAAAAATTGTCTGGCTGCTGTAAGCATTTGCAAAAGCACGTTAAAAGTGTATTTGAAATGAGTCTCTTGGTAGAATTAACATGGATGAGTTCACATCCTTCAGGAAGACCTCTTTGCCCATGCTCTTTCCCTTCAGTTGCCAGGTAAGAGGGGACTTGCATATGTCCCAATCAGTGAGCTTAAAGCACGCGCATCTAACAGCTATTCACTTGACCATACCCACCACTGAGACTGTATGAGTGCTACTGGGATAATTTCACATGCTTGCCCTTGGATTTGATTTAAGTAACTAGCATAGCTCCTGACATGCAGCAAGCCCACAGTCACCATCTGTTGGATTAAACTAAATTAAGAGCTACATGAACATGTTGAATTTGAAATCTAGGCAGACTATTGTAAATATTTTAACAATAGCATTCAAGACAGGTTTCTATGACAGCCATTGTCTTTCTCCACAACAAGGAAGTATAGGGCTTTACTTTAATTAAATAAAGGGCCATGATTACTACTTAGTCTATAAATATCTTACCTGAACAATAACTGGATAGCCACAGACTTCATTTCTTGCTTTGGTCATAGACACTGCCAGCACAAGGTCCGGGTTACTCACCAGGTGAAAGGTCCTTGGGAAAACAGGACTAGGCGTATCATCAAGTAGCATAACCAGATCAGAGCTCCCCCTGTGCCACTTCCCATTGTGTTGCCTCTTAGCTCCATACATGCTCTCTGATAATGGATATGAATCCTTTAAGCATTTCTCCCCTACAGAAGCACAGTGTGAAGCTTTCTCAGTAGAGAGTGCTGGAGGAACACTGCAGGAGGAAGGGGCTCTCTTGCTCTTCCTGGCTGCTGCATGGGGTCAGCAGTTGGGAGTGAGGATATCTAGTGCTGTTCTGCTCCAACCAGGTGCCAAAAATATGGAGTCCCTTGGAACCTTCACAGGTCTGTCCTAGTAACCATTTGCTTGTGGCCTTCCTGACATGGACATCACATGCTCTAAACCTTCTGCCACACCAGCATCCCATCCCCTTTTCATGCCTGTGTGCCCCAAACCAGCTGTACCCCCACATATGTTGCTTCCTCCTTGCAGACCAGGTCTGGCCAGGCAAACCAACAGACTTCTGCCATCCAGTTAGCTGCACCCATACTTTTTCTAACGAGTTCTGAATTCCAGTTTTGAGAAAGGGCCCAATTTTAAATTTGTTCTCAACTCTCTCAGCTCCAGAGTACCATACAGAGGATTTTTTTTAAATATCTGATAGTTACTCTTTATTATTGTTTAGTAATTCTTTATGTTACATATCCCATTTAAATAACTGTGTGGTTTCTGTCTCCAGATTGTACCCATACTGATTATACACCCTCCTCACCTGTCCTGCTATTTATTATGAGAGGCACTGTGACAGAATGATTAAGAACATGGATTCTGGAGCCACAGTGCCTGAGTTTGAATACAGAATCTACCTCTCAGTAGCTGTATGGTTTTGCTTAACTAGACTGTGCCTCAGTTTCCTCATCTGTAAAATAGGATAATGGTGCATGCCTCAAGGGACTCTTTGGGAATGAAATGAATTAATGCATAGAAAATGCATAGAACATTGCCTAGCACACATCACTTAGAATGAACTACTATTATTAATGGTTGTGATTTTTTTTATAGCTTTTCCATGAACTCTCTTTTTCTAAGGGAGTATTCCCTAAAATTCCAAGATATATGTGAATATTTTTAAGTTATCTTATATAGGAGCTTACATAAAGCCTCTTTGACCGAAAAAAGGAAGAAAATGATTGGGCTAAAACACTCAAATTCTCTTCCTTGCATCACTTAAAAGCAAAAATAAGCCAAACATTCAAGGATCTTATCTGTACAGAAAAAACCAATTCTTTGTGTCTGTCAACATAGGGACACTACACGTCCGCAGTGGCATTCCTGCTGTGGAAAATAGAACTTGTCCTATAAAATTTAATGATGTGAGAGTGGGGGTCTGGTATAAAAGTAATATATTTCTCCTTTTAAGACTGCAAAAATTCCAGATATCTAATTTAAACTTATGAACATAAAACAATACAGTCCCATTGTAAAGAATTACAAAGTACTGGAAAATACAGGAAAAATTGTAACAGAATTTTAAACATTCCTCACATTACTATAAGATAATCACTATTAATCTTATAATGTATTTCTCCCTCCTATTGTTAATTAATGATGCATCATTTTAAGTCAAAAATGGGTACTGGATTTTATCAAATACCTCTGTAGAGTTCATCAATACTGGACAAGAACTGCACAAGAACTGGTATTCTATATTGTTCACCTGTGTAGCCTCACCGTCTGCACAGTCTGTGTCTTGCATTTTCATGAATGAATGATTGTACATTTCCTGCAATGACCTACTGAGGTGCCAAGTTAGTTACCTAGCTGTCTATGTTTCTGCTGCTTAGAACAGATATAGCAACTTCTCTCATGCTTCAATGCCATGCTCAGCCAGGATAGTGTTGGTTATTCTTTTCATTTCTGAACAGTACAGTCAACTGGCACTTGCCCTTAGCAAGAATGCTTACATTCTGCAGGAAGCTTGTTTATACACATGTACCTAAAACCCACTCTGTGCCAAACAGTAGTGTGAGAACTTAGTCTGTGTCCCAGGAATATCCAGCACGACACCACAGCCCCTTCCACTAACCCAAGGAATGAGTGCTTACAAGTCACTTAATCTCTTGAGCCTCAGTTTACCTAGTTTTGAAATCAAGTGATTAAGACTAGAAAATTCTAAATATCTTTTTTAGCTCCAAATTCTATGACACAGGATTTCCCCCTGTATAATTCTAAGTCCTGTTGAGGGGATTTTCATCCCTGAGCAGTATTTCATATTTCCCTTTAGAAGCCAAATGATTAACTCAGATTTTGCCAGAGTTGAAAATGGGAGAAAGATGCCAGGTTATCTCAAAAGTTCACCTGGATCATTCTTCTGTGTGGCTGGAAACCAAGTGAATGCATCTGTGGCAATTTCTTACTACCTTTCCGTGCCCCCTTGCTCATTTCTTGCACTTCTAGCCTAGACCATGTGCTGTCCCAGAAAGATCTTGTTCTCACAGCCATAAATTCCCTGAAGAGATTTTGCTGATAATTGCTTAAGATATAAGATTTCCTAGTTATTTTATATGTTAAATAGAAGGCCAAAATGAAAACATAGTCCCAGACCCAAAGAACTGAATGAAAGGACTAACGGTAGAAAATTCTCAGCACAGTGATCGCCACTTGGTACCTCCCATTATGTTGGCAGTGCTGGTGGTGCTCCAATGTTTCACAGAGTTTTAGGCAAACTTCTTTATGTTTTTACTCAAAAGGCCTTCCCCTCCTCACAGGCTTTCTCCACAGCACTCAAGATGAAAAGCAAAACCAATGACAGACACTTAGCAGGACTCAGAACTCACTCCCTTTTCCAATAAGCAAATATTTCGGAGTTAAAACTCATTATGCTTGACTTTCTCCTGTCTCAAGGTCTCTTCTCTTATTCCCCATTTGTGCCCACCCCAGTTGATCAGTCACACTCAAAGTCCAACTTGGGCTTGAGTAGGACCTCCACTATGATACAGTACACTGTATGGCTAAATTCCAGAAATGTACAGCTGGGTAGCACTAGCTCGGTCAGGGCAGGGATTTTCATCTCTTTTCTTCTTAGCTAAAGCACCAGCACCTAAAAACACTGCCTTTAATAACCCTTTGCAGCAGAATGAATGAATTCTGGTCCCATAGAGCAAATCAATCACGGGGACAAAAGCCTGCTTCTAAAGCTCCCTGTTGTAAAGTTAGCTTAGCTAGAATGAATGGGGCAAATGAACACACTCACCAGGTCTAGCTACAGGTTGGCTTTTCAGCCTTTTCTAAAACAAGCCCAATAAGCGTCCCTTGCAGTGCTTGGCTCACCTCAGACAGTGAACACAGTAAGGCTAACTCCCGTCCTGCCCACGCTGGGCTGCTGCTGCCGCCTGCTGAAGCTTATGCAATCTGCCTCCAAGCAATTCCAAAACCTTTCACGTCACATATCTTTTGAGAATCCAGTGAAAATCACAGCTCTTTCCCAGAAAAAAAATATGTATTGCACAGATTTCAAGAGATTGAAGAGGCCCCTGGAGCCCCACCATGTAAAACTAACGGTAGAATTTGAAGCAAACCAATCTAAAATCTAGGGAGTTGTTTTCTTTCTTGTTAAAGAAATGTTCATATATGCACAAAAACAGAGAGAATGATCTAAGAAACCACCACGACTTACCAGTTGTCAACATCCTGCCATTCTTGTTTCATCCATTCCCCCGTAACATTTTACATTTTTGCTTTTGCTAGAATATTTTAATGCAAACCTGAGCTATCTCTTAATTTTCTGTATAAATACTACAATATATATCCAAGTGGTCAGGACTTTTGTTTTTTTTTAACATAGCCATTAAACTATTTTGACAGTCAACAAGATTAATAAGACCTCCTTCGTATCATCTGGTACCTAGACTTTTAAATTTCTTCTGACTGTCTTAGAAATAACCTTTTGACAGTGGTTGGCTTGAATCTGGATCCAGACATGGGCCAGCCATTGGGTTGGATTGGATCGATATATTTGCTAAGGTAAGGATTCCTTTTCACTGTGTAAGCGGAAACCATATCAGTTCGTTATTTTATGGAAGTAACCAACTGCATGCATACATGAGATGTGGGGAGGGGCAGAAGGCTGAGTTAATAAAAAATACTGCAAAAAGTTTTAAATGGGGACTCTTTAAAGCTCTTGCTTGATCCTTTCAAATCATAAAAATAAAATTAGATGACATCCCAGTTTTCTCTCAACTTCAACAGTCAGTGAAAACTATGAACCAAGTAGGTCACATTTCCTATTTCTTATCTGAATTGACAGTGGATATGCTGTCTAGAGACTACTGAGCATTTACATTTGATTTCACTCTCTCTTCCTTGAGAAGGATAAAAAATTATTGGCTACATTAAATAAAAAATCCAAAGTCCTCAGATATACGCCCTGCCTGCTCTGTGGGGACCATGCCAGATCTTTTAGGCTTCTGTTGATATATTTTGATATATTGACCCCACAATTTAAAGGGTTTACCTGCTGCCTTCCTTGTGCATCCATCGTTGATGACTGTCACCCACTTTTTTCTCCACCAAAACTACCTCCGTGTCTGAACGCAGATCAGGACCTCTTACTCCCAAAACTAACTGAGGAGCAGCATGGCATATAATTTGCTCATCTCTGTATTCAAACTGCTGGTGGCAAAGCTTCTGCAATTTACTCTGCTTTGGAGAATAGCTGAGATAAAGAAAATCCCATTAGTGGCCGAAAAATGTCCTGTGCACTTGATGTGCTGGAGACCGCAAGTTCCGTTGGCGAGAGACCTGCTGTGAACTGAACTCACTTATAACGGTGAGGCATTATCATCGGGGCAGCAGCAATGTTATTTGCCTTGCACTGCCAAGCTGATGTAAAAAAGGTAGAATTCTGGGCTTATTCTGTAACAGAAATAAATGTTCATCCAAGAGAATATGAGAAACTCATCAGCATAACAAAAAGAAATTTAGTTGAAGAGATAATTTAATTAAAGGGGAAAAAGAGTAGGAGAAGGAGAGCGGTAAAAGGGAAATAGGGAGAAACAAAGGTGTTCAGATCATGATTGTTTCTAGCCTCTATCTCCAGATAGAATGCCATTGTTCAAGTTTTTCCATCTTCCCTGACAACTCATAGAAGATCATAAAAAAGAATGATATACTAATAAGTTAATTCAAAGGAATCTCTTGCTTAAGGATCTTAAGGCAATAAGAAGACTTATTAAACATATGAAATACCACAATGCATTGTCAATCAAATACATTTATAAATATCTATGAAGCCCCTACTCTATGCTAAAGGTCGAAGTGCCAAGACTGTTTAATTTATATAAAATGCTATCAAGTTACGCAAACGTCTAACGATTATGGAATGATACAAAGTACTATAAATTCCTATTATCTCATTGGACATTGACCAGGAAAAAATAAAATGAAAAAGAAGAAACTACATTTTCCTAATTTCTTAAAGACATCAAAGAATCTCATATGCTTATTCTTAAGTTCATTCACACATTCATTCAACAAACACACAGGCTTGGTGCTAAGTTATCAGGAGGCACAGGTGGATGAGCTTACTGCTGAATGGAAAAGACACACTAGTGAACAAGAAATTACATCATGTGGCACAAAATAAGCTAAAGGGAGAAGGGCCTTCCCACAAGTACTTGCAAATACTTAGTCACAGACACAAGAAAGACAAAAATGTGCATGTTGATGTACATGCGGCTAACAGTAAGGCAAACCCACAAGAATCATTTTGCCCCAAAGTGAGCAAATCTAAGGCCAGGCAGAAATCTCTCACAAGAATCCCTTGCAACTTTTTACCTGTATTTCTTCTGTGGTTCCACATTTTCAAAGAGTTCTTCTTCCATTTTCTTTGTAAGACTGTCATCCTCATCAAAGTCATGAGGAGTTTCCTGCCAGGCATATCTGGGAAGTGTGTGACAAGCTTTCATTCGAAGATGGGCTCTTGCATGTGAATCTCTACCAAGGTTCAGAAGCAAACACAAGAATTCTGATTTTTACTCACAGAGTTTTCTCTGAGGGATAGTCTGATCATATCCTGAAGGATATTGGTAGATCTGTAAATCGCATTTCCATTGTCGTGCCTAACATCACAAATCCATATCTTCCTAACACATAATTTAGACCTTTTAATATAAGCCTACAAATAAAATTCCTCCACTACATAATAAATAGCACTCATCTTTACCATATTTATTTGGGAAAAAGGGGGCCATGTATTATATTTCAAAAATTGCGAGATTAAGGCTACTCGGTAGTTTAAGAAATTTATAATGAATGTGTAATGAGATTCCTTCTGCCTGCTCCATAAGTGGGTCATAATTCTGTCTGGAACAGAACAGCCTAGATTACTGCATTTCATAAAGTTTACTCATTAGACAGTGTTAAGAAATCTTAATTAACTTAACTTTTCCTCTCAAACCTAGAGAGGCTCCAAGAGCATGGGCATGTTCGTGCCAGTTTTTGATAAAGAATAATGTACTAAAACACTTAAATAGTCAGAGCTTGGATAACTGAGTCAGTCAGCCTTCTGGCTTTTTATTAAGACGAAGGTGTGAGCAGGAGCGTAGCCACCATCCGGATCCGTATATATCAAGTTCTGGGGCACTGTTCAAGGTACATTTGCTTCCATGGGATCACGACACAATATGAGGACTGCTGGGTCCAAGGCGGGTTAAATCTATGCGCAAAGCAGCAAATATGCATGTATGTAAATCAAGCTAGAGGATGCAGGGAGGCTGTGAGTGCCAAGGCACAAAATCTTTGGGGTCAATTCCTGTGTTAGCAGAGCAGACCATACACTTTTCAAATGTAACAAAAGTATTACATGTGGCTCTGAAATTGGTGGGTAACAGCTGCCTCATTCAGAGCTGCGGCACACACAGCTTCTCAAGTCAAAAGTCTAACAGTTAAAAAAACAACAGTGCCATCTTGTGTTAAAAATAAAAAAACACAGCTTTCCCACTGACTGAGGAAAACAAAAAACAGAAATGTCATTCTTAGTTTTAACATGTTTATCAAGGTGTAAACAAGATTCCTCCCCCAATCCAGATGTTTAATTTCCTAACTTGGAATTTATCTGTATGATCTTTGGCTTCCAGGCAAATGAAGAGCAGTCAAGACAATAGACAATTTAGAACAGACCTTTCTAAATATACCTTCCTTTAATAATTCATTTGTCTACTCATTCATTTAATGACTTATATGACTCATACACGACTAATCATTCCATAGTTAGTCAACTCATTCCTTTAACAGATATTTCTTGAACATCTACTATATGATAGGCACAGAATTGTAAGTGTTGGGGATACAGTGATGAACAAAACAGGTAAATTCTCAAGATTCATAGAACTTACATTCCAGTGGGCAGAAGAGAGATAATACACAAGTAAATGAATAACTAAATAATACAAGTGCCATAGTGGAATAAAACAAGATATCATGATAGAAATTAGCTGGTGGGGAGGGGGGTCTACTTTAGCAAGGTAGTCAGAACAGACTCCTCTGAGAGATGATGTTTGAGTTGAGACCTGGAAAATGAGAAGGAGCCAGCCAGGTGAGGATCTAGGGAGAGAGAGCATTTATGGGCAGAGAAAAGAATAAATGGAAAGGTTCTGAAGCAAGAATATGTTTGGTTCATTTGAGGAACAGAAGGACACTGGGTCATAGGTGTGCAGTGAGTGGAAAAGGTACTATGTGAAGAACCTCTTGAAGTGGGCAGGGACTGCCTATAATTCAGTAAGGAAATGAGAAAGTTTTCCCTGAGTTCCATGCTAAAAAGGCCCTTTCTTCCACAAAGCAGCAAAGCTGAAGTGAGTACTCCCAGAGTTCTTTTCCATTTTGCTTATTTTTATTACCAGAAATCTTTACACAGAACCTAGCTATCAAACAGGTTCCTTCCTTGTGCAGGGTAGCTCAGTCGGTTAAGAGTCTGACTTCAGCTCAGGTCATGATCTCAAGGTTCGTGATTTGGGCCCCTTGTTGGGCTCTGTGCTGACAGTTCAGAGCCTGGAGCCTGTTTCAGATTCTGTGTCTCCCTTTCTCTCTGACCCTCTCCTGCTCGTTCTCTCTCTCTCTCTCTCTCTCTCTCTCTCAAAAATAAATATTGAAAAAAATTTTTTTAAAAAGCGTTCCTTCTAGATCTGTTTAGCCTCTTGCTTTATGGATGCCCCTCCTTAAATCATCCCACCTCTCAAATATGTAAAACTTCCAAACAAACATATCTAAGGAAGTCTGGGGAAATCTTAAAGTGACTGTCTAATATAAGGTGATTTAGGATTGAGTCATCAGAAGTGGTTCAAAGAACTAGTGAAAGTTAGCCTGGAAAAGAGATAACCCAGTAGGCTGATGACAGAGAACTTTGAATATTTTATTTTATTTTATTTATTTATTTTCAATATATGAAGTTTATTGTCAAATTGGTTTCCATACAACACCCAGTGCTCATCCCAAAAGGTGCCCTCCTCAATACCCATACCCTCCTCTCCCTCCCACCCCCCCCATCAACCCTCAGTTGGTTCTCAGTTTTTAAGAGTCTCTTATGCTTTGGCTCTCTTCCACTCTAACCTCTTTTTTTTTTTTTCCTTTCACTCCCCCATGGGTTTCTGTTAAGTTTCTCCGGATCCACATAAGAGTGAAACCATATGGTATCTGTCTTTCTCTGTATGGCTTATTTCACTTAGCATCACACTCTCCAGTTCCATCCATGTTGCTACAAAGGGCCATATTTCATTCTTTCTCATTGCCACGTAGTACTCCATTGTGTATATAAACCACAATTTCTTTATCCATTCATCAGTTGATGGACATTTAGGCTCTTTCCATAGTTTGGCTATTGAGAGTGCTGCTATAAACATTGGGGTACAAGTGTCCCTATGCATCAGTATTCCTGTATCCCTTGGGTAAATTCCTAGCAGTGCTATTGCTGGGTCATAGGGTAGGTCTATTTTTAATTTTCTGAGGAACCTCCACACTGTTTTCCAGAGTGGCTGCACCAATTTGCATTCCCACCAACAGTGCAAGAGGGTTCCCATTTCTCCACATCTTCTCCAGCATCTATAGTCTCCTGATTTGTTCATTTTGGCCACTCTGACTGGCGTGAGGTGATATCTGAGTGTGGTTTTGATTTGTATTTCCCTGATGAGGAGCGACGTTGAGCATCTTTTCATGTGCCTGTTGGCCATCTGGATGTCTTCTTTAGAGAAGTGTCTATTCATGTTTTCTGCCCATTTCTTCACTGGGTTATTTGTTTTTCAGGTGTGGAGTTTGGTGAGCTCTTTATAGATTTTGGATACTAGCCTTTTGTCCGATATGTCATTTGCAAATATCTTTTCCTATTCCGTTGGTTACCTTTTAGTTTTGTTGGTTGTTTCCTTTGCTGTGCAGAAGCTTTTTATCTTCATAAGGTCCCAGTAGTTCATTTTTGCTTTTAATTCCCTTGCCTTTGGGAATGTGTCAAGTAAGAAATTGCTGTGGCTGAGGTCAGAGAGGTCTTTTCCTGCTTTCTCCTCTAGGGTTTTGATGGTTTCCTGTCTCACATTCAGGTCCTTTATCCATTTTGAGTTTATTTTTGTGAATGGTGTGAGAAAGTGGTCTAGTTTCAACCTTCTGCATGTTGCTGTCCAGTTCTCCCAGCACCATTTGTTAAAGAGACTTGTCTTTTTTCCATTGGATATTCTTTCTTGCTTTGTCAAAGATGAGTTGGCCATACGTTTGTGGGTCTAGTTCTGGGGTTTCTATTCTATTCCATTGGTCTATGTGTCTGTTTTTGTGCCAATACCATGCTGTCTTGATGATGACAGCTTTGTAGTAGAGGCTAAAGTCTGGGATTGTGATGCCTCCTGCTTTGGTCTTCTTCTTCAAAATTACTTTGGCTATTTGGGGCCTTTTGTGGTTCCATATGAATTTTAGGATTTCTTGTTCTAGTTTCGAGAAGAATGCTGGTGCAATTTTGATTGGGATTGCATTGAATGTGTAGATAGCTTTGGGTAGTATTGACATTTTGACAATATTTATTCTTCCAATCCATGAGCACGGAATGTTTTTCCATTTCTTTATATCTTCTTCAATTTCCTTCATAAGCTTTCTATAGTTTTCAGCATACAGATCTTTTACATCTTTGGTTAGATTTATTCCTTGGTATTTTATGCTTCTTGGTGCAATTGTGAATGGGATCAGTTTCTTTATTTGTCTTTCTGTTGCTTCATTATTAGTGTATAAGAATGCAACTGGTCCTGGACTCTTATTTGTTGGGAGATTTTTGATGACTGATTCAATTTCTTCACTGGTTATGGGTCTGTTAAGCTTTCTATTTCCTCCTGATTGAGTTTTGGAAGTGTGTGGGTGTTTAGGAATTTGTCCATTTCTTCCAGGTTGTCCAATTTGTTGGCATATAATTTTTCATAGTATTCCCTGATAATTGTTTGTATCTCTGAGGGATTGGTTGTAATAATTCCATTTTCATTCATGATTTTATCTATTTGGGTCATCTCCCTTTTCTTTTTGAGAAGCCTCGCTAGAGGTTTATCAATTTTGTTTATGTTTTCAAAAAACCAACTCTTGGTTTCATTGATCTGTTCTACAGTTTTTTTAGATTCCATATTGTTTATTTCTGCTCTGATCTTTATTATTTCTCTTCTTCTGCTGGGTTTAGGCTGCCTTTGCTGTTCTGCTTCCATTTCCTTTAGGTGTGCTGTTAGATTTTGTATTTGGGATTTTTCTTGTTTCTTGAGATAGGCCTGGATTGCAATGTATTTTCCTCTCAGGACTGCCTTCGCTGCATCCCAAAGCATTTGGATTGTTGTATTTTCATTTTCGTTTGTTTCCATATATTTTTTAATTTCTTCTCTAATTGCCTGGTTGACCCATTCATTCTTTAGTAGGGTGTTCTTTAACCTCCATGCTTTTGGAGGTTTTCCAGACTTTTTCCTGTGGTTGATTTCAAGCTTCATAGCATTGTGGTCTGAAAGTATGCATGGTATGATTTCAATTTTTGTATACTTATGAAGGGCTGTTTTGTGACCCAGTATGTGATCTATCTTGGAGAATGTTCCATGTGCACTCGAGAAGAAAGTATATTCTGTTGCTTTGGGATGCAGAGTTCTAAATATATCTGTCAAGTCCATCTGATCCAATGTATCATTCAGGGCCCTTGTTTCTTTATTGACCGTGTGTCTACATGATCTATCCATTTCTGTAAGTGGAGTGGTAAAGTCCCCTGCAATTACCACATTCTTATCATTAAGGTTGCTTATGTTTGTAATTGTTTTATATATTTGGGGGCTCCTGTATTCGGTGCATAGGCATTTATAATTGTTAGCTCTTCCTGATGGATAGACCCTGTGATTATTATATAATGCCCTTCTTCATCTCTTGTTACAGCCTTTAATTTAAATTCTAGTTTGTCTGATATAAGTATGGCTACTCCAGCTTTCTTTTGACTTCCAGTGGCATGATAAATAGTTCTCCATCCCCTCACTATCAATCTGAAGGTGTCCTCAGGTCTAAAATGAGTCTCTTGTAGACAGCAAATAGATGGGTCTTGTTTTTTTTATCCATTCTGATACCCTATGTCTTTTGGATGGCGCATTTAGTCCATTTACATTCAGTGTTATTATAGAAAGATATGGGTTTAGAGTCACTGTGATGTCCGTAGGTTTCATGCTTGTAGCGATGTCTCTGGTACTTTGTCTCACAGGATCCCCCTTAGGATCTCTTGTAGGGCTGGTTTAGTGGTGACGAATTCCTTCAGTTTTTGTTTGTTTGGGAAGACCTTTATCTCTCCTTCTGTTCTAAATGACAGACTTGCTGGGTAAAGGATTCTCAGCTGCATGTTTTTTCTGTTCATCACATTGAAGATCTCCTGCCCTTCCTTTCTGGCCTGCCAAGTTTCAGTAGAGAGATTGGTCACGAGTCTTATAGGTCTCCCTTTATATGTTAAAGCACGTTTCTCTCTAGCTGCTTTCAGAATTTTCTCTTTATCCTTGTATTTTGCCAGTTTCACTATGATATGTCATGCAGAAGATCAATTCAAGTTAGGTCTGAAGGGAGTTCTCTGTGCCTCTTGGATTTTAATGCCTTTTTCCTTCCCCAGATCCGGGAAGTTCTCAGCTATTATTTCTTCAAGTACACCTTCAGCACCTTTTCCTCTCTCTTCCTCCTCCTCTTCCGTGGGCCTCTCATCTGTGCTTGGCTCCAGAGACTCCGTTCTGCTAGTCTTCTGGTGGTTTTCTGGGTTATTTAGGCAGGTGTAGGTGGAATCTAAGTGATCAGCAGGACGCGCGGTGAACCCAGCATCCTCCTACACTGCCATCTTCCCAGGATCCCATATGAATTGTGTTCTTAAGGACTTTTAAGTAGAGAGGAATGGTATGGACAGAGAAAAAAATGAAATCATAGGATGGAGATATTCTAAATTTCAACATTAGAATGGTCTGCCTTACAAACTAGTGATGTCCCTGTTACTATGAGTATTCAAGAAAAGATGTGATCAAAAGAGCCTATCTGGAAGGTGCAAGAGATTCCTGCCTTATGTTCTGAGTGGACTCAATCACTTCTACCTCAAGGACTCCAGGACCTGATGAAATCTATAAGTTAGAACAATGTAGATCTTTGCTCTCAGAAATGTTCTTTCTTTTTTCTTACTTTCTGTGTACTTTTTTCCCATGTGCAGTCTAATAATTCAGAGGCTAGATGATACATTCTTAAGAAATTCTCTTTTTTTTTTTCCTTCCCCTCCCCCATGGGTTCCTGTTAAGTTTCTCAGGATCCACATAAGAGTGAAACCATATGGTATCTGTCTTTCTCTGTATGGCTTATTTCACTTAGCATTACACTCTCCAGTTCCATCCACGTTGCTACAAAAGAGGTTAGAGTGGGAGAGAGCCAAAGCATAAGAGACTGTTAAAAACTGAGAACAAACTGAGGGTTGATGGGGGGTGGGAGGGAGGGGAGGGTGGGTGATGGGTATTGAGGAGGGCACCTTTTGGGATGAGCACTGGGTGTTGTATGGAAACCAATTTGTCAATAAATTTCATATATATAAAAAAAAATAAATAAAATAAAATAATCACAAAAAAAAAAAAAAGAAATTCTCTAGCCATTGAGGAATATACCGTGTAGGTCAAATCATCTCTTTCTGAAAAAGGCCTTCTGATGCCTTTGTTAGTGTCAGGACATGACCAGATGAATCATTCAACAATGAGGGGTTTGTTTCCTAAAATGTCCTTATATTTGAGTTGATATCCTTATAATTGAGGGGTAGAAGCAGTCTTTTAAAATAGTTTGTAACAATGATATATAAATTAATATTCACTATTATCACAATGGTAATTGACTAGCCATATATGGCTTTAGAATTTGGAAACTCACTCAATCATTCCTTCATTTATTCAGTAAATGATTAAAGGCAGCTATCCTGGTCTTCACACAGCATGTGTGACAAGAGTTTTTGCCCTCATGGATTTCCCAGGCTGGTGGTTGTTGGGGAGGGGCGTGTGGTGGTGGGGACTGATAGGCACATTGCTGTGTGCAGTCATTACCATGATTGTTTTCAATGATGAAGAACCATTCCACAGATGAATACCAGGCAGGTCAAGGCACTTCAGGTGGAGAGAAACAAGTGGCTCAGAGGCGTACAATAGTGCATAAATGGAATGTGCCACATTCAGCGACAGCTTGTAGTTGCTGAGCTGGGGCTTAGTTCATGTGTCAGGAAGAAACAAGTGTGGAGTGGAGGTGGGCCTGGGGGTGCAAATGAGGGTCAATGACAGGCCTGGACCCAGGTCAGAAGGGCTTGATTACAGACTAAGTATTTTTTCTATCTGCAGTACGTAGCCACTGAAGAACTGTAGAAAAAGGATTAGGTTTTAGAAAGATTAACTGTCTGTGGGTGGAACTTTGAGGTGAACTGGAAGGAGGAGAAAATGGAGATAGAGACCAATCAGAAAACTACTTCAGTGACCCAGGATGACAACTGTATATTAACATGAATCCAGCTTGAATCTATATTAATTTAATTGTTCCTGGAATCAACGTTTATGGAGACAAAACATGATGAATTCCTCAAATAATTGGCAATTCCAAAATTCTAGTCTTCTAAAAACTGTAATATAATAACAAAATAGCTGAAAGTAGATCCTTGTGATGGCTGAACATGGAAGCTCCAGCTCTATCTTTTGGACAGAAAACTAATTAAATATTTACCAGCTCTTCACCTGACATACATTTCACAAACTCGGTGTGGGTTCCCTGCATGGGCTCTGTGCTGTTATTGAGCTAATGAGCTGAGTTCAAATAGGAAACAGGTAGCTTTTCTGGCCACACTGATTGCTTACAGAATTTCACTGGAAGCATTTTCCATTGTTAAAGCATTTTTTTCCATTTGCTTTTCCTTTGGTCCCATAATTTGCTTTTCTTCTCCAAAAATTGCTACAGGTTTATGCACAGCAAGCTTGGCTCCAGACACAATGTCACTTTGCACTTCTAAAACAAGAGCTGAGCAGAAACATGCAAATTGCAAGGACATTAGTTATGATTGCAGAACACCAGGAATTTGAAAACACACGTTAAAATAAAAATGCAGACAATTTTCAACTATTTGGCCTAAGAGAACACTTTCTAACTACAATTAATAGTTGCTCTTTAATAAATTGGATTTCACTTAATTTTTGTAGATTCCTTCCTCTCAAGATATTGTCAGTCAAAAGTACTAAAAATAGAGGTTCATATCCAAAATATACAAAGAACTCATAAAATCCAATACCTGGAAAAATCTGATTAAGAAATGGGCAGAGGACCCGAATAGACATTCTTCCAGAGAAGACATACAGATGGCCAACCTACACATGAAAAGATGCTCAGCATCACTAAACATCAGGGAAATGCAAATCAAAACCTCACTGAGATATCAGCTCACATCTGTCAGAATGTCTATTATCAAAAAGACAAAAAAATAACAAATGTTGGCAAAGATGTGGAGAAAAGGCAGCCCTCGTGCACTCTTGGTGGGGATGTACTTTTGGGGCACCCACTACGGAAAACAGTATGGAGGTTCCTCTGTTAAAAACAGAACTACTGTATGGTCTAGCAATTCCACTTCTAGGTATATATCCAAAGAAAATGAAAACACTAATTTGAAAAGACATATGTACCCCTATGTAGATCATAGCAGTATTTACAATAGCCAAGATATGGAAACAATCTAAATGTCCATGGGAAGATGAATGGATAAAAAGTGCATGTGCGTACACACACAAAGGAATATTATGCAGCCATAGAAAATGAGATCTTGCCATTTGCATCAACATGGATGTACCTCCAGAGTATAATGCTACATAAAATAAGGCAGAGAGAGAAAGACATGTGTAGAATCTAAAAAATAAACAAAGCAAAACTGAAACAGACTCACAGATACAGAGAACAAACTGATAATTGTCAGAAGGGTAGAAGGGTGGATGGAATATATAAAGGGGATTAAGAGGTATAATCTTCCAGTTATAAAATAAAGAAGACATGGGGATGTAATGTACAGCATAGGGAATATCATCAATAATATTGTAACAACTTTGTATGGTGACAAATGGTAACTAGATTTATTGCAGTGACCATTTCATAATGTATACAAATATCAAATCAATTATATACTTGAAACAAATACAACACCATATATCAATTAACTTTCAATTTAAAAAGTGCCTAAGGAAAAAAAAATACTAAAAAATAGGTGTTTCCAAAAAAATGTTATTTAGTTACTTAGTTAGTTATTGTAAGTTCTAGCCTTTCAAATGGGCATATTATTTACATATATATCTCTAGATCATTCTCTAGGATCCTAAATTCCTCAGTGGAAGTCCCCAAAGCCTTGAAAGCTGCATGCAAAACTTACTGTACAGCATTCAATATATGTAACAGGGAAATGTTTTAAATTATATTAGTGATTTTTCTCTTTTGTCGTTCTATACATAGGACCTTTGTCCTAGTTCCTGGGGTAGCCTTAAGGGAAGGAGGAGGACCATAAGTTGATAAGAAATGTTACAAAAGGAAAGAAAAATACAAAGATAGTGTGACACTCAAGTACAGCATGTTGCCATAAGACAAAGGCCATGTCAATCAGGATGACACTGTCATGATTTAGGTTTTTTCTAAACACTGTTAGCTCCCACTGAGCATATCAAAGCTTTAACATCAAGGTTGACTTGGAGAAAACCTACCATTTCTGGGCCTGAGGGCATTTAAGACAGAAGACAGAGGAAAGCAGAAAAACAGCACTGGGTATCATGATTCCCCCTACAGGCTTCACTTCAGGTATCTACGCTACACCAAGGAAACACTGAGGACACTGTTCATTGTTGAGAACACTGTGATGAGTCACCTCTCAAGTTGCCTTCACCACTCCAATCTGAGGTACAGTTGTATCAACCTGGATCTTGTTTCTGAGGGGTGTGGCCATGACCCAAGATGTGCCGACAGTCATGCTGGGAAGGTTTCCAGAAGTAGTTGCCAAGGAGGGGTGAAGGGGTCTTGTAATAAAGATTTCAGAGATGACCACTCAGACACAGCCAGGCTTCAGAGGGGCAGAGAGAGCAGAAAGGCTGGGTCAGGCAGGAAGCACCTCCCATCCAAAGCATTGTCTGGGCCAAAGGAATGGAACATGGTCACCCAGCCATGAATATCAGCCAGCAAGACCCAGAAAGCAAGACACCCTGTCCCCCCAAGTTCTTCCCTTCTATCTGAGAGAGGAACTGAGAGAGACTCTGGGGAATGGGAAATATGAAAGCTCTCCCTAAAGAGACAATTTAAATTAGTTGGATGGGCCAAAATTTAAACCTGATCGGACATTTTATGTTTTCCTTAATGGAAAACAAAGAAGACTAAATTCGTTTTACTTTTCTTTTTTTTTTTTATTTTGTTAACATTTATTAATTTTTGAGAGACCGACAGAGACAGAGTGTGAGTGGGAGAGGGGCAGAGAGGGAGACACAGAATCCGAAGCAGGCTCCAGGCTCTGAGCTGTCAGCACAGAGCCCAATGTGGGGCTCAAACTCACAAACCAGGAAATCACGACCTGAGCCGAAGTCGGACACTCAACCAACTGAGTCACCCAGGCACCCCTGGAAGACTGAATTTGTTAAAGACGAAATAAATTACACTTTCTTTGCACATCACTGTGTAGTGTGAATGAAAATATGCAATCCTGTTAAATACATACATTAGTTTAAAGAGCTAAACAGCAGGATATAGGGGTGAAATATGACCTATTTAAACAAGCACGGATTAAAAAAAGGCAGAATCAAGTATTTAATTTTGGCAATATATTTTATGGTAAATAATCCCAATGCTTACCCTCTATCTTATGTATGCTGCAGAAAGTTTGAATTTTAGAAATATCTGATGCTAAGTTCCTCAGGAAGATTTGCTTCTTTTGCTGAGCAACGGACACATCAGGATTGATCCAATGTTCTCCACATGAAACATATACCTAGCAAAGAAATGAGTCTCTGATCCCATGTACAACTCTTCACAGCAGGATTATTTGTAATTGCCCAAATCAGCCCAAAGTACAAACACAATGTCCTATAATCGGCAAATGGTTAAGCAAACTGTGACACCATTGACATATACTCAGTGATAAAAAGGCAAAACTATTGATAAACCTAACAACTTTGAAAGATCTCAAGGGTTTTATACTAACGAAAAAAAAGTACTTCTCCATACTATCTTTGCAACTTCCTGTAACTCTGTAATTTTTCAAAATAAAGTTATATAAATAATTTGTTAAAGGAAGGAAGGAAAGAAGAAAGAAAGGAAAGAAGGGACACAGAGAGGGAGGGAGGGATCAGGGGTTTGTAAACTAGGGCTGAGGCCCAAATCTGGCCTGCTGCCTGTTTTTGTAAATAGAGTTTTATTAGAACACAGTTAGGCACATTCATGTACATGCTGTGACTGCTTTTGTGCATACAGTGGCAAGGGGTGATGTTTCGATAGAGACCATATGGTCTTTAAATATTTATAAACTAACCTTTTACAGAAAAAGTTTGACAATGACTGACTGGTGTGGATGAACCTGTCATATGTTAATGTGGTTATTTCTAGATGCTCAGATTACAGATCATACCTGTTCTTCATGTTGCTTCTATGTCTGTCTTAAATGAATTCATATTTCTTTGAAGTAAGAAAAAAACAGGGTGATATATGCAGAACATTCAGTTAAGAAGAAAAATGACACTCAGTGCTGCCACTTCCATGGTCCCACACTGGTGATTATACACATTCTCTGCATGACGACCCAGGGACAACTTTCTCGAAGACTTCTTTTTGAACAACAGCCTTCCTTTTCTCCTCTGTACACACTTGATCATGTAACTGTTGATGTTTCCATCTCTATGTTGGCTGCAAGTGACAGGTTTGTTTCTAGCAAATATACAGGATCTTCTAACACTCACTCCCAACTTCATCCTACCTCCCTTCACCTCGGTGGCCTCAGAGACTTTTCCTTCCCTTCCCTTTATCTTTTTGTATCATATGGTCTAATGCAATCCACCTAATTCTTTCTGCAATAACACAATGAATAAACACAGCAGCAAAGGAGAGGAAAACCAACAAACTAAAACCTTGGAAGTGAGAGAAGTGGAATTCAAAAGAGATCTATCTACAGGACTCCAAGGACATGGACTTTCCCCTCTGTCATGCTGCTTCTGATATTGGTCACTGGTACTTCAGTTTAAGACTCCCTCAAGGGGTGGGGGAGGGGGAGGGGGTGACACCTGGGTGGCTCAGTCGGTTAAGTGGCTCAAGTCATGATCTCTAGTTTCATTTCGTGAGTTCGAGCCTGGCATTGGGCTTCCTGCTGTCAGTGCAGAGCCTGCTTTGGATCCTCTGTCCCCAGCTCTCTCTGCCCCTCCCCTCCCCCCACTCTGTCTCTCTCAAAAATAAATAAACATAAAAAAAAAAAGATTCTCTCAAGAGGTCTTTGCATTCAGAGCCTGAGTTAACTTCTGATAATATGGTGTGAGCTTGGTTCTCTGCTCAAAGAATTTCAGGCATCAGTCAGGCAGGTTTTCTTTTCGAACTGATACCTCAACTCCCATCCCATAACAGTGGGCTGCTAAAGTCCTTCTTCTTAGCCTTCTCCAGCCACCCAAATAGGGCATGTGAAACACTAGATACAATTTTTTTTCTGAAAAAGTGAAATTATCACTTAGTAAGAAATCACTAAACAACTACATTTGGAAGGCCTCAAAAAGAGGAGAGGATCTCCTGCAGAGTAGAAGACAGAAATTACAAGTGGTTAATAATCTGGTCTTCTCCCCGCCTCCACCTTCATTTATAAAATGGGTGGTGAGGGCATCCACCCCACAGGGCTGTGATGGGCATTAAATGAGCTCATTTTCAGAAAGCCCTGAGGATAATGCCTAATGGTAAGCTCTCAACAGCTAGTGATCAGTGTTACTTTCTGAGGGTTGCTGGGTGAGGACAATTCTGAGAGAAAACAAGGGGGGAAGTGGTAAATGTCTGAAGTTTCACATTTTGAAACATTTGTCTTTTAGTTGTATGTGTAGAGTAACATTTCCAGTTTCACATTCATGTCCTTACCAATTCGTCCCTTCGGAGGTCTTTTAGGGCGAAGATTTCCTTTCCCTTTTCATTGAACAATCTCCGAGCTGCAGAGGGTAAATTTAAAATTTCGGTGCACCTGTAGTAAGAGACACAAAAATTCATCTTGTATACAGGAGGCTTCCGGCAAAGAAGAGAGAAAATATGAGAAATCAAGTCTTTAACAACTACTCGTGCTGCAGACCTGTGAGACAGTCAAGAGGTAGGCCCTGCAGCCCATCAGGCTCTTGGAGTCTCATTCTCCTTATACAAGCTGGGGGACTTAGGCAAATTATTTAACCTCTCTAAGCCTACATTTCTTATCTTCCAGGGTTTTAGTGAAGATTAAGGGTTGATTTTGAGAAGTGCTTAGCACACTGCTGGGCACGATCAACAAATAAGCAGGCATATTATTCCTGATTCTCCATTCTTCAATATGCCCCTATACTTTCTATCTGTGTCTTTGTTTTTCTCATGCTCTTCCTTCTACCTAAAACACTTTCCTTGCTTTCTCTACTGAAGTTATATTCTTTCCCCAGAGTCATATCCATCACCAAGCAGTTCCTCATCTCCCTCCATTAGAAGTGATCTCTATAGCCCTTTAACGCCCTTTCAAATAGGGACTTTTAGCCTGGTTAAACATTAAAACAGTGATTTCCACCTCCTAGGCCCCAAACAAGCATTTGACCTGCCCTATGGCTGTCAAAATGAATGCATGTTTTCCCGTTTCCTGAGGAGCTCCCTATCTAGTCAGGGGAGAGACAGGTCAGCAACTGAAGTATAATACAAAGGGCTGGGTGCTGTCACAGGCACCTGGCCAGGGTGCTGTGAGAACCCAGGAAAAACAACGCAATGAATTCCTCCAGGGAACCTGTATCTAAGGAAGTGGCCTTTGGGTTGGTCTTTGACAGGTGAATAGGAGTTTGTCAAGAAGGGTTAGGACTTTGAGAAGTTTCGTATGGCTGGACTTGAGGGCATAGGGAGGAATAGGAGCCAGATGAAGCTAGAAAAGAAGACAGGAACACACGGAAAGCACTTAAGATACCAGACTAATTAATTTGTACTCTATCCCATGAACAGCAGGAAGTCATTCAGATGAGAGGAAAGAAGTGTGGTGTTATCAGATCTGCTCTTTAGAAAGTTAACTGTCAGAAAGGTGGAAGATGGACTGAAGGCACGAGAGGCTGGAAATTACCCAGCCAGTTCAGGATAGCTGCAAGGAGGCGGGATTGTGGGAAGAGGAGGGAGAGTTTAAGGAATATGATGCGGCTATTGAGAAAACTGTTGAGGTGATCCTGCCTTTGCAACAATTAAGTATAAAAGATTCTTGCTACATATATTTTATATTAGAATGCACTATCTATAGTAAGTGAATTAGAAGTGACTTTGTGCTCATCAGGAAGGCTGAGCTGTATGAAGAATATTTCTCAATTTTATATCCTCAGATGGGATAAAGCAATTGAGCAGATAATTAGGCACTCCATTTCTCTGAGAGGTCTTGGAAGGAAATACACCTCGTGTCACAGCTCCGGAAACTGATGGACCGGCCTGGCCACATTTCTCATCCACAGGAGTTGCTGGGGAGGGAGTGGGAGAGAACTGTAGGAAGATTGAGCCCCCAGCCACAAGATGTGTCTGATTCTTTCTTTGCTGCCCAAAGACTCGACCCGATTTCTTCTACTTTCCCTAAATGGATATCTTTGTGGGTCCAGGCAGTTATAGCATAACCTAAGAAGAGTTACCATTATCGTATCTGATCCCACTCACATTTTCCTGGAGAACATTTGGACTATGGTAATATCCTGTTTTAGGACAATGAGTGGGAGAATAGAAGGGATGGGTGGTTGGTAAATCTCCCTTCCTTTTTTGAAACCCTGGTTTTAATAGTGCTGAATTTAATTGGCCCATGTAGGTGGGTTAGAGAGGACTGGGATAAGCTGTTTCCTCTGTATTTAATTCCTCTAAGTCACATGCCAGCCTACATAAATGGAGAGGGAAGAAAAGAATTGGCTGTTAAGTGCCTAATAAGGAGTGTGGACTCTGGAGCCACATTGCCTGGGTTCAAATCCCAGCCCTCCTATAGTGGCTATGTTAACTTCAAAGAAGTCACTTAATTTCTCTGAGCCTCATTTGCCCCATCAGTAAAAGACAGATATGGCAGTACTCATCTCACAGTGATGTTTTACAGATTACATGTGTGGATATTGGTAAAGCACCGGGCACATAAAATGTCAGCAACACATTATTCAAATGGCTCAAGCACTACAAGCATTTCATGTCTACTCTCACCTAATTCTTACACCATTTCTGAGAGGCCCATTTCACTGATGAGGAAACTGAGCCTGAAGGTGAACTGCCTTGCCCAAGGTTGCATAGCTAGCAAGGAGGAGAGCTGAAATTCCGACCTACATCTGAGTCGTTCACAACATTGTACGGCCTCCTGAGAGGCCATCATCATAGAATAATGACACACTAGATCTAAAGAATGGGGAGACTGAGGCCGGATGCTCGCAAGTGGCCCAGGGTTTCTCTGTCATGTGGAGGCAAAGGTCCTAGAACCAAGGTCCTCTGACTTACACACCAGGAGTTAGGACTGGCAACCACATGGCCTATTCAGATTTACAGGGAGTCCAGAAAAGCAGAGTCTTATCTCTGTGCTTTCTCAGGACTGACTCGAGAGAGGAGCAGTAAGTGGAGCTGGCTCCATGAGGGCTGTATTTCACTACAACACAGGATGCCCTGGGAGAGGAGGGCAGGGGTGGGAGGGAGCAACTGTGTCTCCAGGGTCTGATCTGCAATAGTGGAGACTTCCTCCAATAGCTCGCCTGGACGCCCATCCCAGGAGCCCCACCACACCCTTCCAGTTATTTCAAAACAGTAACAAAACCCACAGAAGCTATGGATACATGCTTTCTTCTTTTCTTTATCTTCTTGCTTCTTATCTCCATATTTTTGTATGTTTCTCTTTTTCTCTCCTCTCCATGTGGCCTTCCCCTAAGAGCTGCCCCTCCCAGGTTCTTTCCCCTTCCTGGTCATGTATAAAATGATCCCTTGATCATTTCCACTTCTGCGCAATTAAATGCTGCCCAGTGTGGTTTTTTTTTTTTTTTTTTTTGACTGTTTCACTAAGCAAACTGTCTTCCCAACAAGTTAGGAGTTTTCTGAGAGCAAGGAATGTCTTTCCCCTCCCTTTTTTTAATTTCCACCAGAATATCTAATGGCGGTTGATGTACATGACATGAACATAACAGATACTGAAAAGAATCAAATTCTTTAATGCTTTCCTTTTAGCTCTTCAACCAATCCTGTCTAACAAGGAGGAAAATGGGACTCCGAGAAGGGGAGTGCTTTGCTGAAGTTTTCCAGTTAGTTACTGGCAAACCTGGGGTTAAAATCAATCCCCTTGACTCTCAACCCAGTAGTCTTTTCAGTACTCCATGTTACCTACAACTTTAAGTATCAACAAAAACAATCTATGTTAGTAGATTTAGTAGATTGTCACACTACCAGATCTGCCTTTGAGATGGAAGCACTTAGAGATGGAAGAACTACCACCAACAAGAAGCGATCATCAAAACTATCTGTAGTGAATTATTAAAGAAAAAAACCAGCATAATCTTCCTTGCATTCTGTAAGACCTCCCCCTCATATCCAACAAGACATATTTTGGGGGCGCCTGGGTGGCTCAGTCAGTTAAGCGTCCAACTCTTGATTTTGGCTCAGGTTGTGATCTCACAGTTCGTGAGTTTAGCCCCACACTCGGCACTGTCAGTGCAGAACCTGCTTGGGATTCTCTCTCTCCCTCTCTCTCTCTCTGCCTATCCCCAGTGCACACATGTGCTCTCTCTCTCTCTCTCTCAAAATAAATAAACTAAAAAAAAGACATATTTTTAAAAATGTTTATACCTGGTGTTCTGCCTTTAAACAGTTATCGAATTCTATGGAGTAACTCTTGTTTTGGTAGGAAAGTATTCATCAAAAGAAAAGTTACAATGCATTTCACAAATATGATATGGATTGATGACAATTAAAAACTGGTTTAAAGTAGATAACGACTAACCTCAATTCAAACAAATAGAAACCAAAGAAAAGTGCTGTACAATTGTGATTTTTTTTTAAGTGGGACTAATTTATATTTACAGAATTGGTAGTTGAGAAGCAAGGGGAAGGAAACTGCCAGACCTTGAAATTTGGAGCAAAAATTTATTAACTAACACTAGTATCATAAACTCACATAGTTTATATATATCACAGATTAAAGACTCCAGAATCATTATGTTAACAAGAGCTTTCTTATACAGATAACATATGTATTTTGTGTTATGTGTTTTACGTAACTATTCAGGCATTGGAATGGAAAATACCTTTGCATTTAGGATAGTAAGTATTTACCTCTCCAAAAGTTGGTGAAATTCAGTCTGGATTGTTTCTGTTACAGGATATTTAGTATTGTAGTTTTTCACATTCTTTTTCCTTTCAGTGTCAACATTTCTGAAACAAATGATCCAAGATTTGACTGATATGTCAGTATACATTGTCAATTACATTTCATCTTTAAATATGTGAAAACATCATTAGGTTTTAATTTATCATAATTTGTCCTAAAATCATATGCCTTCTTAAAAAATGGGATTTCAAAAACTATTGCAATTAAAGGGCCACCTGGGTGGCTCAGTCAGTAAGCATCCAACTCTTGATCTTGGCTCAGGTCATAATGTCACATTGGTGAGATTGAGCCCTGCATCAAGCTAGGCACTGTCAGTGAGGAGCTTGCTTGGGATTCTCTCTCTCCCTCTCTCTCTCTCTGTCCCTCCCCCACCTCACACTTGCTCTTTCTCTCTCTCAGAATTAATAAACTTAAAAAAATCTATTGCAATTAAGTATTAAGCTTCATAAAAATTTATACTATGAGCAATTTATGTAAGAAAATGAATTTTCAGTATTTTAATCCTCTTCTAATAATGCTGAACATTCTGAGATGTGAATTTATCAATTTTAAATAAAATGTACAGAGTATATTCATTTGACTATGATGTTTTATTTCTATATTGTTCATACTCATATATTTATTCATATATTATTTATGTTATCAATCCAAACCTAAAAATTTTTAAACTGGAAAGCGAATAATAATGATCACAGAAAAAAATGCTTAATTGTTAATATATAACTATTCAAATTTTTAAGTTAGAAAACTATCTGGTATAGTTTTAGAATCTCTATATAATATTAAATGAAAGAAATATGGTCAAATATGGTTATTCATTCATTCACAAAAAATGGTAATCAAATATAATTAATAATAAATAAAAGGATAGATGACTGAATGAATAAATGAATGAATTCAATAAGCACTAATTTAGGGCCTATTGTGGGCCTTGTATCATGTGGTGAATAAAATGGCTTAATATTTGATTGACAAGAACACACTGTCCCATGACCCGACCATAGCAGAAAGCACATATATGGATGAAGAACACATTGTCCCTCTTCTCTGTCTCATGGGTAGAAACATAAGCAGATAACCACAACACAGAGTGGTAGGAGCTATGTTGGGGAGAAGCCCACAGTGATCAAAGCAATGGAGAATGTAGAGAAACAAGCTACAACTAATTAAGGGGTGGGAAGGGAAGTGTCAAGTTTAGGGTCAACATCTAGAAATGAAATCCAAACTCATTCCCAGAAGACCTTTATAATTTTAAAGCAGTCAGAAGGTGTTAGGGAGTGGCAGGGATTTAAGAGTGGGAATTGGAGAGAGTGTTGATAACAGACAGAGCTAGAAAAATAATACACAGGAACAAATCATAAAGACCCTTAAACACTGTATGAAGGTGCTTGAATGAGTCCAGGGATCATAACTTACTAACAATGTACTCATTAAAATTATCTAAAAATATAAAGTTTATAGGGGTGCCTGGGTGGCTCAGTCGGTTGAGCGACTGACTTTGGCTCAGGTCACGATCTTGCAGTTTGTGAGTTCGAGCCCCACATCGGGCTCTGTGCTGACAGCTTGGAGCCTGGAGCCTGCTTAGGATTCTGTGTCTCCTTCTCTCTCTGCCCCTCCCCCACTTGTGCTCTGTCTCTCTCTGTCTACCAAAAATACATAAAATATAAAAAAATTTAAAAATATAAAGTTTATTACATAGCTTCACATTGAGCCTTTCTTCTTACAATTCCTTAAAAAAACACTATAAAATTTTCCGTGTTTAACTTACTATTCTGAGAGATGAAATTCACCTTGAAATCATAATGGTTTTAATTTATATGAGTTTGACAGCCACTATTCAAGATGAATTGACAAGATCTTGTTACTCATCAAGAATAATGATGGACTCAGTAATAAACAAATGATATTTGACCTTCCTTTGGCTTTGTAAATGAAGGAACTAGCAACAACAAATTCCTCTCAAAACTGTCTAGAATGATTTATTAAGTAACTAAAGGACAGCACGCTACTAGGATAGGATTTGGTTAAAAGGAATCTGTATTCATCATGCTAGCTTGATTTTGTGTGTAGACACTAAACAGCCCAACTATCTTTCCTTTCAAGTGAATGCAAGTAATGAACCCCTATATGTCACTAGCATTTATTTCTTCTGAAAGAAAAAATATTTAGCTGTGATATATTAAAAGTAGTACAGCAGGACTTCTACTTTGCACAACTCTGGGTTGCCATTTATATAGAATACAATGTGAAAAGTGCCCTTGGAGCTGGGCAATGCATCTGCCCCTTAAGGTTAGCTAAAATCTTTCCATTTGAACCTTTTGTTAACCAGTACTTACATACAGCTCTGAGGGCAAACAAGGCTATTGAGGATCCTGTAGAAAACTTTCTGAGTAGACCAAGAAAAATTAATGTGTGTTTAGCAGAGTGTTAGTGTCAAGTGTATGCCAGTGTATTTTAATTATTTGGGAATAATTAATTTATGGAGTGAACAGAGTGAATACTTGATTAATTAGGGCACGCTGTTCCATGAATATAACAGAGGGCTTCATATACTTTCACTGGAATAGTCCACATTAACAAATCTCTCAAATTATGTTTGGATTACCTGATTGAACTACGCATTTTAAAACATTAATGTGAAAAGATAAAATCTGTATATAGTTTTGAGCCACACTGAAGGATATAGTGTAGAAAGATAAATGCAGGAAGGGACAAAAATTATTTGTTAACTTTGGATGTTTAAAAAAAGTCATATACTACTTTAAGGGCATTACCCTCACATTTTACATCTAGCTGAATGAGCTAATTATGAAGTGTATGCGTCAAAGATTTCAATTTCAGGCTTGACTTTACTTTGAAGATTAATTTTTTACTTTATCATCTTTACAGGCAGTTCAGTGGACAGCCGAACTGAATGTTACTCATTGTTCAGCGGTGTATGAAGTATATTTAATCAATGTGAAGGAAGTAATATTAAATGATTATCAGCAGCCTCAAATATTCTAAACATCTCAAAAGAAAGGTCAAGAGGTAAAATCACTGCTAATAATATGAGAAACAATGTATTTAACTCATTCTTTACATCGCAGCTTTGCACTGGTCTGAGATTTCTTTTGTCATAAAACATAATGAAAATACAGCAGGTGATTTTTCTGCAATGTTGGAGAAATATTGGCTGTATTAAATTTTATTCCAATCTTTTAACATAAGCTAAATTGCAGATCAATGTTTTTCTAGGATGATAAGCTTTTAAAATGGTATTCTAAGGCAGAGATATAAATTATATGAAGCTATATTTTGAGAACTATATTTGTATGTTAAATATGCCAGAAATCTTAATGTAAATAATAATGTACAATAATAATTTAAAAAGGAATTACACAATTCTGTTTAAGAAGCCATTTATGAACTCAGTTATTTTGAGATACATTAATAAAACAAAAGTGCGAATTCAAAATGGACATTGATTCTACAACTTTTTTTGATCAGAATTACTCATTTCTGATTCTTTTCTCCTGTGCTTAGCCTAAATCAGTAGGGTTAAATTCCCAACAAATTTTAACTAATTCTTAGTCTCTATTTTCATCTCCAAATATCAACATGAGAACCCTTTTTAAAAATAAACATGGGGCGCCTGTATGGCTCAGTTGGTTGAGCATCTGACTTCAGCTCAAGTCATGATCTCACAGTTCATGAGTTCAAGCCCCTCATGGGCTCTTTGTTGTCCAGCGCAGGGCCAGCCTCAGATCCTCTGTTCCCTTCTCTCTCTGCCCCTCCCCCACTCATTCTCTCTCTCTTTCTCTCTCTCTCTCACACAAAAATAAATATTTTTAAAAACTGCTTTAAAAATGAATGTCTGTAAAAGTTAAATCTTTATTTATAAATGTATACGAAATAATAAAAAGATACGACCCAGATTGCTTTTTATAAACAAGCAAACACAGAATTCTCCCAGAAAAGCATACACAATGAAGACAAAAATTTGTAGAAATTAGAAACAAGAAGGATGAATAAGTTGTTCTTACAGAATTTTCCATCCAGGTGAGACATCTGGACTGATTAGAACAATGGCTCTGTTTTTATTCTTGTCTCCATTCCGCAAAACTCTCAGCCTCACAGGGACAGGTGGCCCTGGGGTCTTACAGATGGATTTCTTCATGGGAGGACTGTTTGGAATCAGCAATCCTTCTATTGGCCAATCAAACTCCTTCAGAAAAAAATGACAAAGAATGTGATAATAAGTAAGAAGAGTCATTTCTAGATATAAAAAAAAAATTTAAACACACAACTTATACCTTTAATTTTTTTGTTCATTCATCAGAAAATGTATTGGCCACCTAAGATGTTTCAGATAATTCCAAGTGATGTTTTACTTAATTAGAGAGGAAACATTTTAAGATGAGCAGTTTAAAAATGTTGTGTTACAGCATAGAGGACTTAGTTCTTCTTGGAGAAACATCATTCTAAAAAGATAAAACTGAATTAACTGGATGCTTTTTGCTTGTGTGTGAAGTATCTTTAATCGATGTGAAGAATGTGCAAAGAGTGGTTTTACAATAGTCTGAGATAGTATCCTCTTAAGCTAGATCTATTTGGCAAAAAGAACATATTTGAGGAGCTCTCCAAAAACCAGAATGAGAGGACAAAAGAACTTAGACAAATTTCAGATGTTTCAGTTGCCAAACTCACTTACTTTGTATCGTTCATTCATTTATTTATTTATTAATTCATGCATTTTCTAAATATTGATTGATGGTTTACTATATTCCAGGCACAGTAGGAGGCACTGGAAATAAAACGGCACAAGACAGAATACTCTTCCTCAAGGAATTTCCAGCACGGCCTCAAAAACTTACCTAGAAATACATTGGCAATTACAATAGTGTGTGTACAACCGCAACAGAGAACTGGGTGTGATAGGACCACACAGGAGGAGAACCTACCTTAAAAATGCAGTGCAGCAGATCTGAAGCTTCAGTTGGAGTTAGTGTAGTAAAGGATGGGTAAAAAGACAGGGCATAGTGTAGGTAAGAGACTTAAGGATTAACAGAACATGCTATTTAGGTGGTAAAAAGAGGCAAGGATTGCTCCCAGGTTTGTAGTTTGAGCAACTGGGTGGATGGTATGGCTAGTCACAAAAATAAACTTTTGTGGAAGAAGAGTAAACAGGGGGACAGATGATCAGAGATGATGTTAGGCAAGGTCTAAATTCTTTCATTTTTTTCCCTATCTGCATAAATAATTGTCCTGGCGGCAATTAATCCCCCATTAATCTGCAATGACCATCCTGTAAAATACCTCAATTCCATTTAAGTGTGCATCTGTTTCTATGTGTTCTATTCTCTTCAATTGTTGATTTCCCTATCCTTATACAGGACTCTACTGCCTTGATTACAACAGCTTTATATTTGATAAGTTTTGATATTTGACAGGGCAACTACCCTCACCTTGTTATTATTCTTTGGAAATTGGCTTCTGTTGGCCCTTTAATATTTCATATATATTTATGAATCAGCTTGCTTAGTTTTCTAAAAGTCTGTGTGGGATATTAATGCTCTGCATAACTTCCTATCAGTCCCATTTTGGTAAGATTTTTTTGTGAATGTCCATTGAGTCATATAAAAATCTTTTTATCTGCATTTGTTGAGATGTGTTTGTATGATTATTTATCCTTTCATCGGCTCTGTGTTAATTACATTAATTAATTTCAAAAAATTTTTCTTTAATATTTAATTTTTGAGAGAGAAAGAGAGCATGAGTGGGGGAAGGGAAGAGAGAGACACAGAATCCGAAGCAGGCCCCACGCTCACATGCTGTCAGCACAGAGCCCGAAGCAGGGCTTGAACTCACTAACTGGGAGATCATGACCTGAACTGAAGTCAGAAGCTTAACTGACTGAGCCACCCAGCCATCCCTAATTTTTTGAAATTTTAAACTAATATTGCATTCGTGGATCAATCCAAATTGGTCACAGTGTCTTATCTTTTTTACAGATTACTAAATTCAATTTGCTAGTATTTACGTTAGGATTTTTGCATGTATGTTCATAAATGAAATTAATATGTAGTTTTCTTATACTAACTTTGTCGAGTTTTGGTATTAAGTTTATCCCAACCTCATGAAATGAGTTAGACAGTATTGCTTCTTTTTTATCTGCCAATAAATATACTTGGTATTGGTGTTCTCTTGGTGGGGAGATTTTAACTATTGATTCTATTTCTTCCACAATTATTGGATTATTCAGGCTTTTTGCTTCTTCTTGACTCCATTCTAAGTTACTTCTGTGCAGGACGTTGACCATTCTGTTTATCTAAGTTATAATATTTATTAGCATAAAGTTACTTATACTATCCTCTTATTATCTCCTTAATCTCTCAGTATCTGTATTTACATCTTTCCTTTATTTCTAATATTATGTACCTTTACTATTTTTTCTTAATCAGTTTGGCCAGGTATATCAAAGCAACAAATTTTTGACTTTGTTGATTTGTTTTGTATGTTTCGTATTAATTTCTGCTAACTTTCTATGTCTTTCCTTCTAATTCTTTGAGTTTGTTTTGCTATTATATTCCTGACTTTTCAAATTGGAAGCTTATCTCATTAATTTTTAGCCTCTCTTCTTTTTCAATTTAAGTATTTAAGGTTGTACATTTCCTTCAAGTACACTTCAGCTACATCTCACACATTTTGTTTTGGTTCTTAAATACAGTATTTCTTTTTTAATTTTTCATCATGATTTCTTCTTTATCCCATGAGTTAATTAAAATGTCTATCTAAATTTCCCAATATTGGGCCTTATTTATTTATTTATTTATTTATTTATTTATTTTTAACTTAATCCATCAGCAAAACCTGCTTCTACTTTCAAAATATATCTAGGACTGTTCTACTCTTAAACACCTCCACTCCCACAGTGCTGGTCCACTAGTTTCTCTTATCTACAAATTGCAAAACTCTTCTGCTTATTCTTGCTTCCATCTTATCCCCCTTTTGTTCCATTATTATAATGATCCTGTTATACTTAAGTCAGAGCACATCACCCCTCTAACTCCTCTGTTCCACACCCTCCCATCTCAGTAAGAGTCAAAGATTTTCAAATGGCTTACGAGGCTCTGCATGATCTCTACCCCATCTGACTTTATCTCCCACTGCTCTCCCCCTCACAAATACTGCTGCCATATTTACCTCATTGTTCTTGAAAGACACCATTGCAGGCTCTTTGCATTTCTTGGCATGCTCTTGCCCTAGGGAGCTGTTTGTTCTTCAGGTCTTTACTCAAGTATAACCTCAGTAAAGGCTTCTCAAGGCAATCAGAAATTTCCAAACCCTGTCCTGCCTCACCTTCCCCCCCCCCCCACCACCAACATTCTCTATCCCCTATTCTTGCTTCTATTTTCTTCTTAATTCTTATCACTAACATTCAGAAGAGCATCTCGTGAAGTGGCTAAGAGCTTGGGCTCTGGAGTCAGACTTCCTGAATTTGAATTTTTGAGCCATCATTCTCGCTGTGTGAACTTGGGGCAAACACTTGACCCAAATGAGATGGAAGTTAATGGATCAATTCTTTCCTTTTTCTGCTGCAGGAGAGACTCTCCTAAAATCACTGTTTAAATGGCTTATTGAAAGACAGCTTGAAAGCACATCACTTATTGGCTCTCCTTCCTTCCCTGCTTGTCCCTGGGATCGCACATCCTAACGAGATAGTAGCATAGAAGCCATTTGCCTCAGATTCTGCTTTCTGAGGAACCCAAGCAGTGAGACCATAATCCGCATGAACTATTAATGGAAGAAGTTTCCTAAAGGGGATATGGGTACCAATACCCAAAGGATGGAGAAGTCATGATAGGCAGGCAGAAAGCTCAAACAATCACTACAGATGTGGCCTTAGAATCCTAGCAGTGTCTAAGATCCAGGTGTGCTGGGGAGACATGCTGGCATGTGAGAATAATACAGACCAAAATGCATGGCCTTTAGTTTATGGAAAAGAGACCAGTTTTTAAAAGCTAGTATAATAAGGAAAATTTACTAATTTATATTCTCTTGAAAACTATTTAGAATCTTGCAAATATATTGAACAAACACATAGTTCAAAAATGTGCTTTAAATGTTATGAACAAAATCTGAAGGTTGTAAAAATTAAATATTCTGAAACAGTATCTTATTATAATGCTCTAATTTGCGAAATGAGTGAATAAATAAAATGAATTGCATTTCATTAGGATAAAAACAGTGTAAATAAATGTTCAAAATCTCATGAGTAGAGTGCTTTTCAGTTTAGTCTTTTTTCCATTATATTGTAATATAATACTTTGTTTAGTAAATATGTTTATAATGATGGAATATCACCCCTCTAAACAAACAAACTTTGAATTAATAAAGTTTTTCTGTATTCCTGACCTTCATTGAGGGTATTTTACCTCCATGGAATTTAAAAGCAAAGGACAGACTATAAGGTGTATATAAAGATATGTATCTATCATCAATGGAGGAACATGGGGCTGTTCTCCCTTACTACAGTTACTGAAAATAAATATGTTATGACAAACTCATTGTGTAGTTTCATTTGAGGCAGTCCTGTTATATAAATTTTCACTTAATGTGAGGGATGGTGAGAGTGAAGTTACATAATTTCTTTAAGAAGTAAATTCAGGACTGGGGCACCTGGTAGCTCAGATGGTTGAGTGTCCAACTCTTGATTTTGGCTCAGGTCATGATCCTAGGGCTGTTCATGAGATTGTGCCCCTCAATGGGCTCCCTTCTGGGTGTGGAGCCTGCTTAAAATTCTCTTTCTCCCTCCCTCTGCCCCTCCCTTGCTTGTGTGCACAGGTACACATGTGAGCACTCTCTCACTCTCTCTCTAAAAGTGAAAAAAAAAAAGAAGTTCAGAACTTACCTGTAATTATTTTACAACAAAGATCTTAGGCAATTCAGAGCAAATCAACATTTACACGAGTTTTAGACATAAATGATCATGAAATGGGAGAGATGAGGGAGAATAATCTTCTCATTACTGTCACATTGACTGGAAGTCCTAGCCACAGCAATTAGGCAACAAAAAGAAATAAAAGTCATCCAAATCAGTAAGGAAGAAGTAAAATTTCCACTATTTGCAGGTGACATGATATTATAGATAGAGAACCTGAAATACTCCACCAAAAAAACCCACTAGAACTGATAAACAAATTCAGTAAAGTCAGAGGGTACAAAATCAATGTACAGAAATCAGTTGTATTTCTATACACCAATAATTAAGCAGCAGAGAGAGAAATTTAAAAAAAATGATTCTATTTACAATTGCACCAAAATAATAAGATACCTAGGAATAAACCTAACTAAATGGGTGAAAGACCTGTACTCTGAAATCTATAAAACAGTAATGAAAGAAATTGAATATGACACAGGGAAATGGAAAGACATCCCATGCTTATGGATTGGAAGAACAAATATTGCTAAAATGTCTATACTACCTAAAGCAATCTGCACATGTAATGCAATCCCTATCAAAATACCAATAGCATTTTTCACAGAACTAGAAAAAAATATTCCTAAAATTTGTATGGAACCACAAAATATCCCAAATAGCCAGAGCAATCTTTAAAAAGAAAAGCAAAGCTGGAGGTATACAATTCCAAGCTTCAAGTTATGTTACAAAGCTGTAGTGATCAAAACAGTATGGTACTGGCACAAAGATAGATACATAGATCAATGGAATAGAATAGAAAACCCAGAAGTAAACCCTCAATTATATGGTCAATTAATCCTCAACAAAGCAGGAAAAAGTATCCAAAGGGACAACAACTGTCTCTTTAACACATGGTATTGAAAAAACTGGACGGCAACATGCAAAAGAATGAAACTGGACCACTTTCTTATACCATACATAAAAATGAAGTCAAAATGGATTAAAGACATAAATGTGAGACCTGAAACCATAGAAACCCTAGAAGAGAACACAGGCAGTAACTTCTCTGACATTGGCTATAGCAATTTTTTTCTCAAAATGTCTCCTGAGGCAAGAGAAACAAAAGCAAAAATAATTATTGGGACTACATCAAATAAAAAGCTTCTGCACAGTGAAAAAAAAATCAACAAAACTGAAAGGCAACCTATGGAATGGGAGAAGATATTTGTAAATGACATATCAATAAAGGGTTAGTATCCAAACTATATAAAGAACTTCTAAAACTTAACACCCTAAAAACCAAATAATCCAATTCAAAAGTCGGCAGAAGACATAAACAGACATTTCTCCAAAGAAGACGTACAGATGGCCAACAGACACGTGAAAAGATGATCATCATCACTTATCATTAGGGAAATGCAAATCAAAACTACAATGAGACATCACCTTATGCCTGTCAAAACAGCTAAAATCAACAACACAGGAAACAACGGGTGTTGGCAAGGGTGTGGAGAGAGAAAGAATCCTCTTGCACTGTTGGTAGGAATACAAACTGGTGCAGTCACCCTGGGAAACAGGATGGAGATTCCTCAGAAAGTTGAAAATAGAACTACCCTACAATCCTGCAATCACAGTACTGGGTATTTACCCAAAGAATACAAAAAAAAAAAAAAACCAAAAAACCATCAGTTCCAAGGGATACATGCACCCTTACGTTTATAGCAGCATTATTTAAAATAGCCAAGATATGGAAGCAGGCCAAGTATCCATCAATTGATGAGTGGATACAAAAGATGTTGGGAAGCAAAGATGTGGTGTGTGTGTGTATGTGTGTGTGTGTGTGTGTGTGTGTGTGTGTGTGTGTATACATATATATACATATATATGTATATATATGTATACCACACATATATATGTATATATAATGGAATATTATTCACCCATAAAAATAATGAAATCTTGCCATTTGCAACCACATGGGTGGAGCTAGAGAGTATAATGCTAAGCTAAATAAGTCAGTCAGAGAAAGACAAATACCATATGAATTCATTCATATGTGGAATTTAAGAAACAAAACAAATGAGAGAGAGAGAGAAATCAAGAGACAGACTCTTGGGGCGCCTGGGTGGCTCAGTCGGTTAAGTGTCCGACTTCAGCTCAGGTCGCGATCTCGTGGTCCGTGAGTTCAAGCCCCACGTTGGGCTCTGGGCTGATGGCTCAGAGCCTGGAGTCTGCTTCCGATTCTGTGTTTTGCTCTCTCTCTGCCCCTCCCCCGTTCGTGCTCTGTCTCTCTCTGTCTCAAAAATAAATAAACGTTAAAAAAAAAGTTTAAAAAAAAAAGGGACAGACTCTTAATGATAGAAAACAAATGGATGGTCAGTAGAGGGGTGGTGGGGGGGGGTGGTAATAGGTGATGGGGATTAAGGAGTGCACTTGTCATGATGCACACAGGGTGATGTGTGAAATTGCTGAATCACTATGTTGTACACCTGACACTAATATTACACTGTATGTTAACTAACTGGAATTAAACTAAAAGTTTAAAAAAGTTCCTAAGCTCCTAAATTGCTACAGACAGCAACTGTAGCCCCACAGTACCAACCAATTGCTGACTTCAGACAGCTTCCTTTGCTTTTCAGTTAAATGAAGTAAGCCCAAGGGTCTTCTCTATGGGACACCATGGAACACAACCCAAAGAAACGGAATATTATCTTTTTTTTTTTTTAATTTTTTTTTTCAATGTTTATTTTATTTTTGGGACAGAGAGAGACAGAGCATGAACGGGGGAGGGGCAGAGAGAGAGGGAGACACAGAATCGGAAACAGGCTCCAGGCTCTGAGCCATCAGCCCAGAGCCTGATGCGGGGCTCGAACTCCCGGACCGCGAGATCGTGACCTGGCTGAAGTCGGACACTTAACCGACTGCGCCACCCAGGCGCCCCGAAACGGAATATTATCTTGAAGGACAACAAAACATGTATAATTAACTAATAAGCATGGAGAGCTATTTCCTCCCCAACATTTTCTCCATTGGAATTCTTATGTTCCCATTCATTTCTTTATTGGTCTTCTCTGTGTTCACAATATTCCATGCTGTTGCTGCATTGTCAGGAGATGGGTCTCGGTGCTCACTTATGCTGATAATTCTGCTTTTTCTTTTTCACCTCTCTCTCATGACAAGAGAGAGGCTGTGCTTCTTTGGAAAGTCCAACTCTTAACTAGTTATCTAAATTTCTTAATCATACTGGTCCTCCTTCATCTATGTGATATTAATAATAAACTAATGGATTCTTCAATTCCCTGGCTTGGGCCTTCTTACACTTCCCCTTTTTAATGTCTTAAAAAATTAATAAAATGTTTACTTTTCACTATTTTGTTTAAAATGGGCTCTCCTAATAGTTACATTTTAATTTAATAATTTGGGAATCTAAAAATCACTATCCAGTGGCCCATTCCAAAATCTTAAGTCTCTTTAATATCACTTTTCCAGCAATTTCATCCTTGAATATGAAAATCCATTGCTCCTTACCTTTAAGTGTTTAAAAATACAACTTCTCAATTTACAACTTTTTTCCCAAGGGATAAGAAAATAGCTTGAGTTCCGATAAATTATTCTAGTGAACTTAGTCACAGAATAAACAAAAAGAATTCATTAACTTTATAATTTTATAAGGTTTTAACATATCTTAAGAATACTGATATCCTGAGGTGCATGGGTGGCTCAGTCGGTTAAGTGTCTGACTTCAGCTAAGGTCATGATCTCAGAGTTCATGAGTTTGTGAGTTCGAACTCCTCCATATAAAACAGATTATATTTAATTTGAGTAAGAACTTTTTAAGTTCCCTGCCTGATAAGTGTTTTCTTCTCTTTCTCAAACATTGCAAGAACTAAGAGTACTCTTAGGCTGAGTCATTTTGAAATACACGGTCAATTTGTCTTATTTTAGCTAATTTAATGCCTTAGTCCTTTCCTTTTGGTTTATCAGTGAGGACCAGAGTTTTGTTGGGGTACAGTCTTATCTCTCCACCCAAATGCTATTATTCTATTTGAATGGCTAGAGAACTTTTCAGAGGTCCATTTTTATTCCTAAGACCATGTAGCTGTCAAATCTCAGACCATTCACAAAAATGCATTTTTTAATGGTAAATTTTAAAGGAACGGGGTTAACTTAGGTTTCCTAATATAATTACCATGCATCATTTAAATCAATTAATTAATTAACTGAATTATTTTACTTATATACTGAAGTTAAAGATGTAGGCACAATAGCTGTGAAATTTGAAATTATTATAATTTTCTCTCTTTTCCTACAAAAGAACACTTCCTTGTGAGGCATCTCTGTTCACCTCCCACCCCACTGGGTGGTTGGAAGCTTGATATTCCAATTAGAGGTGTTCCAATTTCTGCCAGTTTAAAACAGCTTTTTTGGTTTTTGTTTTTAGCTGTGTCCTTTCTATACATATTCAACCAAACTGAAGTTTCAAATTTTTACCAGAACTGTTGTTTCCTTTCAGAGATATACCCTTCCCTTCCCCTTCCTCAGTGTGGTTTCAGGTAGATGAAAATTCTATAAACTGCATACCATTGGGATAGGGGTCCATGGTCTACAGGTGAGTACGCAGCCTTGATCCTCAGAGGCCTCTGTGTATTGGCCTCTTGTGCTCTTTGGCCACTGGACAACCTGCTGGCATCTGAACACCATCAGTTGAGGGGTATGTTATCCTGTCTCCTCTCTGGGTTTTAGCCTCTGTTTTTCCTGAACCTCTGGAGAAAAATCTAGAATTGGTGAGTTGGTACAATTCGCAGTTTTTTTTCCTTGGCTTATTCTGGGCCCATTGGTCTCTCTGTGCCACCTCTCTGCCCTTGGCTCCATGTTGGCTCTCACTAGTGCTGCAAACACGAGTCTTAGACACATAGTTTACCTAGTCACTGACTCAGGCTGCCCAACCCACAGCCTCTGGTATTTGGAAGAACTTCTTTCCCACTTAACAAAACTCATATCTAGACTGCTGCTTCACTACTAAATATAAGAACGTCTAAATATAAGAATATCTTTGGGGCCTAAGTAAATGACTTCTTGGCTTCAGACTCCATCTGTCTTTTTCCTAAAGTGCTGAGACTCATTTAATCAGTGAGGAGGCATAGGAAACTGTGACTTAAGGGAAAGAGAAAACTTGATTGAAATCAGAAAGCATGACAAAACAACTAAAAAATTCAGGAGAAAATAGTTCTAAAAATCTTTAGAGTGTATCAATGACATGAGGATAAAGCAAAATATACTAGGGACCCAGAGAGGTAAACAAAATGCTGAAACTGGATTTTATTTTTAGGAAATCTGACACACCCCAATGAATTTGAGTTTCTCCTTCCATTGTCTTGCAGGGGAAGGACACAAGAGACAAATTTCAAGGCCTACACAAAGTGGGAAGTCTAACAGAAAACTCTCTCCCCTCATAAAACAAGAGTCACGATAAGTTAAATATCATTGAAAAGGCAAACCAGAAATGATACCCTCCAGGTGGCTGCAAGTAAAATAGATTATTTCAAACATTTTCTCTGTGTAGAAGAGAAAAATAATCTTCACTGAGAATTCATACCACACAGGTTGACCCTCACTTGTAGTTTAAAATACATAAGATAAAGATGAAGAGAAAATTAATTATCTGAAAGAAAAATGCCTAAAAACACAATGCAAAAATGTACCATAAAGAGACAAAGACATGAGAAATACAAAAGAGAGATTAGGAGGCATGGAGGTCAAAATCAGAAGCTCTAGCTCACACCTAATCAGGGTTTTCTGTAAAGAATGGAATGAAGGGATATAGGACAGAGACTATTTGACAATGGGTGAAAAATTTCCAGGGATGATGCACGGTACCAATCCACAGATTCAAGAACCCCAAGCAGGAAAAATAAAAAGCAATCCTCCCTTAGACATTTTGTGGTGAAGCTGAAAAATATCAAAGAAAAGGAAAGATACTAAAAGTAGCCAGAGAAAAGATTACCTTCAAGGGATTAACATTTAGAAAGATAGATGGCTGCTCAATAACAACAATGGAAGGTAGAAGTCAGTGATGACATCTTCCATTCACTAAGTGAAAATACCTTATATAAAGGAGGGCAAAAGAAACACATTTTCAGATAAGTAAAAACGAAAAGAGTTTGTTACCAATAACTTAAAGAAGGGTATGCTAGATAGAAGAAAAGTAATCACAGGTGGAAGGACTGAGATAGAAGAAGGAATTATAACAATAAGAGGGGGAAGGAATGGGGCTAAATCTAAATAAATATTTGCTACATATAAGAATTTAAAATTTTGGGGAAATTTTTAAAAAGAAATTTCAGGGAAGCCTGGGTGGCTCAGTCAGTTAAGCGTCCAACTTCAGCTCAGGCCATGATCTCAGGGCTCATGGGTTTGAGCCCTACATCGGGCTCTGAACTGTCAGCACTCTGAGCTCTCAGAGCTGTGCTGACAGCTCAGAGCCTGGAGACTGCTTTGGATTCTGTGTCTCCCTCTCTCTCTGCCCCTCCCCTCATGCTCTGTCTCTCAAAAATGAATAAATGTTAAAAAAATTAAAAAAAAAATTTTTTAATGTTTGTTTATTTTTGACAGAGAGAGAGACAGAGCATGAGTAGGGGAAGGGAAGAGAGAGAAGGAGACACAGAATCCAAAGCAGGCTCCAGGCTCTGAGCTGTCAGCACAGAGCCCAATGCGGGGCTCGAACTCACAGACTGTGAGATCATGACCTGAGCCAAAGTTGGACGCTCAACCGACTGAGCCACCTAGGCTCCCCTAAAAAAAATTTTTTTAAGATAAATTTCATGGCAATAATAGCATATGTTACAAATTGTGTGACTGAAGTTAAGGTATTCTAATGTTCTCAATTATTTGGGAGAAGAGTAAATATATTTGTTTACTTTAGATTTTGATCACTTACATATGCAAGCTTAAACATGCAGAGTAATAACACAAAAGAATGGAAATGGAGTGTATAACTTCCAAACTCTACTAGGGGGAAATGTAATGAGAAAAAAAAAGTCAATCTAAAAGAACATAAAAATGGAGAAAAAATGAAACATAAGAAAACCAGGACATATAGAAAGCAAATAATAATCCAAAAATATCTGTTGTGACAAAAAAAAGAAAAGACCAAATCCTTTAGTTTAAAGATTGTCAGATAATTGTTTTCATATTAACTGTATACCAAGGAACTTCCTAAAACAGAATATACAAATATAGAAAGTAAAAGAAATGAAAGAAGATATATTAAGCAAGTAAAAATAAAAAAAATAATAATTAGCTGGGAAATTTCTATTAATATTGCATAATTGAGATTTTTACTAGAGCTAGGGAGAATCTTTACTAAATGATGAAAGTTTCAATTCATGAGAGAGAAATAATATTTCCAAATATGTGTGTTTCTAAGAGCCAAATTTCACAATACATAAAGAAAAACTTGACAGAGTACAAGATGAACTAAATTCATTTCAATAAAGAAAGACTCAGACACATCTTTCTAATGAATTGGTAGAACAACAGAATTAATTGATCTCTTGCACCTAACAACTGTAATTCAAGTTTCATGGAAATTTTCAGAAAAATTGACCACATGTTGGGACTAGAAGTAAATCTTAACAACCACGTCTTATACTAAATACAACCTTATTAAGTTGGCCACTGGGAAGAACTGGCCACATGTAGGTAAGCTTGTTCCAGAGAGGATTTTCAACTCTGGAATGTTTCCACTGGCCCGGTTTATTAGTCCCTTCGTGTTTTATGGCCCACCTAAAACAAAACAAGAGACAAAAAGGAATTTAGTAAGATTAAATATGATTTTAAAATATTTATTGAGTACTTCTTACTATGTACTAGGCAAAGTTCAGTTTGAATTAACAACCCAAATCTGATCATTTGCTGTGTACAAGAGACATACAAAAAAGCCATTTTAAAATGAAAGAATAATTTTTTTTTAAATAAGGAAACATTGGCAGTGTTATAACTGACAGTGGAATTTGAAGAAAAGTCAAAGTAAATAACCATTTTATAATAGCAATGACATAAATAACAAAATAATACTGACAGAAAAAATCAAGCAAAGCTTTGCAGAGACATTCAAAGAGAAACTGACATAAACACAATTATTGTGAGAGACATCATTACAAGACCAACAGATTATAAACCACCAGGAAAGTTTTTCTAGAGTAACACATAAGGACATGAAATATCTGACTGATAAAACCAATAAATATAAGTATGACCATTTGTTTATATACATTGTAGCATACCAACAGAAAATACCTCTTTCTCAACAATTCTTGGAACATTTGTAATATTTGCCATGTACTAACAATGTAAAAATTTTAGAGGCACCTAGATGGCTCAGTTGGTTAAGTGTCTGAGTCTTGATTTCCACTCAGGTCATGATTTCATAGTGGGTCATGAGATCAAGGTTAACTTATGATGTTAGGTGCTTTTTTATTAAAAGCAAAATTGAGAAGAACTAATAAATATTCAAGTCAATTATTTTAATATATATATAAAATTGTCCCACGGAAAATACATGAAAGGAAATAATATTTAAATAGAAATAAATAAATTAAAAAACAGAACATCAGTAGAATGATTCAAAAAAAAGTTTTTGAAATAAAAATAAAATAGCAAATCTCTTGCAAATAAAACTAGATTAATATAATACAATCCAAACAGGAAAACTGAGCTAAATATTTAGCATAGAAAGGGCTTAAAGAATATATTACGCATGTGTAGTTTAATAAACGCAAAAATTCTGATGAAATAAATAAAATTAAAAAAAAAACTCATAGACTTGAAACAGAAAATACAGAGCATGCTCTTGCTTGCATAACTCCACAGGTCATGGAACAGATCATTTTCATGCTATATAAAATATTTTAAATTATAAAGATAGAGAAAACTAGTTCATTTATTCCACGAAGGAGAGATAAGCTTCATAATAAAGTCCACCACTGGTAATTAAGAAGTAATACAGCAGTTTTACTTAAAGAGGTAAAATTCCTAAATCAATATTAGCCAATAAAATTTAACACTGTGGCAAGAGAATAATCACTATAGCTAAGTCATACCGAGTCTAGAAATAAAATGATGGACATTTATTAAAATAACAAATCACTGATTAATGAATGAGAATACAAGAAGCAGCCCATCACCTACACTTTTTGAGCACATGTGATGGTCATCTGAGCTTAAAAGTTTTCTGAAATAGCCGTCCCCATCAGAACCAACTGCAGTACTCAATCTTATGTTCAAGAGCCCAGATTTCCCATAAGATTGATGGAAATTCTTGGGGCCTGATGGTGAGGGGTGGGGTGGCAGGAAAGACCTGTTCCTTACCAACATGGAACCAGGTGGAACCAAGTTGAAGGCTCTTAGAAGCCAGGGCATATAGCCCCTGTGTTATATTTCTCAGTGAAATCATATGTTTTAGTTTAATGCCCCCAGAATGTTAGCTACATACAATAAATACCCAACCACTTGAAATGAAGTCTAAGGGGAAACGGAAAGCTCATTCTTTTAGACAACATATTTGAACTATAGGAAAATGAGTAACATCGGAAGGTAGTAAACTCCTGCTGTTGCTGGTGAAAATGACAGGAACACATAATTAGTTCACATCAATTTTTATTTTTCCGAATACCTGGCAATCTCCTAAAGATCTGCTTCTATTGAAAATCTCTCTAGGGGAGGCAGGGTGGCTCAGTCAGATAAGCATCTGACTCTTGGCTTTGACTCAGGTCATGATATCACAATTCCTGAGAACCGTTCTCTCTCTCCCTCTCTCTCTCTCTGCCCCTTCCCTGCTTGTGCTCTCTCTCTCTCTCTCTCTCTCTCTCTCTCTCTCTCTCAAAATAAATAAATAAACTTTAAAATAAAAATAAAAAACAAATTTTGATTCTTATGCTAAAGGAAAACTAAATTATCTGGAGGTGTGTGTGGAAGCTCTCTTTCTTGCTCCTCGTCACCACTTCCAGACTACTGTTCCTGCATCCTCCTCCAAAGGTCTTTGCTTTGAAGCACATTCCAGTAGACCAGAGCACCTATTATCCTTCCTTGTTGCATTCATATCAGTTCCTCTGTACCCTTCCTGCTCATTTATTAAAGATTTTACCATCCTGGATTGCTTTTGTTCTTTCCCCCTCTGTTCTGGTAATCATTCAACATCTTTTAAATATCTAAGTAGACAATCCCCCCTGACCTCTCAGTGCCTCCAATAATCTTAACTCCATCTCACATCAGCTACCCTTCCCATGGATACAGCCTTAAACTGGTCATTACAAATAACAGTACCACTGCTAAAATTTTAAGTGCAAGAAGCCCACCTTCTCACCACCATCTCCATTTTCTCTAGTTCACATGTTTAAGTAGCCCACTCTAACAATTCTTCACTCTACCAAATGTTCCAAACCATTTTTTCTATCACCTTGTCACATTCCATACCTCCCTACCAAGTCCACTCTTCCCTCTATACTGAGCTAGAATTCATGATCCAGCATTACAGTCATGCTCTTGTCCTACTCATTGCCCTACTCTTCCTTTTTTTGTACTCAAGTTTTAAAAAATAGAAACCAACCCTGGTCCAATTCTCTACATACTGAAAGTCTATACCTTAATAGTCGACAGTGGCTAGAGAAAACACATTAAAGATTCCATTCATGGAATCGCAATAGATCAACAGAGAACAATGAGAACGGGAGGTGGTATGGATATATTACAGAGAGTTTTGAGAATTTAAGAACTTTTTGGTTCTCACAATGATTGGAAGACATTGCTGTCATTTCACCTGGCAGGGGACCAAGAATACCAAATGTCCTTCAAAGTGTGGGAAAGTCCTACACAAAGAAAGTTTGTCCTGCATTCTACACTTGCAAATTTCCCTCCGAATGTTCATGTTAGATCAATATCTATTTATAGGTGCCTAAAACCAAACTACATTTTATAATAAAGTATTTTTGCTCGATTATAATACACATCAAATTTTCTAGAAATGAAACTCCCTCTAATATCTCAAAAAGGGAGGGGTGCCTGAGTGTCTCAGTCAGTTAAGCGTCCAATTCTTTGTTTTATTTAGCTCAGGTCATGATCTCAGGGTTTCATGAATTTGAGCCCTGCATGGGGCTCCAGGCTGACACTGTGGCGCTTGTTTGGGATTCTCTGTCTCTCTCGTTCTCTCTCTCTCTCTCTCTCTCTGCCTCTACCCAACTTGTGCTGTCTCTGTCTCTCTCAAAATAAATAAATAAACCTTTAAAAAAATATCTCAAAGAGGGTAACTTTGATGCTTCATGTGTCATTTACTCGTTTGGAAAAATCCTATCACTAATGACACTAACATTCATGGCTTTTGAGTCACCAGTATAACACAACTGTATCATTTGGCATTTATAGTTCATACATTTAGCTGGTATTTGCATAGGAACAAGAATCTGCAAACTTAATCATGTTATCTAGTATCACTGTACTGAGAAATTATATTGAAATATATATTACTTTTGTTTTTAAATTATTTTTCTTTTACTATAGTTATTGTTACTAGACAGGCATTTCTTTGGAAATTATATTGGTGCTTAGGCTATCTTAACTACAAATTGTATTTTGGGATAGTAAAATAATATTTTAGGATTACAAAATATTTGTTATACAAAGGGAGCATCAGATCCAATAGTGTTGACAAGCACTATTTTTAAATGTACAACCGCAAACCTCAAGTGGGTCCTTAGGACTTCTGGGGCATCCCACTGCCTTCCTCTAGCCCTATGACTCCAGGCCTCTGAGAAGCACACCATTTCCTTCTCATTAAACCTCCCACACTCTGTCATCCATTGCTCAGGGCTGTTGGAGATCTTATTTCACTGACAAAACACAAGTGTTCAAAAGAGACCTTCTTCACCTTCCCATCAGCAAATCTTCCAGACTCCCTCCCTCTAGACTAGCTAGAGTGGAGCTGTTTGGCTCTAGTCTAAGGCCAAAACTTTGGCCTGTGGCCTAGATCCTTATCCTCTCTCATCTAGGACTTTGTTTCTGCCCTGCACTATTAATTTTCCTGCCCTCTGGATCATTCCATATGCATAATATCTGCCAGGCCTGACATAGAAAAAAATAAAAAGAAACGAAGGAAGGAAGGAAGGAAGGAAGGAAGGAAGGAAGGAAGGAAGGAAGGAAAGAAAGAAAGAAAAGAACCTTCTCTACACCCCACAACCACCTTCAGTTATTGCCTTATTTCATTGTGTTCCTTTATAGAGAATTCCTTAAAAGACTCATTTCCTCTTCTCTTCTTTTCTCTTAGACCAATTCCAGTTAGATTTTCATCTCTGAAACCCCAATAAAACTGCCCATTAGGATTTTCACATTACAAAAGGCAAAAGTCATTTCTGAAGATACACCTGAACAGCAATGTCTAACAAATGGTCATTTTTCCCTGAAAACACTTTCTTCACTTGACTTGATTTCCCTTAACTTCCATGAAATCACATTCTCTTGGTTTTCTCCTATATTAGTAGCCAAATTGTTAGTCTCCTCTTCCTTGCCAGAGGGTGGGCAATAAGGGTTTGCTACATCAATGGAGTTTTTAGATGTCCATTAGTCTGATATATGTAGGGATATTCCTCTAAGATAAATGTTAATTTGTTGCATTTTGTACCTCTTACTACAGCAACAACAACAAAAGACACAGCACTAATGGGTTCTTGTGGGTTTTAGAAACATCATGTACCACACTTGAAAAATACTGCTCTGATCCTTTTACCAGATAACCCAGAAGGCTGTCAATTTCAACAGGCGTCCACAGCACGACAGGAATCTGAAGCAGGTCCAAGTGGTAGTACAAGCCTCCCTGTTACCTGGATGTTACAACCTGGTACATTCAGTGGCTCTGGAGATATCTGAAGTGGTGAGGATGCTGTATTAAATCTCTGGTAAGCCCAATACTCTTATTACAGGTAAACTCTGGCATTCTGGAGTAAGATAGATCATACTCTGCAACAGGAGCCAACTCTGTTTTTAAAAAGCAATCCCTGGGGCGCTTGGGTGGCGCAGTCGGTTAAGCGTCCGACTTCAGCCAGGTCACGATCTCGCGGTCCATGAGTTCGAGCCCCGCGTCGGGCTCTGGGCTGATGGCTCAGAGCCTGGAGCCTGTTTCCGATTCTGTGTCTCCCTCTCTCTCTGCCCCTCCCCCGTTCATGCTCTGTCCCTCTCTGTCCCAAAAATAAATAAATGTTGAAAAAAAAATTAAAAAAAAAAATAAAAAGCAATCCCTGATGTACTGGAAAGCTTTCTTCAAGACTGAGAACAGGAGCATGTATCATTATTTCCCTCCATCCCTGCCACGCTCTCATTTTCCTTCCACTTTGCTGACCTAGGACAGCACTTCCTAATAAAACCTTAGCATATAGAAATGCTGCCCCCAGACAGCATTGTTTTCGAGGAGACTAGAATGAAAACTCCAAAGGAAGGCGTAGGGAGAGGCAATTTAAATATTTATTTAGCCAGCCATACTCTTGGGTCAGGTATCTATCCATAAAAGAGTCTAAACTGAATTTATTTATTTATTTTTATTTTTTTATTTTTATTTTATTTTTTTTCCAATATATGAAATTTATTGTCAGATTGGTTCCCATACAACACCCAGTGCTCATCCCAAAAGGTGCCCTCCTCAATACCCATCGCCCACCCTCTCCTCCCTCCCACCCCCCGTCAACCCTCAGTTTGTTCTCAGTTTTTAAGAGTCTCTTATGCTTTGGCTCTCTCCCACTCTAACCTCTTTTTTTTTTTTTCCTTCCCCTCCCCCATGGGTTTCTGTTAAGTTTCTCAGGATCCACATAAGAGTGAAAACATATGGTATCTGTCTTTCTCTGTATGGCTTATTTCACTTAGCATCACACTCTCCAGTTCCATCCACGTTGCTACAAAGGGCCATATTTCGTTCTTTCTCATTGCCATGTAGTACTCCATTGTGTGTATAAACCACAATTTCTTTATCCATTCATCAGTTGATGGACATTTAGGCTCTTTCCATCATTTGGCTATTGTTGAGAGTGCTGCTATAAACAGTGGAGTACAAGTGCCCCTATGCATCTGTACTCCTGTATCCCTTGGGTAAATTCCTAACAGTGCTATTGCTGGGTCATAGGGTAGGTCTATTTTTAATTTTCTGAGGAACCTCCACACTTAAACTGAATTTAAACAATATCTTGGCAAAGGGGTTGGGACAGGACTTAATCTGCAAGTGTGAGGATTCAAAAATAAAACTTCAACCATAATATACAATACAATATGCTTATAATTTACAGAAGCATACTTGTATGAATGTATGGGTAGAAACTTATTTTTTAGTTTAATTCTAAGGTTCTTTCAAGGAAAAACATTCAGTCTTCTGGTCGCAGTTCCTATATAACTTCAGCCCAACAAAGTGTCTTTAAAAGGAGCTGATCAAGTTCAACTTACATTATTAATAAACATTCGCATAGAGCAAAGGCCATTAGATTTCAGAGTTCCAGCACAGTATGAGTTTTTATGTAAAAGCAATAGACATCTTAATATTCTGTCTTATAAATGAAGAGCTGACAGACCCTTAACTGTAATGGCACCAGCAGGCCCAGCCGTAATGACTGTACAAGTGCATAACATAAATCAGAACTTTACAGCATTGTTATGGACCCAGAATCTTAATTCCTGAAAGCCTACACTAGGTGGAGACAGCGATTCGTGCAATGCTTGCAGACAGCCTTTTTCTGGCCCCTGAAGAATTTATCTCTATTTAATATTTTCCCTTCTTCTCTTTAGTGTAAAAAAGGGTATTCTTGAACAATTAGGTGTTTTTAATAGAAACATTATATAAAACAAAACATCTCAGACTTTGGAAGCCCTACTTGAAAACACACACCTATATACACACCCTACAAGACAGCCAAATAAGGTTCAAAAGCAGGTTTATTTAGTTAAAATAGTGTCTGTATTAACCATGACTTTCCATTAAAGATAAAAACTCTATTTATGAAACTTAATGAGCATCTACCCCCATGGATAGGAGTATAACCAAAGTTAAAATATCCTCCTGGATTTAACTGAGCCTAAAAGATAAAAAATCAGAATCATTCAGTATTTCAGTTGACCCATACCTCCTCCCTCAAAAACTAGGTCCAGGATTGATCATATCAATTCAGTCTGATTAATGGACTCATACACAGAATGCTCTAGTCAATTAATTTTATAAAGAAATGGGAAACAAAAACACTTTAGATAATATTTTTGGAGTTCAGCACCTTTGATGGAACTTCAGTGTTGTGGCAGGCTATGAGAAATTGTGCAAGACTGTATGCACTGTGATAGAAAGGTATTATTTTATACTCTTAGCAATTAATAGTAAAATAAAAACAAACCTAAAATGTATTGCAGTTGAAGAGCAAATTGTCTTTTTCATATTCTATCAGGACAATATTATGTTGTTTCCAACAATGTAATAAACATAATAAGAAAATATGATACAGTATATATTTTGGATCTGATAAATTGTAAATACTCTGGCAAATTCTAACTCAAAGCAGCAGTGTCTAAGAAACATACATGTGGAAACTATCAGATTCACACCCTCCAACCATCAGAGAAACACTTTAACTCTTTGCTTTGGGTGAGGACCTATTTATTTCTTTAACAGGTCACTTTTCAGCTTTTAAGGTCATCTAAGCCACAGATTAGACCACTTAGAATGCATCCATAATTAATTTAAAATTGCATGGTTCCTCAGAAACAACAAATGGCACACTATTCGTATAAAACTCTCATATATTTCATACATTGATTTTGATAGAAATCAGTTTGTAAGACTAGCTTTAAGTACCCCATGTCTGAAAAAAAACGGATATGAGAAAGAAATGAGTAGATTGTAAATAATACTATTAATAACAACAACAACAACTACTACCTACTTTGATGGGATTTAATAATAGCACAACAGATTCCCATGGATTTGAACTGTTTTTGAAGCTTTGTATCATTCTAGTCCTCTAGACAGGGAAGAAATCATTTAAAATCAGAACCATGCACAAAAGCTAATCATTTTAAACACTGTATAAGGGTTAAAAGATTAGATACATGCATGGAAACTTGAAGCCATCAAATATCACACTCTAGTCTTATACCAGTACCACTGCATGAAATATTTTAGGCTACATCTATTTTGCAATTTGCACTGAATATTAAAGGTAAATTTAGTAGTTTATATAAATATTTTGGAGATTTAAATTTTAAGTAACTTTACCTGAACAGAAACAGGGCACCGAAGATTGGAGTATCATTAATTTACAAGCCAAAATGTATAAAAATCAAGAAAATTTGCATATTAAACATTATTTTATTTTATTTCTGGAATATTTTGTACAAACTAATAAGTACAGTTGGAATTTGTTCATCTGTGTTATATATTCTTATTTACCCCATCTCTTTACATTATTTTAATAACTAGCAAATTAGTTAAGACAGAGATTGGATTTTAATGACAGTGAGGGGCTAAGAAGGAGAACTTTATGCTCACGGCTCTATCTTGCATAACTAGGAATGTCTAAGAATGAGAAATTGGTCTAGAAATTACACTGAAAGTAATACTGATTTCATAAAAATTTCCATAATTTTATATTCTTCTCAGTTCAATATAATTAATTAATTAAGCCCTTTAACACAATCCAAAGTTATTTTTTTAAGATCAACAATGAAACATGGTGGAAACCCATAGTACAGTAATGGTAATTGCCAGCAATATGTATGTATTTAACGTATAAAAGTAAATGGATATACAAATGGATATAAACCCAAATCTGACATCTCTTGTAATTTTGCTTTTTAAAATAAGTCTTTGACCTGAGCTATTTTGTTTTGTTTTTCTAGTTGGTTGAGCTTCCTGGTTATTTAGATTCTGGATACATAGAAGTAATCTATATTCAGCACTAAAAACCTATCATTATCTCCCATACTCAGAGAGTTTCATACTTGTGTAAAAGCAAAGCTCTCTTAGCGACTACAGTAAAATCTCTATCAAGTACAAGATTTGTAAACAAATAAAAAAAATCCATTCTTCCTTCAACAATACTTGCTTACAGTGGAACCCCGTGTGATCTCTGCATTCCTGAATCTGTTTCATTTGTCTCTGATCTGGGCCTGATAGGTTAGCTTTGGTACCTCAGCTCTTTGGGGGATAAGCTTTCTGAAGTTCTTGCATTGATTTTTGTGCAAATAAGACAAACGAATAACTGTCTGTTTAGTGCCTGCTCTTTCTCCCCAGCTCTATGCCAGGCACTATAAGGAATCTAAAAGAAGTTAGAGAGGGCTTCTGCCCTCAGAAAAGGTGCTGCATTTTAGGATGAAGCAAAAATTATATCTGGTGAAGTTTCTGAAAACAATACAATATGTAATAAAAAATGGCACTCTCAATAGAAACTACAACAGTTACAACTAATGTAAAGAAAATAAAATGAGCTTTGTTATGGAAAGAAACTGTTGGCGGGGGGAGGGGAGGAAATCCTTAAAGGAGGCATGCATTTTAAATACATGAAACTCCCATGAGTTTGGAACAGTGAAGGAGAAGAAAACAGATGCTATTTCAAAAAATGGAGAAAGAATACAATTTTTGGTATTATAGAATAACTACAAAATATATGATACTTTGAGTAAAAACACAGAGTTTTGGCTAGAAGAGAGTAATTTATATCTACAGCTTTTCATTTCCCTGCCCTTGTTATGTCTAGCCAACCCTTTTGCTGAACGTATTTCACCATGTACAACTCCTGATTGCCTCTGTTTTTCCATATCAGGAAGAAATACTTATCCTCCAAATAATTCTCCTTTCCTTCAGTAGTAATTGATTTTTGGACAGGCACATGGCTGCCTAGCTACAAGATTTGCTTGCATTTAAGTGTAGCCAGGTAGCAAAGTTCTAGCCAAATGAGCTGTGAGTGGGTATGGCTCCTTTCTTTTCTCCATCCCTCTGGCTGAAAGATGGCAAAGGCTGGAACAGCCACTTTAGACTCCTCGGTAGAGGCCACATGATAAGAATGGAGGGCTGCCTACCAGCCCTGTAGTTCCCCCTGTCTATAAACAACCATGCAAAGAGAAATGAGCCTCTGTATATGCCTAAAAGATTTGGAGTCTGTTTGTCACAGCAGTTTGGTGTACATGTTTTCTAGTATAACTTAGTCATTTCTATTGTTCTAGTCTTTTACTTTTTCCTGTTCTTTCTCTCAAACATTTACTGCTTTCTCTGCTGTTTACCTCTGAGGAACTTTTATGGGTTAAGGGTTGCTGCTACCACTGATAACTCACCTCTTTTCTAATTCTCATTGCTGCCTTCATCAGCTCCCATCCTTTCCTTTCCTTTCTTTAATGTCCACCCACTGGTTTATCTAACAGTAGTTTCTCTGATTCTTTAAGGAATTCTTTTAAAGGCAGTGAGTGATAGCTCTTCAGCAATGTTAGCATTATAATGATGGACCCCAGTTGCCTGGTCTAAGGGTGATACAGTATGGCCTCCCAGGGAATTGTGGGATGGACTTTAGTGATCACTACATCACTACTCAGAAATTACAGTCATGAGAAGTGAGTAATAGCTTTTCATAAGAATTTCCTCTTCAGATATATTTTTCCAAATAGCTTTTAAGGTCTAGATATTGTCTATTGTGAGTCACATTTTAGTTCTACATCAAACAAAGATCCTGAAAAACAGAAGAACCAGTAACTTAGAGGGAAAGAAGAAAACAGTCGAGGATCCAAATGGAAAAAGTCAGGAACAGTTATCCAGAAAAAAAAATGATGATATATGAGAGCACTGGGGAAAAAAAGAGTATCAATAGGAAGCCCACAAATCTAATCAAATAACAACAAGGATCTTTTGCCTAAAGTTGGTTTGGGAGCACCATCCAACACATTTCCACATTTATTCTTCTGGGTGCCAGGCATCCAGGAACTAACACATTTCTACCCCTGAGGAGTCCCAGTGGGTGGAAGATGGACCAATGGAACAAACAACAGAGATACAAAGTGACCAGGGCAATCAATCATAGGGGGTTACACAAGGTACTACAGAGAACTGACCAGAGAATCACTGAGTATTCTTGAGGGGTGTGTAGTGTGTGGAGTGGAGGAGGTCAGTGTGGAGGAAATGGGAAGCTGATTTTCCAGGACTCAGAGACTGGCCAATAGGATATTCTCTGCCCACTTATTTATGAATGAATGAGCTAACCTGGACTATATTTAAAAATCTAGGGGCGCCTGGGTGGCTCAGTCAGTTAAGCATCTGACTCTTGATTTCAGCTCAGGTTATGACCCCAGGGTCATGGGATTCTCTCTGCCGCCCCCTCTTCCCACTCACGCATGCGCTCTCTCTCTCTCTCTCTCTAAATAAACCTTAAAAATAAATAAAAATAAAAATCTAGCTGGTGAATTCTAGGGTCCCAATTCTCCATATACTGATACTCAAAATTCTTGAATTCTTAAATCTATAATGAGAGAATATAAATAAATATTCAAGATTTCTCTTACATATAAGTACAGTAAGAGATAACTTGCATAACATGATTTGGCAGATAACAGAATGGCCCCCTACTCAAAACCATTTCTCAAAACTAGGTCCTGAAATTCCATCATTACCGTATAATTTCTTTATGTTCAAGTTAATATTTACTTGTTTGGCCAAGGCCTTCGCAAGATTTGCAAAACAAAAAGTCAGTACATTAAAATCTGTGGTAGGCTGAATAAAGACAACCATGTCCAAATCCCTGAAACATGAAAATGCTACTTTATAAGGCAAAAACAGGCTTTGCAGATGTGATTAAGGATTTTGAGACGGAAAGATTATCCCGATTTACCTCAATGGGCCCTGAATGTAATCACCAGTGTTTTTACAAGAGGCAGAGAAAAATTTGATTCTACAGAAGAGGAGAAGACAACATAACCATGGAGGAAGGAGAGATTGGAATGATAAGGCCACAAACCAAGGAATGTCAGCAGCTACCAGAAGCTAGGCTGGGCAAAGAATGGATTGTTCCCATAAAGCCCTGATAACACCATTGTGTTAATTTGTTTGTGGCAATTTGTTACAGCAGGCACAGAAAATTAGTACATAATCTTCAAAATAAGTTAAAAAGATCAACATTAATTGTTTCTGTTTTCTAGAATAAGTATGTGAGTTGAGATTTTATAATTTATACTGGTGTATTCCTCTCCATGTAGTCTTTTCTACCGTAGACTTTGTGGGGGTGGTTTTCATTCATTACTTTTCATTAAAAAGATATAAAATTATAATCAAACTACATATAAAACTTTATATCCTGCATTTTTTGTCCTGTTATGCTTTAAACTAACATAACATTTACATTATGTTTTTCATTATCTTCATGTTTTTCATAATTATCATTCTTAGTAACTACACAAAAGTTCATCAAAACTAAACCTTAGATTTCTTAGCCAATTCCTTACTATTAAGTGTTTAGGTTGTTTGTAATTTTTACAATTATATGAAACACTGAAATAGATACATCTGTTCATAAAGCTTTTTCTCCTTCAATATTTAGGATTCCTTCTTTCTACAAGACTTTTAGAAATATAACAGCTAAGTCAAAGAACATCAACATTTAAAATTCTTGATGCATATTGCCATATTGTTTTCTAAAGGAGTAGAGTCAATTGGAATTATTTTTTGTAAAATAAGTCATTAAGTCAATATCTATGGTTTGGGCCATAGTGTTTATAATTACTTAACCTGGGGCACCAGGCTTGCTCAGTCAGAAGAGCCTGTAACTCTTGATCTTGTGGATTGTGAGTTTTAGCCCCATGTTGGGTATAGAGATTATTTAAATAAATAAATAAACTTTGTAAAATAAAATAAAACAAAATAAATAAAATAAAATAAAATAACTCTGATTTGAGAAGTGACCAAAATAAAAAGTAGTTCTCTGTTATATAGGCATCCACATCAATCATGAGTAGTCTACCTATTCTGGCATGGATCACAAGGCTTAGTGTGACCTTCTCAGTACATTAGACCTTTTTTTTTTTAATTTTTTTTTCAACGTTTATTTATTTTTGGGACAGAGAGAAACAGAGCATGAATGGGCGAGGGGCAGAGAGAGAGGGAGACACAGAATCGGAAACAGGCTCCAGGCTCTGAGCCATCAGCCCAGAGCCTGACGCGGGGCTCGAACTCCCGGACCGCGAGATCGTGACCTGGCTGAAGTCGGACGCTTAACCGACTGCGCCACCCAGGCGCCCCACATTAGACCTTTTTAACAAGATTCACCTAAGACATAACTAACAACAATTTAATTTTCTATTCATTTACTAAGCTACAAGGTTTGTGAGGACTAGGATCCTGCCCATTATGTGCATGGCTTCCAGAATCTGACATAGTATCTCAAAATGTGAGTCACTAAATAATATTTCCTATAAGAAGAGAAGAGTAAAGGTTAGAGGGGAGTTATCTAGTTCGAATTCAAAGGGTCTAAATTTAGAGTTCCTCTATATTTATAGGTGATTAATTCCTTATGATCTTTAAAATACAAGCATAATCATCAAGCGCCTACATATACTACATATACATAACCCTGTGCTAAATTTTGTGAGTATTTAAAGAGAAGTATAAAAATGTAATGCTTGGGGCGCCTGAGTGGCGCAGTCGGTTAAGTGTCCGACTTCAGCTCAGGTCACGATCTTGCGGTCCGTGAGTTCGAGCCCCGCGTCAGGCTCTGGGCTGATGGCTCAGAGCCTGGAGTCTGCTTCCCATTCTGTGTCTCCTTCTCTCTCTGCCCCTCCCCCCCTTCATGCTCTGTCTCTCTCTGTCTCAAAAATAAATAAACCTTTAAAAAAAATTTTAAAAAAAATGTAATGCTTGACCTTCCTATTTGGATGGACAGGATATACATAGTGAAATATGATTCTACACTGCTGTGCTGTCCCATATAGTAGCCACTAACCACATGTGGCTCTTTAAACATAATTTGAATGAACTGAAATTAAGTAAAATAAAAAATGTATTCATCAGGCATACCAACCACATTTGAGGAGCTCAATAGCACAACACTGCAATGCAGCGTAAGAGAAAGCAGTAAGATGTGAGAGGCAGATAGTTTGTCAGAAGTTGAGAATAGAGGGATATAAATGGGGGGACAACCAGTTTTAACTGATTCCCATGGGATAGAACAGTGCATGAGTTAAAGAAGAAAAGTAAAAGCATTTTGTTTATAATTTAGAGAATGATTTAAGAAATAGATCAGGAACCTCTCTGCCCACATAAATGGCCTCAATTGACTAAATGGGTCTGTCATGACCACCGTATATCTAAAAAGTTAATCATCTACGGGATACCTTCACTCAAGATTCCCATTCTCACAATTTATTATGTTTCCTAAGTGGCAAATGTTTAAATACTAAATCCTCAAATAAAATTGTGCAAAGAATCCCTTTGGCCAATGCTAGATATAAACTCAACTGAGGCCCTCTTTCCTTCTCTGACTCTTTCCCCTTTTCTTTCAACTCCATTACTGTGATTGTGGTAAGACCATGGCATGGCCTCTATGTTTTGGGATCAGGCTTGTGGCACCCCCCCAGGTCATCATGGAGAAGCACTTGACTCTCAAGCACTTTATTTTCTTTTAATGTTTATTTATTTTTGAAACAGAAGAGAGAGCACGAGCAGGGGAAGGGCAGAGAGAGAGGGAGACACAGAATCCGAAGCAGGATCCAAGCTCTGGTCTGTTGGCACAGAGCCCAATGTGGGGCTTGGACTCACGGGCTGTGAGATCATGACCTAAGCTGAAGTCAGAACTGTAACCAACTGAGCCACCCAGGTGCCCTGACTCTCAAGCACTTTAATGTCATGTTACCCTCCAAATGAGGCCATAAAGAAAGTATTAAAATCAGGTAGATATTGATCAGTAGGATTAGGTGACCCATCCAGATATATTCAAATAACTGATGGGAATGCATAAATCCTGCATTTCTGCACTACTTAAAGGTATGGTAAAAAACTGGGTTTATGATGAGGGAAGCTTCAATGCATCTCACCAACTCCTTTTTTTTTTCTTTCTAAGATATTTATTTATTTATTTATTTATTTATTTATTTATTTATAGCATGCAGGGGAGGGGCAGAGGAAGAAGGAGACAGAGAATCTTAAGCAGGTTCCACACCAATTGTGGAGCTCGATCTCAGGAATTGTGAGATCATGACCTAAACCGAAATCAAGAGTCAATCACTTAACCGTCTGAGCTACCCGGTGCCATTCCAATATTTTATTTAAATTCAAGTTAGTTAACATACAGAGTAGTATTGGTTTTAGGAGAATTTAGTAATCCATCACTTACATATAACACCCAGTGCTCACCACAAGTGCCCTCCTTAATGCCCATCACCCATTTAGCTCATCCTCCCACCCACCTCTCTGCCAGCAACCTTCAATTTGTTCTCTATAGTTAAGAATCTCTTATGGTTTGCCTCCCTCTCTGTTTTTATTTTATTTTATTCCTCCTTCCCTTCTCCTATGTTCATCTTTTTTGTTTAAATTCCACATACGTGAGTGAAATCATATGGTATTTGTCTTCCTCTGGCTGACTTTTTTCACTTAGCATAATACACTCTAGTTCCATCCACATCTTTGCAAATGGCAAGTTTTCATTCTTTTTGATGGCTAATAACATTCCATTGTGTGTGTGTGTGTGTGTGTGTGTATATATATATATACACACACACCACATCTTCTTTATCCATTTGTCAGTCGGTGGATATTTGGGCTCTTTATATAATTTGGCTGTTGTTGATAGTGCTGCTATAAACATTGGGGTGCATGTGCCCCTTCAAATCAGCATTTTGGTATCATTTGGATAAATACTTAGTAGTGCAATTGCTGGGTCGTAGGGGAGTTCCATCTTTAGCTTTCTGAGGAATTTCCACACTGTTTTCCAGAGTGGCTGCACTAGTTTGCGTTCCCACAAACAGCACAAGAGGGTTCCACTTTCTCCGCATCCTCACCATCTGTTGTTTCCTGAATTGTTAGTTTTAACCAATCTGACAGGTGTGAGGTGGTATCTCGTTGTGTTTTTGATTTGTATTTCCCTGATGATGAGTGATATTGAGCATCTTTTCATGTATCTGTTAGTTATTTGTATGTTTTCTTTGGAGAAGCATCTGTTCATGTCTTCTGCTGATTTCTTAAGTGGATTATCATTATTTTTTGGGGGGAGGAGTGTTGAGTTTGATAAATTCTTTATAGAATTTGGATAGTAGCCCTTTATCTGATATGTCATTTGCAAGTATCTTCTCCCATTCTGTCTGTTGCCTTTTAGTTTTGTTGATTGTTTCCTTTGCTCTGCAAGAGCTTTGCATCTTGATGAAGTCCCAACAGCTCATTTTTACTTTTGTTTCCTTTGCTTTGGCAGATGTGTCTAGTAAGAAGTTGCTGCGGCTGAGGTCAAAGAGGTTGCTGCTTTGTGTTCTCCTCTAGGATTATGATGGTTTCCTTACGTTTAGGTCTTTCATCCATTTTGAATTTACTTTTGTGTATGGTGTAAGACAGTGGTCCAGTTTCATTCTTGTGTATGTTGCTGTCCAGTTTTCCCAACACCATTTGTTGAAGAGATCGTTTTCCATTGGATACTCTTTCTTGCTTTGTTGAAAATTAGTTGACTATATAGTTGTGGGTCCATTTCTGGGCTCTCTATTCTGTTCCATTCATCTATGTGTCTGTTTTTGTGCCAGTATCATACTGCCCGGATGATTACAGCTTTGTAATATAGCTTGAAGTCTGGAATTGTGATGCCTCCTGTTTTGCTTTTCCTTTTCCACATTATTTTGGCTATTCAGGGTCTATTCTGGTTCCATACAAATTTTAGATTGTTTGTTCCAGCTCTGTGAAAAATGCTGTTGTTATTTTGATGGGGATTGCATTGAATGTGTAGATAGCTTTGGGTAGTATCAACATTTTTTTTTTATATGAAGTTTATTGACAAATTGGTTTCCATACAACACCCAGTGCTCATCCCAAAAGGTGCCCTCCTCAATACCCATCACCCACCCTCCCCTCCCTCCCACCCCCCATCAACCCTCAGTTTGTTCTCAGTTTTTAACAGTCTCTTATGCTTTGGCTCTCTCCCACTCTAACGTCCTTTTTTTTTTTTTTTTTTTTCCTTCCCCTCCCCCATGGGTTTCTGTTAAGTTTCTCAGGATCCACATAAGAGTGAAACCATATGGTATCTGTCTTTCTCTGTATGGCTTATTTCACTTAGCATCACACTCTCCAGTTCCATCCACGTTGCTACAAAAGGCCATATTTCATTTTTTCTCATTGCCACGTAGTATTCCATTGTGTATATAAACCACAATTTCTTTATCCATTCATCAGTTGATGGACATTTAGGCTCTTTCCATACTTTGGCTATTGTTGAGAGTGCTGCTATGAACATTGGGGTACAAGTGCCCCTATGCATCAGTACTCCTGTATCCCTTGGGTAGATTCCTAGCAGTGCTATTGCTGGGTCATAGGGTAGGTCTATTTTTAATTTTCTGAGGAACCTCCACACTGCTTTCCAGAGCGGCTGCACCAATTTGCATTCCCACCAACAGTGCAAGAGGGTTCCCGTTTCTCCACATCCTCTCCAGCATCTATAGTCTCCTGATTTGTTCATTTTGGCCACTCTGACTGGCGTGAGGTGATACCTGAGTGTGGTTTTGATTTGTATTTCCCTGATAAGGAGCGACGCTGAACATCTTTTCATGTGCCTGTTGGCCATCTGGATGTCTTCCTTAGAGAAGTGTCTATTCATGTTTTCTGCCCATTTCTTCACTGGGTTATTTGTTTTTCGGGTGTGGAGTTTGGTGAGCTCTTTATAGATTTTAGATACTAGCCCTTTGTCCGATATGTCATTTGCAAATATCTTTTCCCATTCCGTTGGTTGCCTTTTAGTTTTGTTGGTTGTTTCCTTTGCTGTGCAGAAGCTTTTTATCTTCATAAGGTCCCAGTAATTCACTTTTGCTTTTAATTCCCTTGCCTTTGGGGATGTGTCGAGTAAGAGATTGCTACGGCTGAGGTCAGAGAGGTCTTTTCCTGCTTTCTCCTCTAAGGTTCTGATGGTTTCCTGTCTCACATTTAGGTCCTTTATCCATTTTGAGTTTATTTTTGTAAATGGTGTGAGAAAGTGGTCTAGTTTCAACCTTCTGCATGTTGCTGTCCAGTTCTCCCAGCACCATTTGTTAAAGAGGCTGTCTTTTTTCCATTGGATGTTCTTTCCTGCTTTGTCAAAGATGAGTTGGCCATATGTTTGTGGGTCTAGTTCTGGGGTTTCTATTCTATTCCATTGGTCTGTGTGTCTGTTTTTGTGCCAATACCATGCTGTCTTGATGATGACAGCTTTGTAGTAGAGGCTGAAGTCTGGGATTGTGATGCCTCCTGCTTTGGTCTTCTTCTTCAAAATTCCTTTGGCTATTCGGGGCCTTTTGTGGTTCCATATGAATTTTAGGATTGCTTGTTCTAGTTTCGAGAAGAATGCTGGTGCAATTTTGATTGGGATTGCATTGAATGTGTAGATAGCTTTGGGTAGTATTGACATTTTGACAATATTTATTTTTCCAATCCATGAGCAGGGAATGTCTTTCCATTTCTTTAAATCTTCTTCAATTACCTTCATAAGCTTTCTATAGTTTTCAGCATACAGATCCTTTACATCTTTGGTTAGATTTATTCCTAGGTATTTTATGCTTCTTGGTGCAATTGTGAATGGGATCAGTTTCTTTATTTGTCTTTCTGTTGCTTCATTGTTAGTGTATAAGAATGCAACTGATTTCTGTACATTGATTTTGTATCCTGCAACTTTGCTGAATTCATGTATCAGTTCTAGCAGACTTTTGGTGGAGTCTATCGGATTTTCCATGTATAATATCATGTCATCTGCAAAAAGCGAAAGCTTGACTTCATCTTTGCCAATTTTGATGCCTTTGATTTCCTTTTGTTGTCTGATTGCTGATGCTAGAACTTCCAGCACTATGTTAAACATCAACGGTGAGAGTGGGCATCCCTGTCGTGTTCCTGATCTCAGGGAAAAAGCTCTCAGTTTTTCCCCGTTGAGGATGATGTTAGCTGTGGGCTTTTCATAAATGGCTTTTATGATCTTTAAGTATGTTCCTTCTATCCCGACTTTCTCAAGGGTTTTTATTAAGAAAGGGTGCTGGATTTTGTCAAAGGCCTTTTCTGCATCGATTGACAGGATCATATGGTTCTTCTCTTTTTTTTTGTTAATGTGATGTATCACGTTGATTGATTTGCGAATGTTGAACCAGCCCTGCATCCCAGGAATGAATCCCACTTGATCATGGTGAAGTATCAACATTTTAATAATAGTTGTTCTTCCAATCCATTAGCATGGGATGTTTTTACATTTCTTAGTGTCTTCTTCAATTTCTTTCATAAGTGTTCTATAGTTTTCAGTGTACAGATCTTTTACCTCTTTGGTTAAGTTCACTCCTAGGTATCTTATGGTTTTTGGTGCAGTTGTAAATGGGATCGATTCCTTGATTTCATTTTCGTCTGCTTCATCATTGGTGTATAGAAAGGCAACAGATATCTGTACATTGATTTTATATCCTGTGACTTTGCTGAATTCACCTATCAGTTCTAGTAATTTTTTGGTGGAGTCCTTCCATTTTTCTACATAAAGTATCATGTCATTTGCAAAGAGTGAAAGTTTGACTTCTTCCTTACTGATTTGGATGCCTTTTATTTCTTTTTGTTGTCTGATTGCTGAGGCCAGGATCTCCAATACTATATTGAACAACAGTGGTGCAGTGGACATCCCTGTTGTGTTCCTGACCTTGGGGGAAAAGCTCTCAGTTTTCCCCATTGAGGGTGATACTAGCTGTGGGTCTTTCATATATGACCTTTATGATTCACCAACTACTTCATAATGTTTTCTTTCTCATTACTGTGACCAAGGGCACAGGCTTTAGGTCTAGATGATTCTTTCCAGGCTTTAGGTCCAAATGATTCTTCTCTTGGATCTGAGAGGAACATATGGGCTATTTCATCTAGCCTATTATTTCTTAATGAGGGGAAGGAGGTCCAGTAAGACCTGTTCAGCTTGTACAAATCATAAGTCTTAAGAAGAACTCACAGAAAACTCAGATTCCTACAGCTCAGTGAATCACATGAACAACACAGGAAAATACCCTTTAGATATATTGAGCTTTGAATGCCAAGGAAATAACCTGGTTTGTGCTACAATTTTAACAATTCATTTCAAGTGTGACTGTCATTAAGAAGGCACCAAGTAAGTCTGTTGAGTAAACTGTTAAAATCAGGATGTAAGATGGATGTACCTTTGTTCTATCACAGCAAAACTGAGAATTTTGTTCTGAGACACAGAAGAAATAGCAAGTTCCCATTGTCTCTGAGCCTCTCTAAAGGGTCCTTTGTATTTTTCTTCTAATGCAGTGATTTACACAAAGGAAACTCTAAACAAATACACAGTGAACAATCTTACATCAGCCACAGCATGATGCCATGGGAAGCATAAAATTTAGTGTATAAGAAATGATGTCTATTTCTACTAGACATAAGGATGTTGTCTGTTTTGTTACAGTGCAACCCAGTGCTTAGAACAGAATCTGGTACAGAGTGTGCACTGAATAAACATTTGTAGAATTCAGTACCACTGAAGACCACTGCAGTCTTGGGCAACCAAGGGCTTCTGCCCTGGGCCTCACTTTTTCCCTTTTCCTGCTTCTCTCAGTCGGTGAAGAGTCCATGGAGCCAAGAGGAGGTGCCCACCTGGAGCCTCTGTGTCTCCTCCCCACTTCTAGGCCATTCTCTGAGACCACAAGGTTCCCTGGCCAAAAGCCTCAAACTTGCTTCCAGGGCGAGGAACAACCTCCTCCTTCATTCTATCCTAAAAGCAGATCATGCTGCTGGTGTGCAGTGACTAGTACTGAAAGCATCCAAAGGATAGTTCTGTGTGGGTGGGACAAAGAATGGACATGTGCTTTCATCCTAATCCTGCACATTTTAGAGGAGACTTGATTGAATAAGTGAGTGGATGTATGGATGGATAAATGAATGAAACTAATGCTCTTACATGAACCACTATGTACCAGGGAGGGGCACCTGGGTGGCTCAGTCGGTTGAATGTCTGACTTCAGCTCAGGTCATGATCTCATGATTCGTGAGTTTGAGCCCTACATCAGGCTCTCCGCTGTCAAGTGTGAAGCTTGCTTTGGATCCTCTGTCCCCTTCACTTTCTGTACCTCCCCTGCTCGTGCTCTCTTTCTCTCAAAAATAAACATTTAAGAAAATAAATAAAATATACCAGGGAAAGAGAAAAGAACGGGGCACTTGGGCTTTCCCAAATATTCTAATAATGACCAATTCTGTTAAGTTGGACAAGGACTGCTTTTATTGTTTTTAATGATCCATATCAACATTCTCCAGAAAAATGGTGAACGTTCATGAGATATCTTGAAGTTGCCAAAGAAAGCTGTTCTTTTTTTAGTCTGAAAATGACATAAAATGTAGATTTTTGAAATAAAGTCCTTAATGAAATGAAATTTTAAGATGTGTCACTTAAAATGAAAATAGATTCAAGCTTCAGTTATAAGAAGAAAATTTTAAATTTGCAAAAATAAAGCTTTTTTTTTTGCCAGGGCTCCCCCTGGCACCAGACCTGGCACCTAGAGGTGCCCACCAGGCATTTGTCAGCAGAGCTGAGTGGAGGAAAACAAACATTTTGATGCCAGACCCCCGGGATTAAAACTTGGCTTCACCTCTGACTAGCTGGGTGACCTTGGGCATGTCACTCTTGGGATAACAAGATACCTATTTCAGGGAGTTGTTACGAAGATGCAACACATCATTTTTGTAAAAGAATAGAAGGGTGTCTGGCTCTTGGCACTCTGGAAGGGCTGACTTCCAGTGTTAAATGTTAAGTTATTGTTAAATGGCATTAAATGATGTGTGGCCCATAGTGTTAGCTGTTCTTTCCATATACCAAATTATATTTAATCTAAAAAAAAAAAGGCATGGTCTCTAAGTATTGGTCAATTTCAATTTCCCGTTCTCTAAGCTATGTAGGAAGCACCTCTGGTAATAACAGTAGATTTCAACCACTTCAAAATATTTTTAGCATGTTGCCATGATCGACTTTGGTTAAAGTAACATTAATTCAACAGGAGTTTTGTAAGTCAGCAGGTGGAAAGGCTGTGTTTTAACTTTGCTTTCCCCGGCTAATGAAGCTGTGTTCAACGTTTCAATCATTTAAAATCTATGCTAAAGTTATAGAATAATAAGGAGGAACCTAACCTCCATCTGTACTAGAATGCTGCGTGGAAACCGCACACTGAGAATGCCAAAGCAGCTGGAACATAGTAGCCAAGGAGAGCTATATAGGAACAAAGATACATGGATCATAGAAACTGTAAAAGATAATAATAGCCATGCCTGTCACCCACCTTTTAGAGTGAAAAATGACATCACTCATAACTGTTTTTATTTTTAAAAATTTTAGGATTTTACTGTTTTCCTTAAAATAGCTAAACATGAATTCTGAACCTTGAATATTCACATAAATTACATGTGTGAAAACACATGTACATAATGGCACACTAAGGGCAGTCCAAAGGATTTCCATTTTGGGGGTCTCACAAAGAGTTTCTGACTATTTTCCCCAGTATTGCTGTTGTTTTTCTTAAAGCATCTTTTGTTAAGAAGACACTCTGCAACCTCTTCAACAGTGAGTTAAAGTTACACACCACTGAACAAAAATCTTCAAATTTTAACATTACAATTTTAATGGGATGTGTGACTATATTATCAGAAGTGTCAGCAACACAATGAAATTAAGTTAATATACAATATCCACTAAACTTCATAACATTGCCTCCTTTTCACACAAATCAGACTGATGTGAAAGATAAGCAGTTGTTTGAAAATTAATACCAACATTCTTTTGTTTCGTTTTATGCAGCTTTAAAGACCAAAGGAGTCTTAGGAATTAATTGCAGGCTTCTAATAAACACAATGATGTAATGACATATTTAACATTACTGTTTTTTGTTTGATTCCAAATAAATTGTAGATTTTTTCTGGTGTGATACTAAAACAATTACCATTTTGCAAAAAGGATAATTAATCTGCAATTTTTTCACATTAGATCATATATCTCTAAAGAGTGCCCATGGATTTGATAGTCTTCAGCTGCTGTGTATTTATTTTTCATTTTTTCTACTGATGTACCGCCCCATCAGTGCTGACATTTAAATGAGTGAGTATTCAACACAAATGTGATCATTTGTACAGCATCCAATGCGGCCCCATACTGAGATGATTGCTTCTGGGAGCCATCCACGGGTTCTCAAATAGGGGGAAAAAGCCAGGCAAAATTTTATCAATTTACATTTTTCTGTGATTAATTTTTATGCAAATAAGGGCCCGACCGTGCTCCCATCTCACCTGAATCATCCGGATCATCAAAGACAAATTGAGCATCACTTATTTAAAAAATAGGCTTTAAACTACTCTACAGCTGTGTTGGAAAATGCTAAGAGCGGGGCATGAACTTCTCTAATATAACAGGAATAGATAAGAAAATGCCTTTTATGTGCATTTTGTACACAATGCCATAAACATGGAACTTAACAAAACCCTCCCCCCCAAAAAAACAATTGCCTTTGCAATTTTGAGTATTCTCTGGTCTTTGTAAACACTCAGCAATGGGAATGACAGTATATGAAGCAACATTTCCCCGATTTCTGGATGCATAATCAGAAGTGTTTCCCATTAAGTGAAATATACTGACCAATACATGTCTTTGCCAATGTTCTACTGCTTCTGGATGAAAGTGTCTAATAAATAAATATATAGGAGAAACAAAATGCTACAAAATTAAATGACATATCTTAATTGGTGGTTGGGGATTTACACTGTCAGTATTATGTTGCATAAAACTGACACACCACTTTTAGATCAAATCTATACAATCTATTTCTAAATTCACCAGACTTCCACTAAAATAACAGAATTATTTAGTTTGCATTTGGGATCCATGAGAAATTATAAAAATCACACTGGATTTTTTCAAATAAGAATATTCCTCACATTTATGAACTACAAGTAAGTGTTTTTCCATGATATCTGGAATCAAGTTAACAGTGCAATTCATATAAAGAAATCGTCACAGCTTACAAATGCCACCTCAGCAGTAACTAAGGTCAATTTGTTATGTTTTAGGAAAAGCTGTATTTTCTCACATGGTGTCTTTTAAAAGTGTGCTTAGAGTTTTATATACATGACTCAGTTATCAAAATCTTCCCAGATGTCTCCCTTTCTCTCACTCATGAAAATAATCGCCAGAGCAGAAATAAATTGTTGACAATTCTCTGAGAATGGAAACAGACCACAGGGGGTAAAAATCTGGTTATCTGAATGGGCGATATAATCGAAGGTTCAGCTAAGCTAAGGGAATTTCAACATAAACAATGCTCTTATTTCCAAGAACGGATTCTCCTTTATATACAATAGTGGAGGAATGCCAATCCTTTCCTTACTGCTGTGAGGAAAGTGCCGGACAGGAACAAGATTAGAATCTTAAAAGCTGTCCTGGGGAGCTAAATTACTGTGCAGTGTACAGGTGAGGAGGTAAAAAGAGCAAAAATAAATGGAGTTTATTCCATGGTTTTTAGAGTTTATTTCATGAAGACAGAAATAAAGATATCTAAATCCATAGTTACAGTCACTCCATGTGAAACAGCTCCGTGTGTGTGTGTGTGTGTGTGTGTGTGTGTGTGTGTGTGTGTTTGAGCTTGTGTTTGTATGGAACCATGTGACTTGGCCTCCTCTCTTTCTCATCAACAAAAATATGCCATTCAACACCATTTCCCACAAAAAAAGATTCCTGTTTATATTCCCACTGTCTTCCTTCAAAAATAACTGGGAAAAGACAGGTGTTTCTCTCACAAAAATTCACTAATTTGATCCTGGTGAGCAATTGTTGAGAAGTAGGAGGATAATCAGATTCATACAACTGTTGGTGTGCACACACACATCCATCTAGCCTGCTCTTCAGGTGAGTCGGTTTCGACCAGCCAGCCAGAACATCATCTGCTGTGATTCGATCAGAAGTTGAAGCAATTCATAACCTGGACATTTCATATTCCCAAACAAAGGTGGGCATGAAGCAACTTTCAGTCCCCAAGGATTTACAAACTCTACCCTGACTTTAAGCAGCAGCTGCTTGGTTGAAAGCAGGTCAGCTGGCAACCACACAGCTGTTTTTTTAAAGTCCAGGATAGTTGCCAGTGTAATGTGAAAACCAGGCTGTCTCTCACAGAAGTAAATTGGCACCTCCCAAATGACAGGGGGAACTGCTTCCACATGTGTCAACTGAGTACATTTAGGGACAATGGGACAAGGGACTGGATAAGGAGAAAACCTTTAGGGATGACAACTCATCAACTTAAGGAAGAAATAATGTTGGTTCTAAAGGGAGCAGGGCTCCTGGGGAGGATTGCAGGGCCTCACAAGCATACATTTAACCTTGGCCACAATCTTTTTCATAGAAATCAGATGACCCCTCCTTCCATCTGAACAGTCATTCTAAGGAATGATAATCGGTACAAGGAAGAGGACACTGATGTCTTCATTTAAATGAAAAGTGCAACTTCCAGATTCTGCTTCCCAAACCTCAAAACTTCGGCACAGGAAAAAATCACATCACATCTTGGCCAATAATTATGAATCTTATAGATCTTAGGGTAAGAGACTCTAGAAGGAGAGTCAGAAATTACAATAGAAAACTTCATTACATGTGAACATGTACAGGAGAATGCATTCTGGATCTGAAAATTAAATTCCCCCCAGAATGATTATTGCCTTTTTATTATAGAAATGATAAGATAATCACAGCAAAACATGAAAAGTATGCAAGTTTCTTTTTTCCCATTTATGGAGTACCTATTTATGCTAGGTTTTTTAAATTAAAATATAATTTACATAGAGTACTGTGCAAATCGTATATGTATGATATATGTATACGTATATGACTTTTTACACATTAGACACCTATGTAGAAGTATGACCTCAAACAAGAGATGGAATATCTCCATTACCTCACTTTACTCTCAATAAAATTAGGTGAAGTATTAACAAGATGAAATGAAAAAGGTGAGGCTCAGATAAACTGAGAAATTTGCCAGAAGTCAGAGAGGTAACAAGATGAAGTTTTACATTCATGATCATCTGACTCCAAAGTTCATATCCTTCTCATCAGGCCAAAGTGTTTCCATCAAAAGAAAGGATGAGAATATGGACACAAATTCCAAAACTAACTTATGCCAAATTATTTATTCAAAATTAATAGAACATTTTATGAAATAATTTACTAAAATTGGCATTCTGATATACTCAACATTCAAAGGGATACCATAATTTGGGGGGGGAGGGAAATTATTTATTATTAAGCTTAGCTGAATATTGTAAAAAATTCAAATAGTGTATTAATAAACACAATAGAAGTTAATTTTTCTGTAATGCATAAATCTAGAGATTGGCAGTCCAAAGCTTGTATGACAGTTATTCAATCACTGGAAACCTAGGGTTTGTCTTTTTTTCCCTCCACTATTCTTACATCTTTGCCTTGCTTGTGGTTTTCTCACAGTCACAAAATGGTTGCTGCAGCTTCAGCCATCATGTCCGTTTTCCAAGCAACAAGAAGGAAAAAAGGTAAGGGTGAAAGGGCACCCGCCTCATACCTTATTTAGTACCTTGGGAAAGGTACTAAATACTTTCCCAAGGATTTCACATAATCAATTCCACTTTTTATATAAGAAGCCACCTATGTCTACAATGGAAACTGAGGTATTTAGTATTTTGGTTAGACCCATTTCCACCCCAGATAATTAAAAAAAGAGGGAAGAATGGAAGTTTGGTAAACAGTTAGTGGTTTCTTTTCCAGGAAAACAGAAAAAATTTAATCCATTTAAGTACTTAGAGTAAAAAAATTCCATGAAATTCCAAATATATATAAAATGATAAACCACTCTACTCATAACTGGAACTCATGGCACTGAAAAACACTATCAAAAGGAATGATATTTTCTGAAGTGACTAGGAAAATAACCTACTATTTTTAAAAAGGGATATATATATATATACACATATATAATATACATATATTATATATATACACACATATATATATTATATACATATATATGTGTATATATATAATTTAGAGAAAATCATAAATGATTTATTGGGTTATTCAAGTAAATATTTCTTGAGTGTTTACAATGCCAGGAACTCTTCTGGGCACTTGGGATATAGTCATGAACAAGACAAACAAGTCTACTGATATAATGGAGCTTATAATCAACAAAGAAAGGAAGAAAATCTGAAAATGGTGCTAGTGCAGAGAACTAAAATATGTTAATATGAGAAAGAGTGATTGTGTAACTGATTGGTGTGGGGTCATCAGGGAATACTTTTCTTAGGAGGCTACATTTAAGCTAAGATTTTAATGACAAGAAAGAAAGAGCCACACGAAGCTCATGGAAAGAGCACTTGAGACCAGAGAAACAGCTGATAGAATAGCTCTAGTCGGAAAAATGCTTAATATGTTCCAGGAGCAGAAGGAGATCTAAGAGGCTGGAGCAGAGTGGATTGGGTACAGTGGTCAGTTGTAGAAGAGGTCAGAGAGGTGGGCAGGAGCCATACTGTGTTGGGTTCGGCAAGCCAAGAGAAGTTGAGATTTTGGGGTTCCTGGCTAGCTCAGTCAGTAGAGTGTGCAACTCTTGATCTCAGGGTTGTCAATTCAAGCCCCACACTGGTCATAGAACTTACTTAAAAAGAATAATAATAAAAACTAAAATAAAAAAAAACTTGAGATTTTATTCCAAATATGATGAAGATTCTTAAGTATGAGAGAGATATTAGCTGATTTTAATTTTAAAATAATGACTCTGGCTACTTATGGAGAATAGAGATGGTAGGGAAGCAAGAATAGAAGCAGAAAGACAGTGAAGAATCAACTGTTGTAGAACAGATGATGGCAGCTGGGACTAGAATTTAGTGGAAGTTAAAATAATGACACATCTGCATCAGGGCATGGAAATAAATTAATAGATTTATCAGCTGAACTTGAGGATGGAATGGGATGGGGCTGGTGAAGGAAAAACAAAGTGAAGAAATTATCAGGTGTTCAGTGTGAGAACATGAAAAGATGGAGATGACTAGAATACAGCAAATCTGGGAAAGGAAAATAAGCATTCTGTTTGGGGTACGTTCAGGCTGAGATTTCAGTTACAACTCCAAATAGAAAGGTCTGGAATGAAGTTGTACCTACAAGTCTGTAGAGGTTAGGACTGGAGCTTTGGATTTGGGAATCACTGGAAACATGATGGCATTTCAAGCCATGGGAGCAGATGAGATCATCCACAGAGTGCAGAGGAAGAAGGGAAAAGTTCAGGGGACAACCTTGGGGTACTTGATATTGAGAGTTAACAACAACAACAACAACAACAACAACAACAACAACAACAACAAAAGAGCAGGCAGAAAAAGTGATTGAAAAGGAGGGTCCACTGAGGTAGGATAGATACCGTGAGTAGAAAGTATTTCACAAGTAGGCACTAGTTAAAAGTGTCAAACACTTTGAAAGATCAAATAATATAAGAACAAAGAAATGACCATTGGAAACCCAATGTTACATAATGCAAAAAAATACAGTTATTTTTCAGTATTTAGTTTAATGTGAGTGAAGCACTCTTCCAGAATCAAGATTGTTCATATTCTTAAAGAACCAAGACTGTCCAAACTAACACAGACTACTCTCTCTATCCCCAAGTTCATTCTGATACTTCTCTCACTATCCTTGGGAATTTTGAAAAATGAAGACATACCTGAGAATATGATGTCCTCTTTACCCTCACTCTCCAATCCACAGAAATGCACCAGCATCACATCAAAATTATCAAAATAAGCACATTTAAAGTTCATTTAAGTGGAGTTGTTCTCTCTCCTACACATCAGAAACAAACATGTTTGTGCTTTCTAAGTCTAAGAAAACACTAGTAGGCAGAGTAAGTTATTTTTGCTCAAATCTATCCAAGAATGTATTCATACAATCTTGGATAAAACACCCTCTTTAAGTAGTATATAATATTACACATGTAGGATATTTTCCATACCCCTATCTATGGAGCCATTATTTTAAACAAGTGTGGTGAGATAGCAAAAAATAAAACCAATTTGTGAATACATATATAAAATGATGTGCGAGAAACGTCTCAGGCTACCAAAAGTTAATGTCATAGGGGGAAAGTGGAGGTCAAAGGAAGACTTCTGTCTTTGGTCAGCTGTGTGTGTGCATGTGTGTGTGCATGCCTGAGCCCAAGACACTTGAATGCAAAGTTGAAAGACAATGTATCTCTAGTTCAGCCAGCCCCAAAACTTTCCAAGAAAGAAACTGTCCACACAAAGGAGATGTTTCCTCAAGAGATGTTGTAAAACCATCAAGTACCGTTAGTGTTGCTTTAGAATCTAAGTGACAAAGGGCAGCCCTGAGCGGGGATGTCAACTACAGCAGAATCTATGAATGCAGTTGAATATGTGTATGCAATGTAAAATGCCTTAGATGCCTTAAGAGAGACACAAATGGAATTATTTATTCCTGTAAGATCTCATTTGAATATATGTTCTCTAAGGAGCATACCCTAATGTCATCACTGTGCAGGCTGTAAGGGGGCACAGTGCTTTTTGGCATCTTGGGGTATTTGTAGTGTTGAGATACAATGGAAGATGTTCCGAGGAACAGGGAAGCCATGTTGTCATAGAAGAACCTGTAGTACAGGTAAAATCCTTCTTTGTGGGGTGTATGCCCTCAACAAAGAAGCTACATGGCCAAAGAGCATGAGCGGAAAGAGGACTATCTATAAATATATACATGAAACACTGCAGAGATGCTCAGGAATAACCAGGGAGATGTAGGGAAGAAGAGCTAGAAGGGCTAAGGTACTCTACTTAGAGAAGTAGAGCTACTAGCCAGGAAACGTGGCCATTTATGCTATGACCTTATTTGTACCTCAGGCTAAGGAGGTCTGAGAACATTTGGGTTCTGCTGATAATAAAGCACATGTGCTTTTATAATACAATTTTATGTTTATTTTCTTCTTATTAACTGTATTAAGCTATTTACATGGTGGAATTATAGTTAAAAAGTTATTTAGTAAAGACATGCCACAAATAGACAGTTTCACTAACGCTAATCACACAAGTGCAGTGAAGCAAACTTACGCTCGAGCAAGTAACATGGGTGAGAACTTCCCATTCTTGTGACATTTTCCAGGCCAGTAGACTTGAAATTATGCCATTCCAAAATAATTCTGGGGTGGGAAGCTTCCCAGGATAATACAACCACATTTAAGTGAGCGTTGTGAAGAGAAGCTGATGTGAGAAAGCTGTAATATTGCTGGCATAAAAATAGGTGCTGCCAGGGAGTGAGGCAGTTGACAAACGGGCTTGCTGAGGGCGGGCTAAGGGACATCCTAGTAACCATGAGGAGGCTGGCCTGAAGCAGCAGGTGCTCAGCTCTAATGAGAGCCCAGGACCTCCAGAGCAGACAGGCAGGAGCGGCAAGAGAGGGCTGTCTTAAGGAGGAGGAAGAAAAGACACCTGGAAGTTGAGCACAGCTCCAGAAGGTGACCAAGACAGAGACAAAGGGGTCCAATGCAGGGTCACCAGGTTTGGATGGGCACTCTCAATAAGCAAAATGTAAACATTCTACTTCTAATGACTGAATTGTATTGGTGGTGAGAATCAGTAAGACCCACGTAAGTAACATGAAGGAAAATTCAGTGACAGCTGAGTCAGAATGGGCTGGATTGGAAGCTAAAGAAAAGATGCTCATTCAGGGCCACCACGCACCACTGAGGCCACCAGGCTCTGCTGTCACTCCAAACCCAACTGAACCAGGTGTACAGACCTGTATACCAGACCTCTTTCTCTTTCTCTTTCCTGATTTCCATTGTCTTCTCCAGCTTGAAAAATATATGCTCTCGGGGTATTAGTAAGGCTTATTAAGGAAAGGTTTTACCAATAAACATACAAGCACATTTTCTTAAATAAGATGAGTGGTAAATTGTATTCTCTCAGATATATATGGCAAGCATATTGAAAAAAGAGAAAAACAGTTTTTAGTAATGTTTTTGAGAAAAAAGGTCAACTTATTACATATGTAGGATAAGGATAAAACAAGAAGGAAAATCATACACTTGGGTACATATTTACTATTCAATCAACAAGCATTACTGAGCACCTACTATATGTTGTATGCTACTGAATATTGTTGGGAAAACATGGATGAAAGGGATCTGCTTCCTTCCTTAACTTTTCTAGGAAATAAAGAGTTCACAAATAAATTAAATGCAATATTCAATGTTCTCTCTTAAGTACCCTAAGAAAGACATAAATAAAATTATACCTTTTAAAATGGGATCCATTTGAATATACGTTAACCATAACATACCAAACATTAAGGCATTTAAAAAGAAATGCTCTATTTTCCTTTTGACCGAAATGTATCCATATGTTAAACTTACATTCCTGAGTACTAACTCCAGGAGAACAAGGCCCTAAAATGGTGACCAGCTGGCTGATGGATATTCCCTTATGATGAACAAATAATGACTGAAGACAAACCAAAACAGACTACTTAACAAGGTAATGTCCCAGTAACTGAGAAGAAGATCTGACCTCCAAGGAATCCTTTAAACCCAAGCTCAGTGAAGCAATCCTGCCAAAGATGGATACAAACCTGACTTCTCAGACTGAAGCTGTTCAAGACAGGACTCCAAAGAAGGCTGCAACTAACTCTGAGAGAGAAATTTCCTCCTGAGGATGTGGAGAAAAAGAAAACCTCATGTACTGTTGGTGGGAATGTAAACTGGTACAGCCACTGTGGAAAACACTATAGAGGTTCCTCAAAAAATTAAAAATAGAAATGCCATATTATCTAATAATTCCACTACTGGATATTTAACCAAAGAAAGGAAAACACTAATTCAAAAAGATATATGCACCCTATGTTTATTGCAGCATTATTTACAATAGCCAAGATATGGATGCAACCCAAGTGTCCATCTATAGATGAATGGATAAGGAAGACGTGGTATACATGAACACCATTCATACACACACACACACACACACACGCACACACACACACTGGAATAGTACACAATGGTATAACAGGATGAGATCTTGCCATTTGTAATAACATGAATGGTCCTAGAGAGTATTATGCTAAGTAAAATAACTCAGACTTAGAAAGACAAATACCATATGATTTCACTCATATGTGGAATCTAAAAGACAAAACAACTGAATAAACAAACAAAAGCAGAACCATATCTATAAATACAGAGAACAAATTGATGGTTGCCAGGGGGAAGGAGGGATGGAGACATGGGCAAAATGGGTAAAGGGGAGTGGGAGGCATAGATTTCCAGTTATGGAATGACTAAATCATGGGAATAAAAGACACAGCATAGGAAACATAGTCAATGATATTATAATAGCACCATATGGTAATAGATGATAGATACACTTGTGGTGAGCATAGCATAATGTAGAGGGAAGTTGACTATGTTGTACACCTGAAACTAATGTAACATTATGTGTCCAATATGCTCAAATGAGGAAAAAAGATTGAAAAAAAAAAAAGAAAGAAAGAAATTGCCTCCCAAGTATTACCCAGTTATAACTGATGCCCCTGCAGCCTGGCTCTTGCTCTCATCACCGTGGTGATTTGCTGGGCACACCTTCGACAGACCTCAGAGGGTAGGCCTTCAGCTTTGTAGACCATGTAGGTACTATAGCTTTGTTGTACCATCATGGCCTCTCCATGCATCTTTATAGAGAGGCCATGATGCTACTAAGGAACACAAAGCTAAAGGAAAACTGAAATTTTTAATCACAAATAAGACTGAAAAAACAAAAATTTCAAAGGTTAGCCATCTGGCTCTAAGTATTTTGCAAGACAGTGTGTAACATTTGGGGGGAAGTTACTAGTTCCAGAATGTCAATATTTACCTTGATATAAAATAAAATTAGAGAAACATTGCTTTTAGTATTATATTCTGAGTACTGAATTCCATCCCACAGTAAAATGCATGCTCATGGTGAACTAATTCCAGTTTGCATATTTAATAAAAGATTCTAAAGTCAATTAAGTTAATTTTGATTTTCAGTCACAAAGTAGGTTTGGCTTTTCTCCATACTTACAAACTTTAATTAAAAATCAAAATGAAATTCCATGTAAAGAAATAAAAATTACTTTTCCAAAATATGCCAAAATATACCAAACATTTAAAGAAGAAATAATACCAATGCTATACATTCTTTTCCAGAAAACAGACAAGAAGACAGTACTTCCCAGCTCATTTTATGAGGTCAGCATTATCCTAATACCAAACCCAGAGAAAGATCTATTCACAATATAAAACTACAAATGAATAGTCCTCATGGATATAGATGCAGAAAATCCTCAACAGAATATTACTAAATCAAATCCATCAATATTTTTTTAAAAAGATAAAACAGCACATAACTAAGTGAAAGTCACCATAGGAATTCAATACTGGTTTGCCATTTGAAAATCAATCAATGTAGTTTGCCATATTAACTGACTAAGAAAAAAAAACTAATGATATGCAGAAAATGATGCAACAAAATTCCAAATACCTTCATGATAAAAATTCACAGCAAATTAGGACATACTGAAACTTCTTTACCCTAAACAAGGGTATCTACAAAGAAGCCTATAGCTAACATCATATTCATGATAGTAAGAGACTGAATGTTTCCCTCTAAAAAATCAAGAATAAGGGGAAATGTCATCTCTCACTATTCCTTTTCAACATAGTACTGGAAATCCCACCCAGAGTGCAAAGAGAGGGAAAAAGAAGAAATGAAAGATATGCAGATTGAAAAGGAAGAATATAACAGTCCCAAATCACAGATAGTGTGATTTCTATGTAGAAAATTCCAAAGAATCTACAACAAAGTTTCTAGAACTGGCAAGAGAGTTTAACAATGTTCTAGGACAAAGATCAATACATGAAAGTCAAGCATATTCCTATATATCAGTAATCAACAATTGGGATTTTAAATTTAAAAAATCATGTATTAGCAATTATACAAGATATTAATATAAATACTTAGGTATAAATATTTTATATGTGTGTAGGATTTATATGCTGAAATTTATAAAACACTGATTGAAAAAATCAAATATATGAATAAATGGAGAGATACACCATATTGATGAATTGGAAAACAATATTGTTAAGATATTAAATGTCAATTTACCAACTTGATCTACAGATTCAATGTTATGCCAATAAAAATCTCAACCTTTTTTGTAGATTTTGACAAGCTGATTCTAAAATTTTGAAGGAAAGACAAAAGAACTAGAATAGCCAAACAATTCTGGGGAAAAAAAATGTTGGATGAATGCACACTACCCAATTTAAAAGTCTTACTATTACTAAGAGAACTGTATAATCAACATAGTATGGCATTAGTGAAATGATAGAAATATCAATTAATGAACAGAATAGAGATCAGAAATAGACTGACACAAATATAGTCAACTGACCTTTGACAAGTAGAAATGCAATTCAATGGAGAAAGGATAGTCTTTTCAATAAATAGTGCTGGAACAATTGGACACCTATATAAAACAAAACAAAACTAAACTAAACTAATAAATACCTCACATCTTATACAATAACTCAAAATTGATCATAGACCACAAGTGAAATGGAAAACTCTTAAAACATCTAGAAAAAAATAGGAATGGTCATGAGTTTTTAGATACATCACCATAGGCAAAATCCACAAGAGAAAAAATTATAAATTAGACTATTTAAAATTGTTTTAATGTTTATTTTTGAGAGAGAGAGAGAGAGACAGACAGACAGACAGAGAGAGATCATGAGTGGGGGAGGGGCAGAGAGAGAGGGGGACACAGAATCCGAAGCAGGCTCCAGGCTCTGAGCTGTCAGCACAGAGCCCGACGCGGAGCTAGAACTCACCAACCGTGAGACCATGACCTGGGCTGAAGCCGGACACTTAACCGACTGAGCCACCCAGGTGCCCCTAAATGAGACTATTTTAAAATTTTTGTTTTATGAAAACATGGTTAAGACAATGAGAAGAGACGCCACAGACTTGGAGAAAATATTTGTAAATTACATATCTGACAAAGTACTTGTACCCAGATAATATAAAGAAATCTTAGGACTCAACAATAAGAAAAGAAACAACCCAATCTCTTAAAAGACAAATGATCTGAACAGACATTTCACCAAAGAAGATATGTACATGTCAAAAGAAGCACAGGAAAAGAAGCATAACATTATTAGTTATTAGGACAATGCAAATTAAAATCCCAATGAGATATCAATACATACCGATTAGAATGGATAAAACAAAACAAAATAGAAACAAAGAAAACAACTCTGCCAATGCCAAGTGCTGTTGAGGATTCAAAGCAACATTCATTTTCGATGGGAATAAAAAACAGTACAGTGACTTTAGAAAACAGTTAAGTAGATATTTATAAATACACACTTACCATATGACTTGGCAATCACACCACAAGGTATTGTTCAAGTGAACTGAAAATTTATGTTCACACAAAAATGTGTATGGAAAATGTTTATAGCAGCTTCATTCATAATCACCCCAAATTAGAAACAACCAAATGTCTTTCACCAAGGGAATATATACACTCTGGTATATCCATACAATGGAATGCTACTAGGCAGTATAAAGGAACAAAATGTTGATGCACACAGAAAAATGGATGAATCTTTAATGCATTTTGGCAAAAGAAAAGAGCCAAACCTAAAAGGCTACAGATTCTATAATTCCATTTGTTTTTATATATAATTCCATTTATATGACATTATGGAAAAAGCAGGGCTATCAGGACAGAAATGTTATCATTAGTTGCCTGGCAATGGGGCTGAGGGAAGGGGTTGATCACAAAGGTGACACGCAAGAGAATATTTTAGGATGATCAAACTGTTCTTTATAATTTGTATTAAACCACAAAAGACTCCAAATAGGCAAAGCAATCTTGATAAAGAAGGATAAAGCTGGAGGTATCATAATCTCAGAATTCAAGATATATTACAAGGCTACAGTAATCAAAACAGTATGGTACTAGCACAAAAATAGACACATAGATTAATGCCACAGAAGAGAGAGCCCAGGAATAAACCCATGCTTATATGGTCCATTAATCTATGACAAAAGCAGCAAGAATATAGAATGAGGAAAAGACAGTCTTATCAACAAATGGTGCTGGGAAAACTGCACAGCTACATGCAAAAGAATGGAACTGGACCACTTTCTTACACTTTCATGCACAAAAGTAATCTCAAGATGTATTAAAGACCTAAATGAGACCTGAAACCATAAAACTTCTTATAGGAGTATCATTATATTGGACCCCTGAAACTAACATAAGACTGTATGTTAATAACTAATTATTAATTTAAAATGTGGCTTATATATCCATATAATTAGGGAATGATAACTCCTGTGTCACATCATGTTGGAAAGATTAAATAAAGTCAAATATGCCAAAAATAAAAACTGCTCTTTATGGTATTTGGGTGGTGAGTATATGACCATGCATTTGTCAAAACCCATAGAACCGTATGCTAGAAATAGTGACTTTTACTGTTTGCAAATTAAAAAACAAAATATGCAAAACAAAACCAATAAAAATTTTGAGGCAGTCAGGATGGAATGCAGACTGTGGTAAAAACAATCTGATTGTATTACAAATGTATACTACAACCTCACTGAAGGGGTGGGGAAGAAAGGAGCTGCCCTAAATAAGTGTGAAAAACAAATGTTTTGTCTCTATTTTGAAAGCTAAAAAGAATTGCACACAAACATTGCACTCTAGTTGTTAAATCTGTTTCTCATAGTAGTGAGGTTCAGCAATTCTGACACTCTGGTACATATATATTAACCTTGAACAAACAAGAAAATACATTACCCATTTTAGAAGTCATGTTTCTCACTGTCAAAGAAAAAAGTTTCAAATAGCCTTACAAATGACCAAGATGGGAATATTAGAATGAATTCTGTAATGCTGGATCAGAATCAAACATGTCAGTATGAACTCATGTTTATTTTACCATAAACACAGAGAAATAAACATAAAGCAAACATAGTACATACAAATTCATTTCCTAGATCTGACTGCTGAGAGGGCCTAGAAAATAAAAATACACCCCAATAGCAATAAGCACACTTAGTACGTAGATCTTGGTTTCTAAATAGGTTTATCCAATAAAAGAAACCAGGACTTCTTGGGAGAATGACTTGTTTCTATGGTTGTGACAGGAAACACCCAAAATGATCCTGTAACATCTTATACTGTCAGAAAGTAAGAAAGAGTTATAAATAAAGGGAAAATAAGTATGGTGTATGTCAAAAGGACACAGGGGCCAACATAAAAAAGTTCCCAAAGGCTAAAATGAAAATTTTGAACAAAAATAAACAAATAATGATAGTGTTGGATTACCAGCCAAAGAATAAAATAAATTTCCATAATTCATAGGTTGAATAAAGAAGTAAATGATGGAGAATGGACTGATCTTCCTTACAAAAGAATTCCAACTAATAAATGTAGCAAAAAAATGAGGGGAATATAAAATTACCATTAGAACATCCCAACAATAGTTGCAGCAGGCAAGATCCACTGATAAACACTAAATTAATGAGCAGAACTTAGGAGAAACTATTTGCATTCCCTCAAATATTTGTTAATTATCATGGTGTCTTAACTATGTCTACAAAATTTTTAATGTTCCTGCCTCCAAGAGGAGCTTAATTCCCTTCCCCTTCAGTATGGGCTCAACTATTTGCTTCTAACAGAGTATGAGAAGAGAAAAACAATAACTTTTTAGTGGAGAAGCCTAACAGATACCTTCTCAACCAGGTCATCAAGGTTAACATCACCAATAATATAGAGTAGTGATAACATGCACACCCCAATCTAAAGCAACGTAAAGGGTACATCACTTCTGTGGTATTTTCTCCCAAAATTTGTAACATCAGCTTAATCGTAGTAAAACCTCAGACAAAACCTAACTGAGCGACATTCTACGAAATATGACCACTATTCAGAAGGGTCAAGGTTGTGAATGAAGAGAAAATATTTTGAGAAGCTTAGAATATAAGAAGACATGACCACTAAAGGCAAAGTGGTATTCCGAATTGGATCCCAGAATAGAAAATGAAATCAGTGGGGGAAACTAGAGAAACTTGAACAGTCTGTATGTAGTTTAGACTATCGTACTGATGTTGACTTCTTAGTTTTGTAAATGGTTATCATTAGGGGAAGTTGAGTGAAAGGGATATAGGAGCTCTGTACTATCATTATAATTCTTCTGTAAATCTATAATTATTTCAAAATAAAAAGGTTTTCAAGCATTATGAATAATTTAATTTTCTTAGACGTTTTATTTAAAATTTATTGTGCTTTTGTTTTCCAGAAATCTCTAATAAACTGAACAGACCCTTGGCTGTTATGCAGGTAGCAGCATGTGAATGAATATAGCACCAGCCTGGGATTCTGAAGCCTTTGGTCCAACTTCCAGCCCTGCCAACAGGCATGATCCCCAGGCAACCTGGGGATCAATCCTTGGGACTCAATCCTTAACCTTTAAAATAAGGAGTTTGGATAATTTGACTCCTACAGACCACATCTATCATAAAAAATAAATAAACAAAAAATAAACAGTAAAAGGTAGTAGGTGGAGAACTCATGTTTCTAAAGAAAATATAAAACTCAAATCATTTTTTCAATGTAAAATATATATCAAAAAACACAAATGTCAATAAATTAAATACCGATTAGAGATATTAGGAGTTCAGAGTGTTGACAAGCTAGACCTGACTCATTCCCCACCGGGAAGGAAGTCAACCTACTTCTTATTAGTCACCAACTAGAAAGAAAAGATACGTCGAAGTCAGTGGCTCCAAATAAGAGAAACTGTCCTGGCTGGGAAAGGGTGGTCAGCCCATCAATGGTTGCAAGTGTAACACCAGGGGAGGGGGGGGGTGTTGTTACAAGCAGGAGCATTTAAAGGCACCTACTCAGCTGGTCAGGAGTCATAGCTGTTCTTTCATACATCAAATTGTTTAATTCCACCTTTTAAGTTACATTATAAATCCATTCATTCAAGCATCACAATGCTCTATATTAAATGAAAACCAAAAGTACCAGGAAGGAGTTTAGTATAATTGCCTTCAATACTGTTTTCAGTCTTTATTATAATATTTAGTCTGTTTTTCTCATTTAAGCAATTATCAGGGCTGCTATGGCTGCACAATAAGGTCTTAGAAAAGGAGGATTCTTTGCCTTCTAGATCCTGAAAGCAAGCTTATTAAGAATGACACAGGAAGAATCACAAGTATTCATTTTCTAAATTTCAGGGCCCTTTTCTACAAAGTCAAAGGGTACTATAAAATGTGTCAGGGAGCCACACATGCAGATATTCACATTTCACTTAGAAGTCCTTATGGATTGCAAGTCTCTAAGTGGGTCTCTGTGAAAGGCAAGTATTCAGAATGTCACTCTTTCCCCAAGAGAGAGCAGGTTTTGATTGCAGAACATGTTACACTAATGAAGCTTTGTTGGCAGCTGCTGAGTAAAGCTTCTGGGTAGCATAATGCATTTTTCCTAATACCAAGTTAAAATGAGCCAAGCCTGAGCCATGCTCCAACTACTTGGAAAGAAAACCAAGACAGTATAAGTGAAGAGGACTTTTGCTACTTATTTTGATATAGTTTCAAACTTACAGAAAAGTTACAAAAACAAAACAAAAAGCTCCCACATATATCCTTTACCCATACTGAATTATATAATCTGTGACATATATACGTAATTTGTGAAAAATAATTTGAGACTATGTATATCCTGATCCTCATCAAACTTTCACCCAGGAGTATGAACATCCATCGATGATTTTTGTTCGAATCAATGATTATGTAACAGTTGTGAAATGGTGATTTTTCCAACTCAGTCATCCTCCAACATTTATTAGTTGGCATTCTCTTCCAAGGAAGAATCTGTCTTCATCTTTTATTTATTCATTATCTCAGTATTGACTCATAAGTCATTTTATTCAGTGGTCTATAATTTATTACTACATTTATGTTGTTGCTAAAATCGTCAAGTGAAGGCTTTTGAAAAGAGCATTTAAGGCAAAGTGGGTTTTCCAAAGTTTGCTTAGGAAGCAAATGGTCACTTTGCCTTCAAAACATTTTGAGGCAAAAATAAATAAATAAATAACTGTGTCCTCCTATTTGAACAGAAGCACTAACAAATCTTTTCCCTGCTCAGAAACTCCTGTCTAGACACATTACTCTCTCACGGCACAAAATCTCTGATTTGCTCCCTATCCAGGGCTGCAGTTAATTACATGAAGAGACAGATGCTGAGCAGCCTAAGGCTTTCTCTGCCACCGCGGCGAGGCTGAGCTCCACTCAACAAGCAGGTAGTGAGTGAAGACAAATGCTGTTTGACAAGGCAGCATATCCCAGCACCCAGGGATAGAAAACAGACAGGCCACTCTGTGTTCACAAGCAAAGACAGAGAAATATCAAGCAGATTGTTTCTGACAGAAATCATATCACAGCCGCACTTCCAGACAAAGTCCGTGTGAATGAAATGATACACTTTCTGTTTCCTATCTTCCCCTTTAACAAAAAGGGAGTATATCAAAGGTACATTGAAGGTGACAGCTCAATGCAAGGTGGTTAGAAAGATTTTATAAGCTTGGTTTCCCTTTGGAGATATTAAAGAATCAGCAACAGTTCATCGATTTAGATGCTGTATGTAGCTATTCCTCTTGATTTTAATGAATTTCCAGGCTCCTAAATACTGCAACATATAAGTACTCTATGTTCAGTGAAGGTTGTGTCAAAATAGAAAATTAAAGTCATGAGCAGTCTTTCTGTCACATGGAAAGATAGAATAGTCTAATTTGGACTTTTCTAAACTTTATTAAGCAACGATTAGCTGAAAAAGTAGCTTCCTAAATGTAAACTCATGCCAGAATATAGGCAGAAGTTATTTTTAGAGGCCACCTAATGCCTTATTTGTATAAATTAATGGATACAGAAGTGACATAAAAAATAAACATTTCTCCCCAATGAGTATAGTTTGGAGGGGAAATGATATTTTTATCCAATACATACATAATTTTTCCAATGCTTTCCTCATTAGTCATCAATGAACGTGAATTTAAACCAATCCTATCACGGCATAACTAAATTATTTTCATGTATTCTTTTTTAAACATTTTTGTTTTTCATTGGGTTCATGGAGAGTACTTAAATATTATGTCACAAGGACAGTAAGTCAAACCATTAAACTAATGCATAAGTTCTAACCAACTGTTGTTTTCAGAAGTCAAAAAAAAAAAAAATCCAGTACAACCTGCTGTGAGCCCAACTGTTGGATGGTAGACCAACAACAATGATCATTCCCAAAGGGGAAGAGAGAAGGGCACCAAGCAAATATTCAGCAAGCTTCATTTCTCACCAGAAGGCTCAGAATAAGCTTTATGCAAAGATCAACAGTTTACTTTAGAAGTAAATAGCAAGAAACTGACTCTGAAATTATACTACAAATTTGATTGCTTTAAATAATCTTTCAGTTGTTCCTCTAATTTTCTTATACACTGTCTCCATTTTCAGCCAAACTTCAGTTCTATAAGTCAAAAGTTATAAAGTAGATTTTTGAAGAAAGATTCTATTTTTCTCATAGAAATTAGATTATAGTTGAGGAATGTATTCTTAACCAAAAAGTCCCATCAGTCTGTTTTTTGTTTGTCCCTTTTTTCTTTGTTTGTTTGTCTTGTTTCTTAAGTTTCACATATGATTGAAATAGGTGAAGGGGGTTAAGAGTACACATGAGCACTGAGTAGTGTATAGAATTGTTGAATCACTATATTGGACCCTTGAAACTAATATAACAATGTACGTTAATTACACTGGAATAAATAAATATCATGTCACCAAAATAATATCCTAAAAAGAGTTGTAACAACTATAAACTTCTATAATAACTTAGAATAGTACAATCATCCCCCATCTTAAACAATTATTAATATGCTATATACAAGACTCATTCAAAGGGCCCTTGTGTCCTAACTTTATGAAATAAATTTGACTTAAAACTAATATAACATAATAGAAGTTAGAACGTAATAGAATGGTCTTATCCACCATTAATGTTATCTTTTTTGAATTTAGATGGACTCTTTTTTTTACATAATTTGCTCAGAAATCTTTATATATACAAGGGAATCTATACAAAAGTATTCCTTCCTTTTTCTCCACAAAATTTTGTAAAGTTAATCAAATCATATAAATCACTCTACAATTCATAAGTTCATAAGCTGCCTCAAAGCACTTTTGTAGGTGCTTAATAAGATTGTTGCTGGAGCCAACAATGGAAATATTTCTATGGCGCGGCAGTGGCTGTGGGCAAGAATGGAGCATTTTAACATTAAGAGCTGACCCAATAGTCCTCTGATTCATATTTCTTACTTCTATAATTTATCCTGTGGTCCCCAACCTGAGTACCACAAAGATAGTCATGGGAAGTAAAGCAAACTACTCAGTGTGAAACATGGGGTGTCAGGAAGCACATAGAAGAGACACTTAATACGAACTTGGGAGTCAGGAAAACCCTCCAGGAGGAAATGATACCGTGGCTGACATCTAAGCCAAGACCTTAAGGACAAGTAGGAGTCAGTGGGACAAAATTTCTATCTGTTATAAGAACCTAATCTAGAATGCCTGAATCAAAAGACTAACTTGCTGTCCTTCACATTTCACAGGAATGCAGTATTTAAGGGCTGGCCAGGAGATGATATGCTATAATAGTTACGAATACTGTCAAGGTCAGACTTCCTGGGCTCAAATTCCTGTGTTCCCTCTCAATTGTAGTATAATCATGGGCAGGTATCTTTTCTCTGTGCCTCAGTGCAGTTCCCTTATCTATAAAATGTAATAAAAGATAATACCTACCTCACCGTAGCATTGTATGATTTAAGACAGATAAGATGTGTGTCAGAAGAGCATTTAAATAAGAATTAAACACAGGTACTAGCATACCTGGATGGAAGGATGTATATTCGGTTCTTCCTAAACCCATCATACAGAAATTAAAAATATTAAAATATATATTGTCTTAGCAAACTGAGATATCTCCTGGTATAACATAAGATGTTTTATATTCTCTCCAACATAATTAAAACATAATTAAAACTTCAAAAAATCTGTCTATCTATCTATCTATCTAGTAAGAGAGAGAGAGAAAGAGAGAGAGAGAGAGAGATCAACATGGTGTTGATCCACTAAAATGACAGCTTCTTTGTTAGAGATGTTCTCCTTTCTTATCTCCATCAAGTGGCCCATCAAACACCTGCACCCATCATTGTTTCTTATTGTTAGTCTACCTCTGGCAGTGAGGACTTCCTTACACCACAGGACTGTGTGGTCAGCGACAACACAACCCCATTAGCAGCCCAGAGCTTCTCTGTTGCTTGCTGGACTACTCTCTGATTTCCCTGTTCTTTTCTTGCATCCTGGGCACAGCTGAAATAAAACACAGAGCTCTACCAACCTGTCACGCCACATATTCACACAGCCCAACCTCAACAGGGCTCTTGCTGCTCTAAGCAATCTTTTTAGTAACCCCAACTCATTTCAATTCAGTACAATTTAACAAAAATGTACTATATGCAGAATACTTTGCTAGGGAATAAAGGATAAAGCTAAAATTAACCCAATCTCAAAGAACTTAGAATCTATCATGAGAGCAAAATACATGTGGCACATGCCTCAAAGGCAGGATGGGGAAAATGATAAAGGATTCCAAATCTTTTCTTCTCTCCTTCAGATCACCTCCTCAGGCTTCACCCTCAGCCAATAACCACAACCTATAGTTCACTGAGACTGTGGCTACTTGATATAAATCCTACAAAAACATTTTCCACCACCTCCATTTATTTCTAGTTTCTCATACCCATTAACTTTTATCTCCATTCTCTAAAAATTTTACTTTGATCTATCTCCTGCTGCATATAAGGTATCTTCCTCCCATATGTATCTCCTCCTTGGCCAATACCTTCAACATTTTCTTCTCTGCCTTCCAACATGCACATTACTCCTCTTCCAAAAAGAAATCTTTGGGCATACTTCCCAGTCTTTATTTTCACTCAACCCATTTCACTTCCAAACCTTTCCATATTCCATTTCACCCTACATCTACAAACTTTTTTCACCCATACTCTCAAAACTATTCCCTCAGGCATCACTAATGTCTTCATTATCAACAAAGTCAGTATCTTTTCCTTTATTCTCCCTTTACTTGATGTCTCTATAGTTTTGGATACAGACTATTATTCAATTCTTCTCAAAACTCTCTGCAGTTAGCTTGATGACACCACACAGGGATGGATTTGTTTTCAATTCTGCAACCAGTGCCTGCAAGTTTGTTTGATATTTCACATTCCTCCTAATCGTGAATTGCCTCCAAGGGCACTTCTAAGCCTCCAGTCTTCCCTTTCAATAGATTCCCATAAAGAACACATACAGTAACACCCCCTTATCTACAGGGGATATGTTTCAAGACCCTCAGTGGATGCCTGAAACCACAGACTGTACCAAAACCCATATACTATGCTTTTTTTATACATACATATGATAATACTTAATTTATAAATTAAGCACAGTAAGAGGTTAACAGCAATAACTAAAAATAAAACAGAACGATTATAACAATATATTGTAATAAAAGTTATGTAAATGTATTTTTCTCTCAAAATATCTTATTGTATTTTACTCACCATTCTTGTAAAGATGATAAAATGTCTAGGTAATGAGACGAAGTGAGATGAACAATGTAAAAACATTGTGACATACCATTAGGATACTACTGACCTTCTGACATATCATCAGAATCACCTGCTTGCAGACTGGAGTTAACAATAGGTAACTAAAACCGTGGAAAAGAGTGGACTACTGTCCATTCTCATGGCCAACCTCTGGACTGATGACTCCTGAATCCCCCATCCCCAGGGCTGTTGTCTCACAAACGCTGCCCCATCTACAACAATCTACTGACCAGAGCAGAAGCTCTGAGATTAGACTACTTTTGACCCATCTTCCTGCACTGCTACTTTACTAGCAGTGTGTGATTGGAAATGATATTTAATCTCTTGATTCCTCAGTTTATTCATCTTTAAATGGAAGGGAATTATAATATCTATCTTATAACATGGCTGTCAAGACTTAATGAGGTTATCCATGAACAGACAATACTTTGGTCGGTGCATAATATGCTCTTAATAAATATTAGCTCTAACAACATCAATAGCAAATTAATAAAAGTCCAGATTTAAAATTCCACGACTGTTAATAAAAACTACATGGTCAACTAAAACAAAAGTCTTCATGATCAAATAAAGACCTCTCCAAGAGTACTGTTTTCTAAAATCCCTATAGTCATTTAGATTCAAACCTTAGCTTTACCCTTGATCAACATTATTTTTCATATGCACATATAGAAACCAAGTTGTATTTTCTTCAGTGATTCTCCTTTTTGCTCCTGAGTGTTCATTGGTACTTCTAACATTCACCAAGGCCTACACCTCCCCACCCATATTAAAGATCTCAATATAGAATGAACTTTGTAGAGGGAGTAGCATCACGCCAGAATAGACAACTTGCTTTATAACCAGCTTTTATAAGATACTAAATAAGTCTCTTAGCTTTAGTCTTCAGTTTCTTCATGTATTAACTCAAGGAAGCTGTGTTGTATTTTCTTTAAACAAGTTTTAGAATTTAATAATTCTCTGAAAGACTGTTGTCTTGTTTAAAAAATACATGTACCATGTGGTCAGAAAGAATAAAACAGAAGTCACATTATTAAGGAACTGAGATATGGGACAAGAAAAAAGTTTCTAGGAAATTAGAAAAAAAAAAACAATGTTTCATCACATGGATACTGAGATTAAGCAGGGCCGCTGATAGTGACCTCTTTGACTCAAATACAAGGAACAATGTTCTAAAGTAAAGTAGACTCGGAAGTAAGATTTCCTTGAAATAAGACCATTTAAAAATTCCGAGTGAGGATTCCTAACATTCTCCTGATAGTAAAATGATTGCTTCCTCAGTCTCCACAGACTGAAGGTTGGTGAAACAATCCAAGAATGGGACATTAGGATCTGCAATTTTAGAGGTCGAACAATGTGGCTATGGGAGTGGCTGGTGGATGAGAGTTTAGGAAATGTTACTGAAGAGAAGGAGAGGAAGCAACAGGGAGGCTGGGCTGAACGGGTCCCTTGTGTGTTCCTTCAGGTAATCTGAGATATGCAGAACTTGTGTTTATAGGAAAACTGTGATCCAAGTGCCTAAAAAGGACTTAACTTCATGTCAGTAAACAAAAAGCAGGAGTAGAGGGCAACCCTGCTCCTACATATGGCACAACCTGACTAAGGGCAAACATGGCGGAGAAGTAGGGGGATCCATACTTCCCGTGTCTCTCAAACAAAGAAGTGCAGAAGCCAAAGGACTTTGAACACCAGAGCCTTGGAGGAAAAGAGACTGAATCTAGTAGGAAGAAAATGGGGAAGCTAGAAAAAAGATAGGTGGGTAACTGTAAACTTGGGGAGATAAAAGGCCACGTGGGCACAGAGGGGAGGAACCCCCTTCTGCAGAGAGACAAAGGAAAGAGAAAGAGTGGCTAGGGAAGTGTAGGACTGTATCTGGACAGGGGAAAGACCTCGGACTAAGACTGAGAGGGATCTGATCTCTAACTGCAGGGCTTTCTTAGGACTGGAGCCAGCTCCCTATTCGCGCACTAGGGAGGAGGGGAGCCAGAGGCCTGGGTGTGGTGGTAGGTCAGGGGCTCAGTCTGCAGCTGAAGAAAGTGGTTCCCTCCCCGGAGGGCTGTGTAATACACAGAACCTGCCTGCGACCGCCACCCCCACGCGCAGTGGCTGGGCCTTGAGGGCACAGCCTGCAGGAGGAAAAGAAGGCTGTCTACCTGGAGTGCTATGGGAAAAGACAAAGGCTGCCTGCATCCACCACCCTGGGGGCTCCCGGTGAGGGTGGCTCTCAGTCTGCAGTAGGAGAAGGCAGTCTTCCCTGTAGTGCATTGGCACAGACAAAGCCAACCGGGACCACGTATCCGGCTGCACTGAGAGGCGCTTCCCCAGTGCCCAAGTGCACAGAGTGGGACTTTGAATCCTAGCCAAGTGTGGGGGCAGGGGAGTTGGTGGAGGAGTTGGTGGAGCACCCAGGGCACACTGAGGACAACTCAAATGGAGTCCACCAGTCCGGCTCCATGGAGAAGAGACTGGGGGATCACCGTTACCCTCCCCCCCCACCACCAAGGCGGGGCCTCAGGTATCACTCCTGGGGACCATAGTGGAGGTGGGTCCAGATTACACCAAACCACGCACCTTTGCAATGGGTAACTGCATATCCACCGGAGCAGCACAGACCCTGCAGAAAGCTCCTCCCGACAAGCGCTGCAGCATTGCCTGCCTGGATTAACTCTAGGTCAATTCTGGATATATAGATATATTCACGCCCCCGTTTCTCCTCCTTATCTCTTCCCTCCCCTAGGCTGGTTACTCTGGTTATTAGTCTGTCTAAACAGACATATTTAATCCATTGTCTTGATACATGTTCTACACCTCCCTCTTTACACTCCTTTCTCTCTCTCTGGAATAATCAAGCCATATAGTTTTTCTCTCTAGGTAACTTTATCTTCGTTTTGTTTTCCCCGCCTCCTTCTTCATTTTCCTTTCTCTCTGTCTGGATTAAGCCTATTAGTCTCTCTGCCTACTCAATGTTTATTTTTTTCTTCTCCCTGCCCCCCCCCCGTCATTTCTCTCTTTGTATGTGCTCTTCCATTAGCACCGCCTTCAACTTCTTCTTTATTTGTAGTCAGTGTTTTGGGTTTTTTCGTCTTTAGTCTATAGTTTTTTGTTCTTGTGTATTTGTTTGTGTTATTTGTGTGTTTGTGTGTTTTTGTCTCGTTTGTCTATCTGTTTTCCTTTACAGGGCTACTCCAAGGAACAAATCAAAGCACACCTGGTGGAGGGTCGAAAATATCATTACGAGTAGGGTAATAAAATAACCAAAGTCACAACAACAGAGAGCAAGTAACAATTTCTGAAAAAACACCTCCTGAAGGGCCAGGCCCTGGACAGTGTATGACGCTCCTTTAATATAGCAGTGCTCAGAGGTGCAGAGCACACAACAAGCTTTTAAAATGGATAATGGACAGAAAACTAGACAAAATGATGAAATGGAAGAATTCTCCTCAAAAGAAATTCCAGGAAGTAGTGACAGCTAACGAATTGATCACAACCTATTTAAGCAATAAAACTGAACAAGAATTTAGAATAATAGTCATAAAATTAACTTCTGGGCTTGAAAAAAGCATAGAGGACAGCAGAGAATCTATTGCTACAAAGATCAGGAGACTAAAAAATTGCCATGATGAATTTAAAAAAATGCTATAAAGGAGGTGCAGAATAAAACAGAGGCGGCCACAGTGCCGACTGAAGAGGCAAAGGAGAGAATAGATGAATTGGAAGATAAAATTATGGAAAAAGAGGAAGCTGAGAAAAAGAGAGATAAAAACATCCAGGAGTACAAGGGGAGAATTAGAGAACTAAGTAATGCAGTCAAATGGAACAACATCCATTTCATAGGAATTCCAGAAGAAGAGAGAAAGAGAGGGGCTGAAGGTGTACCTGAACAAATCATAGCTGAGAACTTCCCCGATCTGGGGAAGGAAACAGGCACTGAAATCCAAGACGCACAGAGAACTCCCTTCAGACGTAACTTGAATCGATCTTCTGCACAATATATCATAGTGAAACTGGCAAAATACAAGGATAAAGAGAGAATTCTGAAAGCAGCTAGGGATAAACGGGTCTTAACATACAAAGGTACACACATAGGGTAGAAGCAGACCTATCTACTGAAACTTGGCAGGCCAGAAGGGAATGGCAGGAAATTGTCAATGTGATGAACAGAAAAAAATATGCAGCTGGGAATCCTTTACCCATCAAGTCTATCATTCAAAATAGAAGCAGAGACAAAGGTTTTCCCAAACAAACAAAAACTAAACGAATTCATCACCACTAAACCAGCCCTATAAGAGATCCTAAGGGGGACTCTGTGAGTGAAATGTTGCAAGGACCACAAAGTACCAGAGACACCACTACAAGCATGAAACCTACAGATATCACAATGACTCTAAACCCATATCTTTCAATAATAACACTGAATGTAAATGGACTAAATGCTCCAACCAAAAGACATAGGGTATCAGAATGGATAAAAAAACAAGACACATCTATTTTCTGTCCACAAGAGACTCATTTTAGACCTGAGGACACCTTCAGATTTAAAGTGAGGGGATGGAGAACTATCTATCATGCTACTGGAAGTCAAAGAAAGCTGGAGTAGCCATACTTATATCAGACAAACTAGATTTTAAATTAAAGGTTGTAACGAGATGAAGAAGGGCATTATATAATAATTACAGGGTCTATCCATCAGGAAGAGCTAAAAATTATAAATGTCTATGCACCAAATTCGAAAGCACCCAAATACATAAAACAATTAATCAGAAACATAAGCAACCTTATTGATAAGAATGTGATAATTGCAGGGGACTTTAATACTCCACATACAACAATGGATACATCATCTAGACAGAGAATCAATAAAGAAACAAGGTCCCTGAATGACACAGTGGATCAGATGGACTTGACAGATATATTTAGAACTCTGCTTTCCAAAGCAACAGAATATACTTTCTTCTCGAGTGCACATGGAACATTCTCCAAGACACATCACATACTGGGTCACAAAACAGCCCTTCAGAAGTATAAAAGAATTGAAATCATACCATGAACACTCTCAGATCACAATGCTATGAAACTTGAAATCAACCACAGGAAAAAGTCTGGAAAAGCTCCAAAAGCATTAGAGAAGAAATTAAAAAATATATGGAAACAAATGAAAATGAAAACACGACAATTCAAATGCTTTGAGATGCAGCAAAGGCAGTTCTGAGAGGAAAATACATTGCAATCCATGCCTATCTCAAGAAAAATCCCAAATACAAAATCTAACAGCACACCTAACGGAACTAGAAGCAGAACAGCATAGACACCCCAAACCCAGCAGAAGAAGAGAAATAATAAATATCAGAGCAGAAATAAGCAATATAGAATCTAAAAAAATAGTAGAGCAGATCAATGAAACCAAGAGTTGGTTTTTTGAAAAAATAAACAAAATTGATAAACCTCTAGCCAGGCTTCTCAAAAAGAAAAGGAGACAACCCAAATAGATAAAATCATGAATGAAAATGGAATTATTACAACCAATCCCTCAGAAATACAAGCAATTATCAGGGGACACTATGAAAAATTATATGCCAACAAACTGGACAACCTGGAAAAAATGGACAAATTCCTAAACACCCACACACTTCCAAAACTCAAATAGGAAGAAATAGAAAATTTGAACAGACCCATAACCAGTGAAGAAATTGAATCAGTTATCAAAAATCTCCCAACAAATAAGAGTCCAGGACCAGATGGCTTCCCTGGGGAATTATACCAGACATTTAAAGCAGAGATAATACCTATTCTTCTCAAGCTGTTCCAAAAAATAGAAAGGTAAGGAAAACTTCCAGACTCATTCTATGAAGCCACCATTACTTTGATTCCTAAACCAGAGACCCATCAAAAAAAGAGAACTATAGGCCAATATCCCTGATGAATCTGGATGCAAAAATTCTCAACAAGATACTAGCAAATCGAATTCAACAGCATATAAAAAGAATTATTCACCATGATCAAGTGGGATTCATTCCTGGGCTGCAGGGCTGGTTCAATATTCGCAAATCAATCAGTGTGATACATCACATTAATAAAAGAAAAGATAAGAACCATATGATTCTGTCAATCGATGCAGAAAAAGCATTTGACAAAATTCAGCATCCTTTCTTAATAAAAACCCTCGAGAAAGTCGGGATAGAAGGAACATATAGAAGGAACATATTCTGGATATATAGAAATAAAAAGACTGTTACTGCGATAATACTAGATTTCAGAAGCTAAAAATAAAACCCATACCTAATAATAAGAATATATAACAAGACTTTGTTTCAGGGCACATTATCATATTCAAGGAAAAATGCTTTATACAAAATAATTACAAATCAAAATAAATCAGAAGTTCACCTTTATCCTGCAAAAAAGATTTATTTAGTGTTTTAAATAAATAAGAACTTAAGGTATATGTTTTATATCCAATATCTGTAGTTCTTCCTCTAATTTTATAGTTTTTTTCATAAGCCATAAAGATCTGTTCCAAGTATCAATGACATCAAAGATGCATTAGTTTTTTATTGTTGTATAATAAATTATCACAAATTCAGCAGCTAAAAGCTCACTAATACATATTATCTCATAGTTTCCATGAATGTGGAATCCAGGAGTAGCCCGATTGGGTCTTCTGCTTGGGATCTCACAAGGCTGCAATCAAGATGTCAGCTAGGATGTGTTTTCATCTGGAGGCTCAACTGGGGAATTCACTTCCAAGCTCTTTCAGGTTGTTGGAAAAATTCCTTTTCCTGCAACTGCATGTGTAAGACCCTTTCAGATGCTACCTACAGTTCCCTGCTGCGTGTCCCTCTCCATAGAGAGTTCACATTATAGCAGTTTGCCTCTAGAAAGCCAGTAAGCAAGTTTCTCACTCTACTCTGCTAAGATAGAGTCTCATATATAATGTTATGTAACAAGAGACTGACATCTAATCATTTTTCCATATTCTATTATTTTTTAATGTTTATTTATTTTTGAGAGAGAGAGAAAGAGAGAGCATGAGCAGGGGAGGGGCAGAGAGAGAGGGAGACACAGATTCCAAAGCAGGCCCCACACTCCAGTTGTCAGCACAGAGCCCAATGCGGGGCTTGAACCCACAAACTGTGGGATCATGACCTGAGCCAAAGTCAGATGCTTAACCAGCTGAGCCACCCAGGTACCCCATATTCTATAATTTAGAAGCTAGTCCCAGGTTCTGCCCACACTGAAGGGGCAAACAGAGCGTGGAATCAAAAGAGCATGACTCTGTGAGGGCTACCTTATGGTGTGTCCCTCACAAAAGACAAACTGACCTAACCAATTTCCTTCTGAAAAATATTTTTAGTGAGTAGTAATTTAAATGTTTTTTTTTTTTACTTTTAAGCTTTAAATATTTTTATCTCAAAGAATTCTGAAAGCAATCTATAATAATATCTAAAAAATTTTACATGTATTAATATTCATATGATCAGGCAATTCCCTAGAACATGTCTGACCCAAAGCTACTGTTTTGAATATGAATTTTTAAAAGTAATCTTCGATTAGTTCTATTTTGTTTGGCTTTCATTATGAATATGAGAGATATTCAGATTATGTAAACTAATACTTATGCCTGCTTTATTATTTAAAAACCTACTACACAAATGCATAGGTCAATGGAACATAATAGAGTCCAGAAACACACTCATGTGTGTATGGAAATATGATATATGACAAAGGTGATGTTAAAAATTTTAGTGAGGAACTATGGGCTATTCAATAGATGATGCTACAGCAGTAAAATTCTACATACAAAAAATAATAAATCTCATACTTTCCTGTACAGTTGAAATGTTTTACAGTTATAAAACAAAAAATATTCTACCTCATTATTAAAGTATGCATGTACACACACAAACAAATCTATTCTGACTTGATTAAAACCTAAATGCACTCAGACCAACTTTAAAATATTTAGCACAAGCCATAAAATAAAATATTGATAAATCTCACTAATTTTTTTCAAAATTGTTTTTTTTTTATTTTTAATGTTTATTTTTGAAGAAGGGAGAGACAGAAGAGAAAGAATGAGCGGGGGAGGGGAAGAGAGGGAGACACAGAACCCAAGTGGGCTCCAGGCTCTGAGCTATCATCACAGGGCCGGATGTGTGGCTCAAACTCATGAGCCATGCGATCATGATCTGAGACAAAGTCAGAGGCTTAACTGACTGAACCACCCAGGAACCCCAAGTCTTCCTAATTTTTTAAAAATCTGTTCAACAAAAGATATAAAAAACAAACTTGGGAGAAAATATTTGCAAAGCACAGTAGGATTACTCTCTAAAATAACATAAATAAGTACCACCAATCAATAAGAAAATAGAGACCTAATAGAAAATAGGTAAAGATAGGGCATCTGGGTGTCTCAGTCAGTTAAGCATTGGACTCTGATCTTGGCTCAAGTCATGATCTCAGGGTTTGTGAGATCAAGCCCTGAGTCGTGTTCTGTGCTGACAGCACCAAGCCTGCCTGGAATTCTCTCTCTGCTCCTCCCCTACTTGTGCTCTCTCTCTCTCTCTCTCTCTCTCTCTCTCTCTCATAAAATAAATAAATAAACATTTTTAAAAGAATAGGTAAGGAAAGCAATTTACAGAAACGGAAACAAGCATGACAAATAAATGTGAAAAGATGCTCTACTTCATTAGTAGTCTGAGAAGGGAAAATATTAATAATAATAATAATAATAATAATAATGTACTATTTTACATCCATCAGACTAGCAAAAATCAAACTGACAATATGCCATCCCTTATGCTGTAAATAGAACCACCTTAGAGAATTATGTGACCATACCAAATAAGGTTGAAATTATTTGTACTCTTTATTCATAATAATTCCAGTTTAATGTATACACCCTGGAGAAACTCTTATATTCATGCACTGCAAGAACAGTCAAGAAATATTAATTGTTTGTAATATTATGCTGTAATTAAAACTAGTAATAAACCTTTAGTAATATTATGTAGCAGATAGCTTTACATTCACCATCATGGATAAATCTCAAAAACAGAATGCTGAGCAAAAAAAGAAAATAATAAAATGTAATAGTGAAAAACTGCAAGTTGCAAATGTCTACCAAGGCAGAACAGATAAACTGTGCTACAGTCACAATCATACAGTAATTAAATTTAATTAGAGAAAATACATAACCATAGATAAATCTTAAAAACATATTGACTCCTAAAAGCAAGAAATCAAATAGTATGTTCAGCATGAGATCATTTATATAAAGATTGAAAACATGCAAAACCATATCATATGTTGTTTCTAGAATAACAATATAAAAATATGCATGTGAATAATGAACACTAACTCAGAATAGAGGTATAATCTGGAAAACAAGGGAAAATGTGACCAGAGAATGATACACTGGGATCTCCAAATATAGCAGTAATTGGTAATTTCTGTAATTTGTAGTTTCTGTGATTTCTGAAATATGTTGTATTCCTTTTAGTTTGTTTGAAATATTTCAAAATAATTTTTAGAAGAATAAAACTGCCAGATCTTTCCCCGGTATTGCTTTTCAGTTCCCTTTTTGTCCTTTGTCCTTTCTAATATACTTTATTGCTCTTTCTTTCCTAATTTTTAGTGTTGAAAATAGTGAATAACCTTTGGCTTTCAAGGGCACTTGGGTGGGGATATTTAATATTTAGGGTAAAGACATTCTAAAATTTTTTTTTTTTTTCCAACGTTTATTTTATTTTTGGGACAGAGAGAGACAGAGCATGAACGGGGGAGGGGCAGAGAGAGAAGGAGACACAGAATCGGAAACAGGCTCCAGGCTCTGAGCCATCAGCCCAGAGCCTGACGCGGGGCTCGAACTCACAGACCGTGAGATCGTGACCTGGCTGAAGTCGGACGCTTAACCGACTGCGCCACCCAGGCGCCCCTAGGGTAAAGACATTCTAAGTGAAGATGTTTTTACTTCAGTAAATGTTTATCAAATGGCAAGTTCCATAAAGGAGAGATAATCTCTTGTTATTCTTTCCCTTTTGTCCCAATATATGGCAACAGGTCTACATATGCACAACATGTGCACTGTAAGTGTTTGTTTTTACGTATCTTGGAAAACAAAATCAGCACTTCAGAACTTAAAGTATCCATATCTTCATGGTCATGTTGTTTTTAAAAAATATTTAATTATTTTACCATCAAAAATAAACATAAATGGCCTACTGATTTTCATCTGCTCTTTCCTATACACAGTAGACTTACTATATTCACAGGAAAGAGAACATTACTGAAAACAATGTCTGGCTAGCATGGTTTTAAAACTACAGAACAATTCTTTTACTGATATTTACACATAACTGAATATTTATCTAGTAATGATATACATACATACACTGAATGTACATGTAATTATATACTTCAAATTTTCATATTTTGATAGAACAGTGATAATGGCCCATTCATTTTTGTCCACAAATGAGCCTGAAAAAAGAGAGATAGCAAAGCAACTCCAAAGATAACCCCAAAGATGAATGATTTTTGGTGAGTCGGATTTGAGTAACACAAGGAACCATCAGGGCAGGGAATAGTCCAGGAGACACCACCATCCAGTATGCTTGCGGTAGACAGCCTTTAAGATAGTCCCAAAGATCCCTGACTCCTGATATTTACATCCTTGAGTAGTTCCTTCCTGTTATACACTGAATTTTGACTCCTCAAAATTCTTATAGTGAAGCCCTAACCCCCAATGTGACTGTATTTGGAAATAGGGCCTTTAAGGAGGTAAGGTTAAATGAGGTCATAAGGGTAGGGCTTAATCCAACAGAACTAGTGTCCTTCTAAGAAGAGGAAGAGACATCAGATCTCTCTCTCTCTCTCTCTCTCTCTCTCTCTCTCTGCATGCACATGAAGGCCATGTAACACAGCAAGAAGGTGGCAAGCCAGGAAGTGAAACGTCACCAAAAACAGAATTTTCCAGGACCTTGATCTTGGATTTCTAGCCTCTATAATGTGAAAAAATAAATTTCTGTTAAGTCACCAAGTTTGCAATGTTCTGTTATGGCAGTCTGAGCTGACTAACACACTTTCCTCATTGTATCACATTTGGCCTGTGAGATCAATAAAAGATGGCAAAAGCGATGGTATTTCACTTCTAAGATTAGGTTATAAGACACTATGGCTTTCTGCCTCTCTTTCTCTGGTCACTCACCCTGGGGGAAGTCAGCTGAAATACAATAAGGAACCTTATGAAGAAGTCCGGGCGTCTAGAAAATGAAGTCTACTGCCAACAGTCACATGAGTAAACTTGGAAGCAGATCCTCCAGTCCCACTTAAGCCTTCACATGACTAAACCCCTGGCTGATAGCTTGACTACAACCTCATGAAGGACCCTGAGACAGAATCACCCATCTGAGTTGTTTCTGGATTCCTGACCCTCAGAAACTGTGCTAAATCATAAATGTTCATTGTTTTAAGCCGTAGATATGGTCTGAAGGTTTGTGTCCCTCCAAAATTCGTATGTTGAAATCCTAAACCCCAATATGATAAATGGGGGGTAGGTTAGGAAGTGATTAGATCACAAAGCCAGAACCCACTAAAGGAATGAGATTAGTGCTATTCTGAAAGAGGCCACACAGAGCTCCCTAGCTTCTTCCACGATGTGAAGATACAGTGAAAATTTTGTGACCTGGGAAAGGTCCCTCGCCCCGACCTTGGACTTCCAGCTTCCAGAAATGTAAGAAATAAATTTCTGTTGCTTATAAGCCTTATAAGGCTGTTATAGCAGCCAAAATGGACTAAGTTAATTTAGGATAATTTTTTACTAAGCAATAACATACCACTTTATTCAAAACCAGCTTAAAAGTCTGCTTCTAGGGGCACCTGGGTGCCTCAGTCGGTTAAGTGTCTGACTTTGGCTCTGGTCATGATCTCGCAGTTCATGGTTCAAGCCCCAGGTCAAGCTCTGTGCTAACAGCTTGGACCCTGGCACCTGCTTCAGATTCTCTGTCTCCCTCTTTCTCTCTGCTTCTCCCCCATTTGCACTCTCTCTCAAAACAAATAAATAAACATTTAAAAAATGTCTGCAGCTAAATTTATCTATTTGATATGATGCCTATCATTTTATTCCATGATGATTAATAATTACTGTCTTCACTATAATCCTTCATAATCATCAACCAATCAGATGGAAACACAACCATAAGGAGTTGAATCAGTGGTATTTAGTTTTACACAAGCCCTGATTTTAAGAAAGACTGACATCTTAAGTTTTAGTTATCTTCTATCTACCAATAGTCCAATATTATAGATGAAAACTGTTTTAAGTGATCCTCCGTTGTGATTCAAATCTCATTCATTATCCCAAAGTTTAAGAAACATCTTACATCCTCCCCTTAATTCTATTTTAACTATATTTAAGACATCAGAAGATACTAGATCTTCCTTTTTTTCTTTTTCTTTTCTTTTGTAATATAGTTAAGTTCATTTCTTACTGTTAAACAGACTTTTAGCCATATTGAAAATTGTTTCCCAGTAATAATGGGTTTTCACTGAAATGTTTCATTTTTTTTCTTTTCTCCTACTCATCAGCTATTCTTCTGTTTCCTTTCCTCCAGCTGCTTATGTTATTACATGTTTAATTTTCCTTTTCTCTTGTTGATCTTCTTCCCCTCTGACGTTTTCCTCATAGCAACAAACCCATTTGATTGCATGGGTTTTAAATAAGAGCCATATTTTTCTTACTGTATTTATGGATTTTGCCTTTTCATCATGACCTTCTGAAATGACTTATGTACTCTTGAACTCTACTTGAGAGATAATTGCAGAAACTTTGGGGAAAGGGATTGTTATTTCAGGGATATGAGTGCAGCAGTATGGATAAAAGGATGCATACATCCTCAATAATGTGCCTTCTAATGTCATTCTTCAGAAGAAATGGCTATCTGTAATATGTTTTTATCAATACTGCAAAGTTAGGGTACAAAGGGGTTTCCAAGTAGGTGAAGCCAACTGGATGTCAGCCACTGTGTAAAGAGCCTTTGGAGATTTTGGTGGTAGAAATTAAGAAGCAAGGCCACACCAATTCTGAGAACATTAACTGATCAAGACGATCTAAGTGGTTAAAGGTCTACTATGTAAGTAAAAACCAAATTATATACTCATTTTAAAAACCCTCGGTGTTCTTAAATATCTTTTACTATGGCAGACTGCCATATTTAGATATTAATATTAATTTAGATATTAATATTAATATTAATATTAATATTAATATTAATATTAATATTATGAGCCTGAGTTTCCTTGGTTGTAAAGTGGGAATAATAATAACTCCCTTAAAGAGTGGTGATAATGATTAAATGAGACAATGCAGGTGTGGCACATGGAAACTGCTCAATTAATGGCGGCTCCTTTAAATTCCTCAAATCAGTGGTGAAAAGGAGAGCAGCTTGAGTAAGAAAAAAGTATTAGATTTCCCTCAGATGACATGAGCAGAATGTATTTTTCTCCCATTAATTCTCGGATCTTAAGCCGACCATGAAGTGTTTGTGCTAAATTGCTGTTCACCATGTTTTTTATTATATAATGTTTAACACAGTGACATCTATAAAATCATTTAGATGGGGGAGACTGACATATACATAGGTAACGAGTACAGAAGGTGAATCAAATATAAAGTGCTATGTGAACCCCTTATCAGATACATCTTTGCATGTATCTTCTACATTCAGTAGGTTGGCTTTATGTTTTGTTGATGGTTTCCTTCACTGTGCAGAGGCTTTTTCTTTTGGTTAATTTCCAAAATATATAAAGAATTGTATTTCGGGGCGCCTGGGTGGCGCAGTCGGTTAAGCGTCCGACTTCAGCCAGGTCACGATCTCGCGGTCCGTGAGTTCGAGCCCCGCGTCGGGCTCTGGGCTGATGGCTCAGAGCCTGGAGCCTGCTTCCGATTCTGTGTCTCCCTCTCTCTCTGCCCCTCCCCCGTTCATGCTCTGTCTCTCTCTGTCTCAAAAATAAATAAATGTTAAAAAAAAAATTTTTAAAAAGAATTGTATTTCAACAGCAAAAAAATAACAGTAATAATAACCTGAATAAAATGAGCAGAGGGTCTGATAGACATTTTTCCAAAGAAGATATAACACAAATGGCCAACAGATACATAAAAAGATGCTCAACATCACTGATAATAAGGGAGATGCAAATCAAAACCACAATTAGATTTCACTTTATATCTGTCAAAATGACTAGAATAAAAAGCACAAGAAATAATGTGTTGGTGAGGATGTGCAGAAAAAGGAACACTTGTGCACTATCGGTGGGAATGCAAATTGGTACAGCCACTGTGGAAAACAGTATGGGGGTTTCTCAAAAGATTAAAAATAGAAATACCATATGATTCAATAATTCCACTACTGGGTTTTTAACCAAAGAAAATGAAAACACTAATTTGAAAAGATGTATGCGTCCCTATGTTTATTGCAACATTATTTACAATAGCCACAATATGGAAGCAACCCAAGTGTCCATCCATAAATGAATGGATAAAGAAGATATTCAGTGGAATATTACTCAGCCATAAAATAGAAAGATATCTTGCCATTTGCAACAACATAAATGCACCTAGAGGATATAAGGCTAAGTGAAATAAGTCAATCAGAGAAAGACAAATACTATATGATTTTACTCATATATATGAAATTTAGGAAAACAAATGAACAAACATAGAGAAAAAGAGACAAAAACACAGGCTCTTAAATATAGAGAACAAACTGGTGGTTGCCAGAAGGGAGGTGGCAGGGGGCGGGGGGGGAAGAGTGAAACAGATAAAGGAGATTAAGAGTACACTGACTTTGATGAGCACTGAGAAATGTATAGAATTGTTAAATCTTTATATCATACACCTGAAACTAATATAATACTGTATGGCAGTTATACTTGAATAAAAAACAAAAATAAAAGATAAAAAGTGTTATATGAATACTGAAAATGGATTGACTATGTGACTTAGGTTGGGGTGGACGGCATCAAAGAAGGTTCAACAATGGACATTTGAATTTGGTCTTTAATGAAGAGTAGAGGAATTCATTCAGTGGACAAGGGATAGTGGCAGGGATAACATTTGTAAAGGCCCCTAGGCCTGAAACACCAAGGCATATGTCAGTGGTGCCCAAAATTGCCTGCAATTGAAATCACTTTGGGAGCTTAAAATAAAGAGATGCCTGGGGGCGCCTGGGTGGCTCAGTCGGTTAAGCGTCCGACTTTGGCTCAGGTCACGATCTCGCGGTCCGTGAGTTCGAGCCCCGCGTCGGGCTCTGGGCTGATGGCTCGGAGCCTGGAGCCTGTTTCCGATTCTGTGTCTCCCTCTCTCTCTGCCCCTCCCCTGTTTATGCTCTGTCTCTCTGCCTGTGTCCCATCCTTAGAGATTGAGATTTAATTGCCTGAGTTGGCCTGGGTTTTGAGATGTTTAAAGGACCCCGAAATGATTTCAATATGCATACAAGTTTGGGAACCATTGCATATTAATTTTCTATAGTTGTATATGCTTGAGTATAGGAAAAATAGTGAAAGATGAACCTGAAATGCCATGTCATAGAATTTGAACTTTGTACTCTAGCCTTCACATTGTTTGATTATAAGTCCTATAATTTAAAATTTTGGTGTGCACCCTAAAATGTATGATGCATTTGATTCATTAATATATATTATTATATAATATGTAAAATATTTAATGTACAATATATATTATACACAAAAAGTACAAATAAAAAATTATTAGCAAAAGAATAAGACAGTATTTTAAGTATTTTATGTACTAATGGTTAAAAAATCTTTCTTCTCTCAATAAATTATCTTTAAAATATTATTTATTTTTGCCTAAGCAATAAAAGAGGATACGCTTCATTATTTGTGACAATCTTTGTTTGATATTCCTAGAGATTCATAGTCTCCTTTTTTTGCAGATGTTTCATAACTTAGTTTTAAGGATTTTTATACCTAAAGCCAAACCTCTCCAAAAAATGTAGATACAAATGGAAGAAATGCATCATTGGCTGAACATACTAAGTCATCTTTTCAATCTTCAAGCCCACAACAAATTATTTAAGAATTTTTGTTACAAAAAAAGAACATTTGTTAATATTTGGCTAGGAAATCATTTGATCATACAAATTTTATCAGAGAGCATTAATTTTTTTAATAAATAAGCTCAAAACACACTGGGACTTGCATTTTGGAATATTTTTAAACAAGCTAAAAAAAATACATTTTTGTGCTTGTAAGTGTGTTTTGAAATGACAGGCAGAGGACAGTTTCCATGAGATAGAAAAGATGAGAATCTCGCTCTTTGGGTAAAAGAGACATGTTCATTGAGATTTAACACAGACCTAGTGAACATGATTAAGCTCATAAGTGCCAGACACCCCGTGAACCTCGCACGTCCCTCATTTTCTTTTTGCAACAACCCTGTGTGCTACACATCTCCATCTCATTGTCACGCCGGAGGAAATATTAGCTCACAGCAAGGTAGTAACTACAGTACTAACAATGCGGCAGAAAGGTTTGGAACTGGACAAATGAGGAGTGCAAAAACGTTTGCAAAGGCTACTGAGAGACCATGAGAAGTGAAGAACATTTTCCTGAGCAGTGCTCAGATGTGTTTAGACAGCATGAACTTGTGGTGAGAGGTATTTAGCATATTTTGTGACTTTCTTCCACCTGTTGACAATTCAAGAGTTAGAGAGAAATTAGACAGAGGGGATAGAGAAATCAAGAGACTAGAAAATTCCAGGATATTGGCAAAGGAGCTTTTGTAATAGTTTTCTCAATGGTGTGGGTTTTACAGGTAAGGGACTCAAGGAAGGCTCTGTGCTGAAATGGAAGAAGGGAAGCAGAGGATACAGCGAGGGCTCAGCGTGTGATGGGAAATATAAAAGATGAAATACAAGGTGGTTGGATGCTGTAGGAAGCAAAATCACAGGTTTTCTTATTCAGTAGACCTGAGGCTGAGTCCTGACTTGGCCAGTTGTTTTGTGACCTTAGAAAATTACATAACTTCATCTACAAAATGGGAGTTACAATAACACAGCCTTACTGAGTTGCACAGTTTTTACAGAAAGAGCTTGACAGGTATAACTGCTCAGATATACAGAAGGAGCTCAATAAATGATAGGTGCTATTGTTATTATTATCATTATTAGTCCTGAATTTTCAGAGACAGAAAGACTTGAAGATGATAGCCAAAGTGTGGCAGGGCAAATGGATGGCCAAAGTTGGTGGAGATAAAGGTTCTTTGAAGGGAAAAATTTTAAGAGCTAGGAAGATAAAATACATATTGATAGATTGAGATAAATTCTACGAAGAAATAAACACGATGATGTGATAAAGAGTGTGAGGGTTGAATAGTGAAGGGGCATTGAAAGTTGCCAAGAATGGTGGCAAAAAAGAAAAAGATTTTTTTCCAGATTTTTTCCATAAATTACATCATTTCTTACAGAGTATAATAACATAACCAGTGTGATAGGTTAGAAAAATGAAAAAAAAAACCAGATCATGTCATACCCCATTTAAATACTTTTCTTTTCCCTGAAAATCAAATCAAATCCAAACTCTTCACCAGGTCTACAAGGCTCGGATCTCCATCCTCAGCACTACTGCTCACCCACTAGCTCTTTCTGCTCTAGCCAAATCTTCAGTTTTTCTGTTTTCAGAATAAACGAAGCTCTTTCTTGCCTTAGGCTCTTTGCTAATCTCTCTGCCCAGAACACATTTTCACTCCCACCATCTGCCTCTGGCTCCCACATCCTATTGTGTTCTTGCATCACTAACAATTTATCAGTTAAGATCTCACCTTCTTAAGGAACCTTTCCTAACCATACTATCTAAAGCAGCACCTCCCTCTCCAGTTACTCTGGATTCCATCTCCCTTTTAACTCCTTCATAGGACATATCACAGTCTGTGAGCATGTTAATTTTTACCCTCCAACTAGCAGGAGAATTATAGGAGGATATGTACTTTGCTGCTGTTTTCATTATTGAAGCCACAGCACTGGTAGCATCTGGTAAATGATAACATTCAATAAGTATTGCCACTTGAATATATGAATGATGAAAATACAAGAAATGAAATCTTCATTTGTAATATCAGTGAATAAAACATTTGGTCCTCATTCTCCCAACCCCCAAAGCCAGGCAACTTCACAGACCCTTTGGAACATTATTTTAAAACTGTAATGGTCTTTCATTGAATGGTGATTTTCCAGGTAATATAATTTTCTTCTCACAAATATAGCTTCCACATCTCTGCTGCTCTAGAAAATTCTAGAAAAACAAAACCAGTACCCAAAACAACTGTTAAGAAATACATTAGAAAAGACAAGGAGGTTTGTCTCCAGTCATTAGATCTATTCTAGATTCCCAAACTCAAAAATGTAGAGGTAATCTTTGGCCACTTCTCTTTCTCCATTTTCATCACTTTAAATGTATAACTTGAAAATATCTCTCAGATTCTTTTATAATTTTTTTGAGTAGGTTCCATGCCCAACATGGAAGTCAAACTCACAACCCCAAGATCAAGAGTCACATGCTCCACTGGCTCATGACTGAGCCAGCCAGGTGCCCCATCTTTTATAATGTTTTAGAGTAAAGAAGTAGGGAAAGCCTTTCTAACTCTCACACAAAATCCAAGTAAATTTTTGTATGGAAAATTCCATAAGTCAAAAGAGAAACCATAATCTGGGAAAAATTTTATAACTCAAATCACAAAGAGCAACTTTCCCAGTATATTAAAAACTCTTGCAATAAGAAAATACCAAAATCTCAGTAGAAAACTGGATAAAGATATTAAGAGTTCACAGAATGGGAAACCTAATTTAAACATATGAAAAGATCAAATTCACTTAAAATAATAGAACTGCAAATTAAAATTATATCAAGAAATAACTTTTTTATATTATCAGTGGCAAAGTTTCAATATTTTATAATATTTTGTATTAACAAGGCTACGTATGGAACAGGCACTTTGATAGGTTGCTGGAGAACATGTAAATTTATAGTCTCTTTAGGAAACAAGTTGGCAATATCTATAAAATCACTTACATACCTTATCCTATCTACTTGAAAAATTGTTTTCCTTATCCCATTTACTTTAGAGAAATGTATCCCAATATATTTCCACACGTGTGAAATGAACTAAGTACAAGGTTAATCACTTGCAGCACTGATTTTAAAAGTAATAGGTTAGAAACTATCTAAATGTCCTCCAGTTGAAAGCAACTAAAATTATGGTACATCCACATAATGGAAAAATATGCATCAAGAAAAATGAAGGAATACATTTTTTATACTGATATAGAAAATTCTCAGACATGTGCTGTTAAGTGAAAAAAAGAAAGGTGCAAACAGTATATGGAATATTACCATTTGTGTAAAGGGAATGAGGCACATATTCATATTTCTCTGTTTATGCACAAAAAGATCTCTGGAAAGACCAACAGGTCACTAATAGAGGAGTAATTTCTTGGTGAGTGTGGGACTGGCTTGATAGGGAAGGTAAGGGGCAGTGGCAGTAAGGAAATATTAGTATACCTGTTTGAAACTTTTATTTTTGAACCATGTGAACTATCTACTTAAAAATAACAAATTTTTTAAATTTGGTGGTGAGAATAAAATATAATTGAAAGTGCTTCCCAACGGCTCTCCTCTTGAGTAATTTTGGGAGCCAAGGTGGCTTCCTGTTACCAATTAGATGCATAATAAGTAATAAGTAAACATTGAATGTATGTGTGAGGGAATAAAATGAATCCATTCTTCACCGTGTTATTAAAGGGCTTTCATCAGCTGGATCTACGTTATCAGCTCAATTTATCTTGCACTAGTCTCAGAGACAATTACTCCATTTTTTTCTACAGTCCCTATATACATTCTTACCCTTGCTAATAAGGTTCCCTTCACCAGGAGCCCTCTTTTTTTTGTCAATCCAAATCCCACCTTTCATTTAGAGCACAGCCTCACATCCACCTCCTGAGGGGCTAAAACAACAGAAATGTAAACAATTGTCTCAGTTCTGGAGACTAAAAGTCTGAAATCAAAGTGTCAACAGGGTGATGCTCCTTCTGAATTGCTTTCTTGCCAATTCCTAGTTTCTGGTGGTTTGCTGGCAATCTTGGTATAACTTGGCTTACAGCTACAGCACTTCAGACTGCCTCCATCATCAGTGTTCCTCCCTGTGTATCTGCCTCTCTGTCTTTTCTCCTCTTCTTATAAGGACACCAGTCATATTAGTGTCCTAATTAACTAATTAGGCCCCTCCTCATCAACTATGGCCTCATTTTAACTTGGTTACATTTGCAAAGATTCCATGTCCAAATAAGGTCACATTTACAGGTTGGAACTTGAACATATCGTTTTGGGACACAATTCAACACATAAAATCTTCTCTAGCTGATGCCACCCTGATGCTATATTCTATTCTATAGCATATAGATCTGCACCCTTATAGTCTCTCTTGTTTAATAACTATTTCATCTAATATTTTATTTTTTCCAATTATATATTACTATATAACATATAATACATACATATTGCAATACAGAAATATTATATATATTATACACACACACACACACACACACACACACACACACACACACATTTTGTCTCCAAAGCTAGATTATAAGTACATCAAGGGCAGGAAATACATTTTTTCCTGAATTTGTTGGGCCAGGTCCTAGAACCACAATAGTGACTCAGAAATGACTAGGTGAAGGATTGGATGCATGATGTCCTAGAAGGCAGACACAGTGACTTTTAAAGATTTCAACAATCATTCATCCATCACAACAACCTTTCAAAGAGACGAGAGGAGGTTCCTTGAGTCACTCAGAGTGTGAGAGTCCAAAAGCAGCATTAGCTCATCAGTACCACACAGCAAAGTCTCCACCTGAAGGAAGGATCGAAATCAATAAACAATAGATTTGGTCCCAAGAATGGAGGTAATTGCATGGCAGGGAGGCAATCTAGTCTTCAGTTTCATGTCCAGCTGTCCAGATGCAAGGCAAGCCCTTGCCTTAGTTTATAATTATAGACAAAGAAGTTATCATTAGATTTAGGTTGTTTTTCCTCAAAATACATGCATATATCCACACGTATGCATATATGTGTAATATACGAATTGATTGCTGATTAAAATAAAAGCTTGATATTTCTTCAGGCATTTAAACCAACAGATCACAGTAGGATATGAACAGCAGTACAATATGGTAATTGGCTGCTGTCTCAGTTCCATCATAGGCAATCAAAGGCTCATGGTGGAGCAAGGAACAATGAGGAAGACACTTAGTAAGTGCAAGAAAAGTAAAACAGAAGGGAAGGGCAAGGCAGAACAAAGAGAAACACTGAAAGAGAAAATCCAAAGAGGAAAACAATTAGCCTAAATACCTAATCTAGGAACACATAATTACATACTTCATAATAATGAATTACATACAAATGAGTCATATTTGTACAAAGTTGACAATGTATGTCATTGTGGTATTGGAAAATGCTGCTCATTTTTAGTAGTAAAATAATCACAGGAGAAATTATCAGGATTATATAAATTAGAATATATAAATTTTAAAGTCTTGTATATCGAAAAATAGCAAAACTAAAGGAACAACCACATATTGGAAAAATTATTTGCATCAAATATAACATGCAAATGGTTTTTCTCTAATGTATAATTAGCTTATTCAAATGTAGTTTTAAAAATTTCAAAACCTCCAAATGAGCACAGGATATAAACAGACTTTTTATATTAAAAAAGTTATTGAACTGATATATGGGAAACTGTAATCAAAAAAATGCAATTAAAGCAACCTGGATTTTTTTAAATATCCACTAAATGCAACAAAAATATCTAAACTTAATACTCAGTTCAGATGAATATAAAAGAGAAATCAATATACTCACTCATTGCTGGTTATATAACCAATAGACAACACAATCAAGAAATATATAGCAAGTATTATAAAGATGGTCATACCTTCTGAAGAAACAGTAATGTCCTAGGAGTTTATCTTAAGAAATAGTTTAAACGAAACATAAAGGTAACTGAGTAAGAATATTCACTGAAATTCTGTCTATAATAACAAGTATAGGAAATAAGTGAAATATCCATCTCTAGGATAACAATTTTTAATCTCATAGAATATTAAAATAACATTAAAATTATCATTATGAAGTTTATGCAAAGTTGTGCAAAAGAATTATGCAGTTGGGGTAAGTAGAAAAAGCAGAACAGAAGTAGTAGGAAAGTAAATTTCAACTACGTAAAAATAGGTATATTCTTATAGATCATATATCCATTCACTTAAAATGTACTAAGCAACTTTTACCTACTGGGCCTGTGTTAGGGACGAGGGACATAGTCTGTGAACTCACACTCACGATCTTAAGGAGTAAAAACATGTAAAAGTAAACGTTACAATATAGAAAGTATTATACTGAAATTTAAAAATAAAAATAATTATATGTTGGGATTGGAATTACATGTGATATTTTAAATTCTTATATGTGATGTGTCATTTTTTCCATTTATTCTTTTTTCCCTACATTAGGAAGAAAATAACATGTTTATTATAAAATACTAGAAAAACATAGAAGACATATAAGGAATCAGAAAAGAATCTGCATAGCCCTAGCACCCACAGACAACTACCTTAACAGTGTGGCAAATTTTCAGCATCTTTTTAAAATAATTATTTCCATACTGTTTTAACAGTTACATGACATGTATATACATTTTATAATACATTATTATCAATTAAAATAACAGCATAAGCAAGTTCCCATACTATTAAAAACTATGGGAAAATGTTTAATGTTTTAATATTCCATAGGTGAAATGTAATCTACTTAGCAATGCTCCTGTGGTCATATACCTTGCTTCCCAGTCTTTATTAGCATTAATAATGCTGCCATGAATATCTTCATCTCCATTTCCATTAATGTTTTTATTATAAACTCCTAATGTGTCACTTAATTTATAAAGCTATAACTTAGTAATAGAACTCAGAGACATTTCACAGAACGTAAAGTCTTCATAATTCTGAGTATAAACTATACTCAAACTAAAGTATACTACAGATAAATTATTATCTATAGTAATTTCAAGCAAGTATTAAGGATTAACATGACAGTATCTTAAGGAGAAAAGTAGCATTTAAGACTATCATAGAAAATGCATGGAGTACTGCTCTCATGGGCATCCCTGTTACAGCCTCCTCCCAAAGACAGATGATGTTAAAGCTCCCATATTATCTACTGAGAAAATGCCAGGAGAATAAGGGCTACCTAAAATTTGAAAAAGCCACAAACATTCTAAAATACACAATTTTTCCCATAGTTTATATATTTTTAGAAGAAGGTTTTATACATTTGAAATTTCTAAGACATGTATTACTTTTAATATGAACACAGTATCATGAAATAAAAGCTATATATACAGTTAAGACCACAAAGCACTTGAGCATAGGTAACTAAAATTCGGTGAATTAAGAATCTCTCTATATTGGCAAAAGTGTAAAGTTGATAATAGCACTTTCTCGGTGGAAAAAGAATAAAGGATTAAAATATCTAATGAGACTTTTCCTAAGATATTTATGACTGCTATCAATTTTCTAGGTGATATATTTAAACTTGCTTGAATAATTTGTTTGAGGTCATTGAAATAGCTAGTAAAAAGGTTTTCTTTTCTATTGGAAGGCCATAAAAACTGAAGCTTACTTTAACGGACATTAAGTTCTTGGCACGATCTCCAATGTCTATTAAGTAAATCCAGCAGGTAAACATCTATGGCATAAGGAAACCGAGGCCCAGTGTATACTGATGATGTGCCAAATCTGATACAGTGTGGCATGGTAGAAAGAACTTGGGCTATGAGATGAGACAATACAAATCAATGACTTTAGGAAGAGGCCGTTAGAATTGAAACTTGTTGGAGATGTGTATAATGCACAGCATTAGGTTTTCTTTTCATAATTCTGTGACAAAGAAAGGAAGGGGGACATTTGAAACCTGTAATGAACATTCTTGATTCAAATATCATTTAAACTCATTAATTGTTGAGGATCTATATCTGTATTTATCTTTAAAGGGAAGCATAAAAAGCTCTGTTATCCCTTTAGACATAAAAGAGATAAAAGAATGAAACTTGAAGGAAGGCCATAAATGTAGGAATTACAACATTACTGCCTTAATAACAATTCTTCACTAATAGAATACATGACACGGTACCTTCATATAATGAAGGCTAAACATAGCAGAAACTACATAATGGCTGTACCACTGTAGATCAATTTGAGTCTAACATAACAGAAATGATCACTGATCCCAAGACGTTATGGAATAGTAAACTTAAGATATTGTGCTGCTTTTCAAGTTTATGTGACTATGATTATTTAATTTTCTTTTGTGCGTGCTCAAGTATAGCTGTTATGTGACTACACATGAGAGAACCTGAAATTAATTTGTCTGTATGAGATCAGTGACTGTACAAATTCTTATGAAAACTAACATGCCATGACAATAGTAATTTTGATAAAATTACAGCCAGTACTGCAATTCTCCGCCATCTGGCTGTCTCGTCATAACTACTTTGATGTGCTTTTTATTACTTATTTATTTACTTCCACCACTTTATCGGTAGAGTTTTAAAGCATGTAAATTACCACGGTGGAAGGTTTTAAATGTTAAAGGAAGACTATCTTCACATATAAATGTTGAACTTTTCACCAAATTGTGATACTCTGGCCTTTTTGATGGGAAAAATATTACTCGAGAAAAAGGCACTTTGAGGAACTTTCTTAATTCATTTGATATAATTTGTCGTTTAACCCTTGAAGCACAGCAACCCTCTGAAGTGGTCCATGAATGTTTTCCACAGCAATGCAATACCATATATTTCACTATTGTTTTGATCTTTGTATTTTGAATTTAATGTCTTAAATTTGATTATATACTTCCTATATTTTCCATCACCCAGTAGTTACTTATTTACATGAATATCAATGAAACCAACATCATTTGTACCCTTTGTGAAATGTGGAGGTCAAATCAAGTCTTTATCTACCACAGATTATTTTTGTTTTAGAAACTACAAGAAATGAGCTGGAAATTCAAAATACGTAAGTCCACAAAAGCTCCTCTTCATTTGTTTAAGATTCGATTGTATTTAAGGCCTAGAAACTTCTTTTCCTTATGGTCAAATGATACCTCTTCATGACAGTCATGTTGCCTAAATACTCTGCCTCCAACTCTCATAAAAATTTGAGTCTCCACTACGTGTTCAGGGCACAGAAGTTGAATTATGACATACACCTTTACAGAACACTTTTTTCAAATTTGGCAGGTAGAAGACATATTTAATGGTAACTCTTTATTGTCATGAGGAAAAAGAATTGCTGGTTTTAGTCCAGTTTCCATGGGTCAGTATCTCTCTCAGGGACTTCACAGAAATAACAACTTGTTGATGACTTGGAAAGAAAGCAGAGAATTGTTAGTAATGTGTCTTCTGACCAATAAGAATATGTTTGGAGTTGAACAGTATTAGCAGAAAAGCAATTCAGTGACATCTCAATGGTGTGTACAATCAGGACACTTGATTGTCTACGCTGATGAGATCCATACCATAATACATACTAAATGAAAATTTCAAAACCCTCTCTTGACTCAGTTGGCATAAAAAATTTCTTCTAGATGGTAGAAAATAGCTTAGATGTAATTCACTTGGAACTAATTTCAGTCACTGCTAAAGCATGCTGGGTTGAAAATTAGTGTCAAACGACAAAATGGCATGACTTCTTAAAAGCATTTGAACTCAAATTTTATGTGCCCACAATGCACCTGAATTAAAGTATCCAGGATTCAGGACTGAACTATAGTTACATACTGCCAACAGTATTCTCATCTCAGTCTTAAAGAAAATTGCACCCATGATTACACCCGAGATTTGGAATGGCAAATCTAGGAGACACCATTGTTTATTCTCTTATAATTCAAAGCAGGGAAATAATACAAAAAACAATAAAAATGACATATGTTCTATAAAAGAGAGTATTATCTTAGATTTGGGACACTGTAAAATGACCTATAATAAAAGCTATCTTTTCCAGCACAAATAAAAATTGTTGAAATAACTTTTAGTTCTTAACAGCTTTTCAAAATAAAACCAATATAAGCTTTTTAAAACACAAAGGCATAAAACTATTAGATTATTTTAATGATAGAGATATTGTTTTATATTTTCCAAACACTTTTCTGATTACTCAAATTTACCTTTGTCATATAGTTTTAAAAAGTTTTAAGGTCATTAGAAACAGACAAGTGTCCTCCCAAAATGTTCACATCCATATTTGTTAGTATCATGTAGAACTCTCTTCACCACACACTCCCTGTCAAATACACTAAACAGAGTGACTGATGCCTTGCCCACCATCTTTACTGCAATTTCATATCTGAATGTACTAATTATTTAGCAGCCTTTAAACCATTCCTGTTTTCATTATTTACACACAGCATGATAAATCTGGGGTCGTTAAATTAAGAAATAACAAAATAAAATACCTGGGTTTTTAAACGAAATAGCAAATTTAGAATGTGGACGCTGGAAAGTCACACTGTGATAAATCCATTTGATGTTTTCTTCTTAATGAAATAAACATGCAAGGTCTTATTTTCCCCGTAAATTTGAGTTTCTTGTTTTGAGCTTGTGTTTTCTACCAAATGGAATTTTTGTACATGGCTATGGAAGTGATTGATGACATCTCCGTATCACTAGGGAGTCCTGCGTGTCAGAATCTAAAACTGTAACAAACTAAAGGGCTTGGTTGGGGACTAATTAATATTAAGGAGTATATTTTGTTCATGACACTGTACAATAAGTCAACATGCTTTCAGTCTACCTCCTGTTTGAACTGACTGCGATGTCAGGCCTGCCTCTAGCCACATACGTTATGAAGAATAAAACAGATGGTAAAGATTTTGCATTTGACGATGCTGAAAATAAAAGGAAAAGAATTGCTTCTTTAAACTTCCTTCCAGTGGGAAGGAATTTGGACTCTCTTCCTGTCCCATTCCCTATTCGACTGTAGAAATAAAATTTGTCAAATATCTCTATCTGCCAACTCAAAGGTCAACACAATTGATACCTTCTTTTTAATACAAGTGACCTTCTTCTAAGGCAAGAACTGAAAAACAGTCTCGTTAACTATTTTATAATTTCTGAAATAAAAGTCAGTTTCAAATCAGAAGCATGATAAGGTAGGGGAATGGAAAACATGTATAGTCTATTTCTTAATTACCATCACAAAAAATATAAGTAGAAAAGGGAGACTTTTGTGATTAAAATGCTGCTTTTCTGTTAAGTGGCTCTTCAGAGAAAAGGTATCTTTTCAAATCAGAAAACAGTAGTGGTGATGCAAGTAGTATGGTTACAACAGCAAATGTGTAAATGTCTATATTCACTTGTGGAGGGAACAAAAATAGTTTTATGAGTTCCTTACGTACATTTAAAAATGGCATTATTTTGGCAATAACAGCATTATTTAACAAATAAATTCATTGTCTCAGATGTTCTATTTTGTCTCAATTCTTCTTTTGCTAATATAAACTTTAAGAATTATATTTACTTGCTGAGAAAATATCAGTCATAACTGCATTCACATCAAATCAAATTCTTAAGCCCCTATGATTCTACCCAATCTTTCTTTGTAATAATAAAGCACATTTGGAGCTTTGCTTTTTTTCTTGAAGTTATGACATTTATGCTTTCAATGAGATTTTGCCTTATATATTTTTAAAGAATACATTATTGACACAGATGGTGTACTTTTCTTACTATCGGAAATCAAATGAAGACTTATTTCTCTTTACACATCCATAAGAGGAATTTTATTCACGTGGTTTCTACTACAAGGACACAGTGACAAAAAGAGGCCCCTTCCATATAAGATGATAATTCTCATAATATACACAAACTGGTAAAAGCAAGATCATCAAAATTCTTCAATTTTTTACTTCAATTTGAAATAAAATGATGTGAAATATAGTTATTGTGGTATCGACTCGAAAAAAGAAACGTTTTATATACTTGGACCAATAAGTCATGTATACAAATCATTTTTTTTCTGGCAATTTTGAACTGCTTATCTTTCATAGGATTTCTTATGGCTATTTACATTTTCACTCAGTGAAAATCAATTACCTTCTTGCAATAAGCCTCATTTGCTACCTTTGAGTATAATAGAAACACCATTAGGATGATGACATTACCCAAAAGAAGGGCACCACACAGTTGGTAGACATAAATTAAGGGCCCTTTCACATATGCATTAGAAATACTGCTGTGACTGAAATATGCATAAAGTCTGTATCTATTAGAGCTATTAGTGTGTGGGGGTGATGATTTTGAAGGGGGAGGGAAGGATTGGTAGATTGTGATCTACTACTTTGACAAAATTATGTATTTCCTTTTTTGCCCGGTATGTGCCATTGATGCAATAAGCCTGGGCCCCCAGCTGAGCTGCATTTGGAAATGCCACTGAGCATGGTATACGCGCTTCACTTCCCTTTGCCGAAGCAAGACACTGTCAGGAATAGAGTGCATATGTGCCGCCAAACCCACTCCTCCTCCATCACCCTGACCTCCGCAGCTCTGCGGATGTCTGCCTGGGTGAAGCCACCACTCATGCGGAAAACAGCTCCTGCAGATCAATTCATAGGATTTAGGGACATTTAACTTCCATCAAGCCCACATCATCTTATTGGTATTTGAGGACTAACTTATTACTGAACATTAATGGCCATAACATAGAGAATTGTATATTTCCCAGGGGAAGAAAAAAAAAACTAATCTAGAAATTTCCCCCTCTGAGACGAAAAAACAGAGGAAACCGCACTTAAACCCAGTTATTTTTATCTGAGTTCTTATAAGCTTAAGTAAAACAAAATTATAACATATTGGCCCTTGGGGTGTGAGTGAAAGTTATGTATCTTTTTAAAAGGTGTTAGAATTACAAATTACAATTTTTGATGAATTATCTTCAGAATCATTTATCTTTTAGGCAATCTTAAAAATACAGGAGATGCGTGGGTAGTTAAGGAATTTTGATTCATGAACACAGGATTGCATAAAAGCTTTAGAACATGTATAGTAGAATGGTAGAAACTAACAGGTTGCCATTTTTGAACCTCTGAAGAATTGGCAGGTACTAGAAATATATTTGCTTTTAAGGGGACAGATACTTAAAACTTTTTTCTCATTAATTAATGACTTCTCAGATCCACATCATTAGGCTTTTACAAAAAATCTCCTAACTTGGTAATGTTAAATATCCAAGATCAAAGAGCTATGTATATAAGCCACTAAGCATGAGTATAGTCTAATTCTAGATATTATTATACTTTTATAAAAATTTCCTATCAAAGTTTCTTATAATGACTCCAATTTTTGGAAAAACTTTTATAAGGTTAACACAATCTAACAAAAAAATTTTTTTGAAAAGCAATGCTAGAAATTTGTCCCATAGAAGTCAGTTTTACCACTTCCTGTGGAAAGGGAAAGTTTTAGAGCACAAACTTCTAAAAAATTTTTCTTAATGTTCATTTATTTTTGAGAGAAAGAGCATGAGCATGGGACAGGCAGTGAGAGAGGGAGACACAGAATCTGAAGCAGGCTCCAGGCTCTGAGCTGCCAGCACAGAGCCTGACTTGGGGCTTGAACTCACTAACCGTGAGATCATGACCCGAGCGGAAGTCAGAGGCTTAACATTAACCCCTAGAGCACAAACTTCTATGTCTTAAGGGATAATACTATCCCCAGATGCCATAATTAACCCATATATAATATTCGATCACTACAAAGAAGGCAGAAAATATTGTAAAATTAATTTCACTCACCATTGCACTATTACAGAAAATTTAAAAGAAAGTTTCTCTTACACAAGCATTGAACCCAAATCCCTATTGGAATAATAAACTGAATCTAGAAAGATAATGAAATTCATACTGTAGAGCCCATAACTTTAAAACCACTACTACATTTTTCTTTTTTGCCATCATGGAAAAAATAAATTATGGAAAATTATCTACAAATATATTGAGACTTTTAATATATTAGAAAATTATGTAAATGGTATTTTTCTAAGTAGGGCATATTTAGTTAAATAAATTAACACAATGATATCACTGCACATAAACTCAGTTCTGTAGAGAATAATATAATGGAGTAGACTTCACTTAATCAACCTCCTTTGTGCCAGGAATCTGGCATGTGGGGTTGAAGCCGTATGAAATCTGGTTTGCTAAGTCCATCATCTACACTTTATATGCCCATCAAATGAATGAGAGGTCCACAAAGTTCAAATACAGCAGAAACCTGAATGAATTTCCAAGAAATATTGCTTCAGATTAATGACTCAGAAACTATATATTTCAAAAGGATACAGGTCATAACAAGTGAACAATTAGTTTCCATTAACATTTTAAGCACAAATATTATGTGATATGGTATATTTTAATTTTAATTTACCAGCTCAAGTCTTGTATATTGTATTCCCTAATGGTTTTCTATGCAATTCCCTTTAAAAGTCAGAGTGCTACGGGAGGGAGACATTTTATAACAGAGAAAAGAAACAAGTACTCATCAGACTGCTAGAATACAATTATGTCTCAGAGAGAGGGTATAAAATTCTGTAGGGAAAAATACTAATGAGACAGTGTAAACAAAAATAAAAACTGAAGGCGTAATTGGGGCAACCAGACAAAGGACAGGAACACAAACGACAAATGGACTGAACAGATTTGTTTATAATTCCTTTGCTATAACTAGAGGTGACTATCTGGTTCCCAGGAAAGAAAAGTGGTTTTGAAGTTGTGAGGACAGTTTGCCTTCTCTTATTTTAGTGAGTTTAGTAAATTGGAGTTTAAAGAGCTTATAGGAGGATAAAATAAACCCCAGAGTGCTTGCAAGTACCTCAGGTCAATTATCTTACTCTTTTTTAGATCCAGCATCATCAATGCTCCTAATTTAGTGGATTTTTATTTTAAAAGGCAGCAACCCCTGCCCTGCCCCTAATCCTTGTGAAAGAAGACACACCTGGCAGAGGTGGGAGGCCAGGACTGTTTATCAAAAGGGACCGACAGCCCTTCTAGCAATTCCATCCCAGCTGTTTAGGGAAGGCCGACTTCCTGGTCTCCAGGGCAGAAGTGGTAAATGAGCTAATTGCAGCAGCAATGATTTATGCACAAGATTGGACGTTGTCTGATAATTGCAGGCACAAAAATTGCCCACCCCACAAAGCTGACCCAAAGAGGTCTCTTTTATGTGTAGAGAGGTAGAACTTAAACCTTTGTCACAAGGAAATGCTAGACAATTGATTAGAAAAAAAAGTATATATATATGAACATGTATATATCCTCTTTTAACATCGATTTCAAATTCAAATGCTGTGGAAATTACTTCCCAATTGGGATTGGCCATTTATTATTTGAAGGTTTCAAAGATTTTAGTAGCCTAACTAATATGTCAAGTGAAGGTAAGAAAGTGACCTTGTCATTGCAAAATATCTTTTGCATGGAATATTTGTTAATGATGACTCTACACTACAAAAAGTTTCCTTGTCCAGGCTTCATATACACATTCTATGTACATTTTATATAAACATTAACGGACTTGGAACAACATGGCATTGTTTGGTGAAGGGAATTACATGAAAAATACATTTCTAAAGCATGAGAAAGTATCCAGAAAAATTCTACAAAATTGCAAGGTTAGAGCTGTTTTTGCAGATCTCTAGTTGCTGCCCTTACTTTGTTTCAGAATCATAGCTAAGAAACCTCAGAATTTCAAAAGATTAGGATCTATTTTTTAATTCTTTATTTTGAGATAATGTTAGGTTTATAGAATTATTGTGAAAATACTACAGAGAGTTCCTGTATATCCTTCACCAAGTTACCCTTGATGTTAACATCTTACATAACTATCATACGATGATCAAAACTAAGAAATTAACATTGATGCCATACTATTAGCTATACTTAGGCTTTATTCGGATTTTATCAGGTTTTCCACTAATGTCCTTTGCCTCTTCCAGGATCCAATTCAGGATATCACATTGCATTTGGTTACCATGTCTCCTTTGTCTCTTCTAACTATGATAGTTGATCAGTATTTCCTTTCAAGACCTTGCAACTTTTGAAGAAAATTCATCCATAGAATATCCTTTAATTTGGATTTCTTTGATGCCTTCTCATGATTAGACTGAGGTAATGGACTTGGGGGGAAGAGCATCATCAGATCATTTCAGAAGGTACATGATGCCCATTTGTCTTATTACTGGTGCCTTTAACTGATCATTTGGTTAAAATGCTATCTACCAAATTTCTCCACTGTAAAATTACTACATTGTCCCTCGTAGCTAATAGATATTTAAATACTTATGTTCCTAAACCTTATTTGGAAATACACTGTTTTACCTTAAACTCTCACCAACTAATTTTAGCCTCTGTTGATGGATCTTGTCTGCAGCAATTATTGCTATGCTGTTCTAATGATGATTTTCTATTTCCTTCACTCCTACATTTATAACTGAAGTTCTCTTATAAAGAAGAGCTGTTCTTTCTCCCTCATTCAATTACTTATTGGGGTATGTATTTGTAGAAGTATAAACTCATGAATATTTATTTTATTCTTTGGCTTATATTTATCTTTTTGCCCACATTTTTCCAGCTGTGGCCATTGAGAACTTTTTCAGATTGGTTCCTATGCCTTTTCAGCATGCCTCCATTTTATTTTTAAAACAATTCCTTTACTTTCTGGTACTAATCAACTCTATTTTCAGTAGTCGTTTTGAAGTTGCTCTACTCTATAGACACTGAATATTTCATCAAACTACTTATTCCTTTGAGAGTGATCATATATCTCCTCACACCTAACAGAGTAGCTGGTAAGTGACAGACATTTGTTGAATGTGCTTCAGTGAAATATTTGTTTATTCCCCTTATTTATTCTGAACTTGAGAAAGATAAGTACTATTCACCATATTCTGTGTATATCCTTAAATAACATGACTATTAAATCACTGCTCTCTTTTTTCATATCATATAAAATAATCCTAGTTCTTGGGGTGTCTGGGTGGCTCAGTCAATTAAGCATCATACTCTTGATTTCAGCTCAGGTCATGATCTCACAGTTCATGGGATCGAGGCCCACATCAGGCTCTGCGCTGACAGCACGGAGCCTGCTTAGGATTCTCTCTCTCTGTCTCTCTCTGCCCCTCCCCTTCTCACGCTTGGGCACGCATGCATGCGTGCTGTCTCTCACTGTCTTTCAGAATAAGTCAATCAGTATTTTAAAAAAAGAATAATCCTAGTTCCTCTGACCATTACATGGAGAGATTATTATCAATATTATTGTTATTATCATTCTTAAAAATCCATCATCAAACCTTGATCTACCTATGCCTCAGTAACAGATACTTGTAAAAAGCAAATTACAAGACTGTCATCCCCACCTGTCCCCGACTTAACCATTTAAAATTATAATACACAAACACAATATACATGCTTTTTGAATCTTTAGTAAAACAAGGAATATAAAACAAAATCAATATATATGATTTAAAAGAACATGGTATGTAATAGTTTAGTAAAGAAATAGCAGAAGTAGGATAGGGACCTTCATATTCCTTAGCCCTTAGGTTTTAGAACTACTGCATCTTACTGTTACGGAATCAGTCTGGAATGCTGGCGGAAAAACCAAGTGGCATTGGGAGATCTTGGTGAATCTGAGATTTATTTAGCACTGGTGGGCTCAGAGGAGACTGTTTCTCCAAAGATCTGAGCCCTGAATGAAGGGGGGAAGGGTAATTTATAGTTGTCAGCTTCCATATCTGTGGCGGTTTTCCCACAACTGGCAAACAGGGCAAGAAGAACCCGGAAGAGGGGTTTCCAAGCTAAAGACCAGAGCTTATTTTAGTCCCATCAGCCATCTTATGGTGTAAAACTTTATTCATTTTCCCAACATTACAATTAATGGCTTTAAGGGTTTACTTTTTTTGTCATTTTGCTTTTTGTTTTGTTTTAGCAAATCTCCTTGTTCAATTGGCTATTTACTGGGTGTTTATTATATGCCAAGCACTAATCTAACCATTAGAGTTAAGTACCATCATAGGGAAATGGAAAACAGAGAGACAGAAGTAAGATACTTATCCAAGGTCATGGAGCTAGTAAGTGCTGAGTTACAGTCCAATTATTTGGACTGAAGCAGCCTGACAATAGCATCTATATTGTTAACAAAAACACTTTGTAGGAGCTCAACATACAAGCCTTTGCAGGAGCCTTTGTAGGAGCTCAATATATAAGGCAGAGGTATTCTTGTTGAAGTAAAGGAATGGAAATGCTTGTTTTAGCCTCTCCTCCAGGCTCATCCCCAGCTTCCCTGAATCCATAGGCTCTCAAAATTCAAATTCTAAGCCGTTCCTATTAGTCCTCAGGTTTTGACACTCTGAGTTCAGAAATGGATTCTACTCAGAGTGGAGCAAGCATTAAGGCAAATCGATAGGACTGTAATTGTACACATGTGGGGACATGTTGAAAGGGCATAGAAGCCAACTTGCTTTTTAAAATTTGGTGTTTCCAAGAGCTTCCGGAAAGTCTCTTATCTCTGCAATGTCCCAGAAGTTACTTTGCCAGATGTGCTCATTAACAACTTAACATTTGTTTGTTTTCCCTCAGTGAACTATCACATCTTTCTAATGAATGGAATTGGCTTGCATCTGAATATTTCTTCCTCTTATCAGAGCTATCTTTAATTATAATTATTATCTTCCTAGATGCTAATCCTTTCCCCACCATTCATCATGGCTTTAAAGGTGATTCAAGCAAGCATTAGTCTTTTATTTAGTGGTTTTGGTTTTTTTTTTTTTGAACAACAGAGAACATAAATAGAAATTTGAATTAGTTAAAGAATGTAAATGCATACATCAGAATTAAGCATTTGGATATGTAACATATATTTGTTCATTTTTTTCATTCTTTTTTAGCATCATACTTATTTTATTTTCTTGGTTACTTTCTATATATTTAACATCAGTTGAAGAATATAGGATTCCTTGGAGAAATTCTAACATTTTGTGCATGCTTCCATGTTTTACAATGTCTGCCAAATCTTTGAAAAGCAGAAGAAAATTCGAGGAGAATCTCAGATTATCGTAACTTGTTTGGGCTGTCAATGTTACAAAGATGAAAACTTGATTCTCTGGGTCAATTAACAAGTAAAATACACTAGAGGTCAATCCTGGATTTCATGACAGATTTTTGGAAGAGGAAAGTATCCAGAAATTATTTTGTTTGACCTGTTTCACTTCCTGGCCTCGCAGCCGGCTCACTGCCTTTTGTGTCAATGTGTCTCTATGGTTAATAGTGCTCTAGGCGTGGAGCACAGTTGAAGATCCAAATAGTAAATTTGACTCAAATCCTATGTCCTCACAACAAGACAGTTCTCCTGAGGATGTGTTCTATTGTTGGAAATGCTTTCCTTTGGGTACACCTAAAAAGAAGTACCCTTTTTGATAGATAGAGCAAGCAGGTTTAGAAGCTAAAAATGAAAAATGGGACTTACAAAAAAGAAATAGCTTTTTTGTGTCATAATGCCCATTTTTTTCTCAACTTCAAATTTCATAATTAAAAAAGTAACTGTCAGATGCTGACATCTAATCAGCATTATAGTAAGTGCTTCTTGTGGATATTCATTTGTATGATAATTAATATAAATATGATAATGTAATAATAAAAAGTTATATCCAAAATTGTCATTTTAATTTATTCATCCCTTATTAAACTCCTACTCTATATTAGGCAGTGTGCACTCTATGGATATAGGCTACAGTCCTTGGTCTACACAACTTTACACATTAGAGGATTTTTTTTTAAGTTTAAGATTTGAAATGAAAAAAAATAAAAAGAAAACATCAAAATTTTCTTTTAATGGACATATGAAAAAGAATGATACAAGCAAGGCTTTTAAAATATAAGAGGAGGTATGAAGTTTTAAGAAGTCATACTCTAAGTTTCAGATCCTGATTCTCCCCCTTACTAACTCTTTGACTTGGGACTAGTTCCACTCTCTCTCAGTCACCTGATTTGTAATTTAGGGATAGTCTTACTACCTAAATTCATATGGTAAAAAATGAAAAATGAAGTCCTGACCTGAGTCATGGTAAGCACTTAAGAAATCTTACTATAGCTTTTAAAGAGACAGTGGGAAATGAGTCAGAAATTCTAGATGATCAGCATTTGAAAATTAAATAAGGTGCTTAATGAACAAGAAAAAATACAGGGAATTTTAAGAAATAATACAGTATTTGCAAAGAGAATGGGTATTATGTGATAGATTATTGATATATGCTGACTATTTATGCTTTTAAAAAGAAATAACCAGGAAATGAGTATTAATAACAAGTACTTAAGACAGTGCCTGGATCATTAATAAATATTTGTTACTAAAATAAAGTAAATAAAGTTACTAAAATAAAGTGATTTAGCCCCATGATTCCTGGAGGAAAAGAACAAATTTATACATTCATTTGTGTTTACTCCTCGAGGTGGCAAAAAGAATACAATTAATGCATCTCCAATAGGGCTACAATCATTAGAACCTAAACCCAAAACATGAAGACTAATAATCTAATAAGGAGAAACTTTTAATATTATCAGATAATAAACAATGATAACTCAAGTCATGGCAATAATGAATTTCAGATATACATTGAAAATAATATTGGTCACTTAAAGATGGAGATATAGTTATTTTTGTAAGTGTTCAAAACAGAATTTTATGAAAAAAACTAAAAGGACAGTAAAAATAGACCTAAGACAGACTATGTTTTAAGAAAAAAATACAACTGAAAACTTTACTAATATTACATCTTTCCCCCAAATTGTATTAATATTACATCTTTCCTAGTCATTTAACTCAGTCATCTACCTGGCTAGGCCAAAGTATGTAGGCTTGTTTATTTGTGCAATGGTTCTCAGACTTTAGCTAGTTTTATCTGGAGGAAACACACAGATTACTGTCCTGACTGCCACCCTAGATCTAGACCAGGCCTTGAGAACTCATTTCTAGCAAGTTCCCAGGAGATTCCCCCTGCTGCTGATCTGGGAATCATTGCTATAGTAGAAAAAAAGAATGGATTTAGCCTCTGGAGACTGAAGTTCAAATCACAGCTCTGCCAGTTACTAGTTAGTTGAGCCTAGAACATCCAGTAGATTGTCTGGGCATCATTCTCCTCATAAGAAAAAAAAATGGTAGAAATAATAGTCACATCCAAGAATTTTCATGAGATTAAATAACAGAATATATGGAAAGTATGTAGCACTGTGCTGGCACTCATAAATTTGCTGAATTTATGTGTGCTACTAATTTCAAACAATTTTAACTGATGACAATCAAAAGTCCATGTATTTTCTACTGAACAAAAAAAAGGAGTTTGTACCAATAAACTGCTATTTGTGAAATCATCAATAATTAAGGGTTTAGCCCTTTAATGCCTAGAGCTGAGAGGTCTTGCTACCAAAATACAAGACAATATGACAGTTGACTTTGTCAGTTAGCCATACTTCGGGAGAAAAAATTAAAAATGTGGAGCAAATGTGAGGGCATCCTAAACCCTGTTTTATCCCAGAGGTCAGACACTATACCAGGAAACAGCTGTGAGCTAGAAAAGCTAGGTCAATAGCATTAAGAAATTGCAACTCCTCTGGGGTTAATGTGGTAAAACACAAAAGTATTGTATGCATTCATGTGAATAGGAGAAAAGATCTCAATTATGCTTTGCTCAAGGTATTTATAGTATGTTAAAATCTTAAATGAAACTATGCATTCTGATGCATGTCATAAATGTCAAATTAGCATAGCTAATTAAGGAAATTTGTAAGCATTTCATTTAGAAATCTAAATAAGGACTGAAAAATAATTAAGACTTCTCATTCAGAGGCATTATCATGTAGCAGTATTACATTTAAAGTACTTAGGGGATTTATGCTTATGTTATTAATTTTAATCATTAATTCATTCAACAATATTTCTTGAGTTTGTCATCTCTATGTAGAGCGATGTTCCAGGCTCTGCGTGTACAGCAGTGAAAAAGAGGAGACAGTCCCTGTCCTCAAGCAGTTTATATTTTCAAGGAGAAAGACAGACAAGAAGACCTAACAAATTAGTAAACAAGATGATCTTAGATAGTGTTAAGTACTATGCAGGAAATAAAACAAAGTGATAGGGTGTGACTAGGGACTACTACAAATAACTCTCATACCAAGCATTTACTACATCCCAAGCACTGTTTCTCAGCACTTATTCATTTGTATGAGTGCCAGTTAGTACAGGTACATATAAATGTACCAAATGTTTTACAAATATTGATACTCTTAATCCTCAGCCATCCTGTAAGGTTGATGTTATCATCATTTCTAATTTACAAATGAAAAAACAGAAGCAGAGAGGTTAAGTAACTAGACCAAAGTCACACAGCTTGTAAGAATTTGGACTGAGGACATTTGGCTCCTAAGTCTGTACTTCTTACCTACTATCTTATGTTGCAGCTTGATTTCATGTATTATCTCATTTAATCCTCACCACCAGCATCTGAAGAATTATACATCAACTTGTAGAATTGGCAACTAAAACACAAAGTTAGAATTTTTACCCAGCTAGTCTAACTCCTTTCTCTTCATGACCACTTCATCTTATTACCTCTACATGACTTCTGTGAGGAATCATCATGGTGCAAAAACTAAAATAAGTAAAAACACTAGAAGAAACAAGATAATTTGGGGTTTATAGGTTCATACAAAAAGCCAGACTAAACAACTAAGCCTCGTCTCTAAATTTTTGCATCAAAAACTGTTATATTTGTTATTTTAAGCAAAGCCCACAAATGCACTTTACATTCTAATAAAATTCAATTATTATTATAACTACATTCTTGTCTTTCTTTCCCTACACATTTACTATCCTTTCCACCAACAATCAAGTTCTTCAACAATGTAAGATAAAATTAAGACAATATTAAAATATTAAATATGGAGGATGTGGAATTATGAGAATGAGACATAAAACCAGAATTCTTGATTAACTACCTGGGTGACCTTGGAAAGGTTAGTTAACTTCTTTGGGCCTCAACTTATTCACCTGAAATTGAGAATACAGGAGTATATCAATGGTCCTCAAAGTTATTTATGTAATGGAACACAGAATTTTTTACGCTTTTTAAGAGAATGCAGTAAGATAATATATATATAATTTGTAATGACCACAAATATAAATCTATGCTAAATCAGACAGACCACTTTACCATTTTATACTTGGTTCTAGAATAAACAAAGGCTATCAAGTACCAAACTTATTTAAAAAAAAAAAGTTTCTGTGAAAATAAAGAAGGGAAAGTCTTGGCAATTTCTTCTGTAAATTGGACAACTGGACTGAGCTTTCCATTTTTCTTTTAGAGCAGCAGAGGAACACTGAGGTTCCCCAGAACATAGTTTGAATACTGCTAAAATAACTCTCTAGCTTTCCTTTCAGCCCACTATTGCTGCTTCACTCTATTAAGCAAGTGAGATATTTGCATATAACCCATTGGTATGTATATCTATAAAAATATCTTTTGAATGGTAAAGACATTGCTGTGGGACATTCCTTCTTGTGCAGCTCAGCATCCTTCACTGCCTCCTGGCAACCTATCCTTCCTACTTTCTGGGAACCACCTCGCCCTTGTCTCTGTCCAGGTGGTTCCAGTGAAGCTGACTCTACCCCTGATACCAGAGTTGAAGCACGTGACCTGGGTCTAAGCCAATCAGCACATCACAGTGATCCCTTCAGAATGGCACCTGACACAACAGAGGCTTTGTTTATAATTCAGACTTTTCTGGTACTTCTGGGAAGAGTTCTGTGCGCTGAGACCTGAAACCATTTAAGGGCAGAAGCTGCTGGCACTATGTTTCTTTCTCATGAATCCTGAAGGGAGAATTGAGAAAAATGGGATCTAATCAGCTCAGCACCTAAACCAACATTTCCCCTGGACTGCTTTTGGATTACGTGCTTAAAACAGTTTGCACTGGGAATTTTATCATCTTCATTAGTTATACAGGGATTGGTTATACTGTTGAGTTCTCAAACTTGATGGCCAGTAAAATGGAAAGCCCCATTACAGTTACTGTCATTATATTCTATGAGAATTTTGCATTTTTTCCTCTCCTCTGTCCCAACTGAAGCCCTATTCTAAGTAAGGTATCGATATTTACTTACCGTGGCTGTTTGGCCTAAACTTTTAGGCTGTCAGACATGTTTTGTTTTGTTTTTTTTAACACACTTTAAATGCCATTTTCTATTTTTTTCTTTTCTATAGTAGTGTTGACCACGACAAGAATTCTACAGTTAGAATATAAAAGAAGAGAGTATCTAAACTAGTCCTTTACCTGGAAGCAGCAGTATGTTAAAGCAGCAGTATAGCAAGCAAAATTCTAAAATTGGTCCCCACAGATGTCCTGCCCTGATCCCTGGAACCTGTGAATATGAGAGATCACTCCCATAATCATATTACATAATAGAGTGTAGCTGATTTTCAGGTATGGCGATTTTCTGGGTGAGCACACTCTACTCACATGAGCCCCTTTAAAAGACAAGTTTTCTCTAGCTGGCAGGCAAAGGAAAAGTCAGATTCAGAGCACAAGGAGGATTTGACACGCCACTGCTAGCTTTGAAGATGGAAGGGGCTATGTACCAAGTTATGTGGGCATCCTCTAGAAACTGAAATGACAGCCAGCAAGGAAAAGGAGACTCAGTCTGGCAACCACATCTAACTGACTTTGACCAACAACCTGAAACAGTCTAGAAAAGATCCTTCCTTAGTGCCTTCAGGTAAGAGTCCAACCTAGTCAACATGTTAATTGCAGCCTAATGAAGCCACAACCCAGAAAGCCCACTTGGATTTTGACTTAGAGAACTGGGAGATAATAAGACTGAGACTTTTAAGAGGCTAATTTGTAGTATTTTTGTTACACAGCAATAGGTAACTAATGTAGGTAGTTATTATTACAGAAGCATGTGATGCTGATGTTTTAGGAAAATGATAATCCAATTACTTATATTTTCATGACACAGTGAGAGAGATGTTAGAAATACTTTTTTTAAACTGTGGAATAATGAAATATGACATCCTAGAAAAATTACAATTAAGTGTTTTACAAGACTTGTAAGCATAGTAATATGAGACTTTATGTCTCATATTAATATGCTCATATATATCAATCACATATATCAATATGCTCATATATATCAATGCTCATAAGTTTCTTCATATGTATGTGTGTGTATGAATACTTCAATATAAAAAAAGCACTTCAGGGGCGCCTGGGTGGCGCAGTCGGTTGAGCGTCCGACTTCAGCCAGGTCACGATCTCGCGGTCCAGGAGTTCGAGCCCCGCGTCAGGCTCTGGGCTGATGGCTCAGAGCCTGGAGCCTGTTTCCGATTCTGTGTCTCCCTCTCTCTCTGCCCCTCCCCCGTTCATGCTCTGTCTCTCTCTGTCCCAAAAATAAATAAACGTTGAAAAAAAAATTTAAAAAAAAAAAAAGCACTTCAATCTCATACACAGCATGCACATGCACACACACATACACACTTTTGTCTACATGTATTTCCTGTGAGTAAAGGGATAGGCAAAGAATCTCAAATTCAGGAATTTAACTTTCACTCTTTCTAGTCAGAGTATTTTCTGCTGGTCTGACCCACTTCTTATGAATGATGTCAGGCAAAGTCCTCCTCCTCACACACTTCATTGAATTTGACCTGATTTTATTATTCTTATGGAGAAATGGACTTCCAATGCAAATCTCTAAATAGCTCAGTCCAGAATTTCCTATTAGAAATATGTTAAATACCTCCACTTGTGGTTAGAACCAAGAACTCATTTTAGGGGTGCATGGGTGGCTCAGTTGGTTGAGCATTGGACTCTCAATGTCGACTCAGGTCATGATCTCGCAGTTTGTGGGACTGAACCCCATGTGGGGCTCAGCACAGAACCTGCTTGGGATTCTTTCTCCCTCTCTCTGACCCTCCCCTGCTTGCTCATTCTCTCTTTCTCTCTCTCCCTCTCTCTCAAAATAAATAAAGAAATAAAAAAGAACTCCTTTTGTAGCTACTTTGGAGCCTACTTTTTAAAAATGTTACTATAGACTGCCATTAATTTAAAGAAACATTTGGTGTCTAGGGCTAATGGTCTTTTTCTTTCAGAGTCTCCAGATTAACAATTTTTATACATTAAAAAAGAAAAAAAACTTTCTTAGGAGTATTGAACCTTCCTAGATCATAAGTGTAGTCAAGTAATTTTCTTTCTTTCTGAAGAGCTATCCTTTCACATATGTTCTGTTCTTAGCCCTGCCTATTTTTACTTGGGGAAGGTTTGTTCTTTTTTAAATGTTTCATTTTGAAATAATAGTAAATTCACATGAAATTGCAAAGAAATGTATAGAGAGGTACCATTAACTCTTCCTCTAGTTTATTTCAATAATAAAATCTTACACAACTACAGTACAATATCAAAACCAAGCAATTCACATTGTGGCAATCCATAGCTCTTATTCAGATGTCACCACTTGCACATGCACTTGTGTGTGTGTGTGTGTGTGTGTGTGTGTGTGTGTACTGCTGTATGAAAATTCTGTTTGAGATTCTTATTATTGAACATCTATATTATGTTTCAGATTTCTATCTGTTGTTTATTGCCATCTTGTTTGAAGAGCAAAAAACTTGGAAACAACTTAAAGTCCTATAATGTGGCACTGGTTACACACATTAAGATTTGCACTAAGTAACAATGATACAGGCACATATTTAATGCTGTGAAAAAATGCTTACAGAACATTTTAATGTCTGGTATTATCATTATCGAAGACAAAAAAATAGCACGTCCCCATTTAACATGGTAACAAAACATAAGGAAAGAAATAAAAAGTTAATGATCCAGAATTATGTATTTTCCCTGTTCTTCGTATTTTCTGTTTTTCCCCCAAAGTTTAATGATAAACATGAGTAATAAAAAACAATAAGTCATTAAAGTTTTAATCATTTTGCTTTGTCTCTCCAACTATATTTAAACTTATTTGAGAACAGACTATCATTACTTATATCCCCAACTTGGTGATATAGTGATTTGATATGTTTAATTTCTTTTGTTCACAAAAGCTAAGAACACATATTTATAGCATGACTACTGTTTGCCACCATTAAATTATTTCTTTGTGAATATACATATTTAGTGTGTCTATATTCCTTAAGGTCTGTGGGATACTTTTTAAAATGCACACTCAAATACTATACATAGTATAATTCCTTATATCCAATGAGAACTCAATAATTACTTTTTGAATAGCATTAAAAATGTAGCAGTGCACAGCTTCCCCTCAATGAAATTTCAGAATTTTTAAAGGCAGGAATTGGTTTGCATCTTTATGATATTTTGCATTTAATACTAATATCATACTAATAATAGGACATCATTATCATCATAAAAGCTACCATTTACTGAGTATTAACTATGTGCCAGGAATTGGGCTAAATGTTAATATTCATGATATCATTTAAATTTCACAATAATTACTATCCCCCTTTATATATGAGGAAATTAGCATCAGTGATATTAATTAGCTTGTCCAAAATCAAACCATGAGTACTTAGAACTAGGACTGCAAGCTGCGCTAATCTGACTCCAGATTCTGAGATGTCAATTAGGAAGATATATCATATATCTCTTAATAGAATAGGCACTCAAAAATGTTTATCAAATGAATGAATATAAAAGTGAGAAATTAATGCTTATTATGTATCATATATAAATGAATTGACTCTTAAGGATTAGTGAGTAACTGAACAGGAAAGAATACAGTGAACAAAGTTTGGCAATGGGAATTAAAGATTTAAATTTTGATATTAAAATCACCAAATCAAAAATCTATGTATTCTGAGCATATGAATATAAGAATATTGTTTTGTCTGCTCAGTTGACGCCCTTTGCTTCTAATTCACAGAATGGCCCAGTTGGAGACTTTTGTCAAAAAAGAATGGACTCATGACAAACATACAGATGATGATGAGTCAATCAAAAGGACTATCAGTTGCATTCAAATTGATAGATTGATGGGCAAATGAAATGATCAGTCTATCGCAACATAATTATTCTTAAGTAACCTAACTGAAGACAAAATGATTTATTTTTCATAAATATTTGTAGAGACTATTCATTACCAAAGGATTATTCCTGGTATCTCTTTTTAAAAAGTAAGAATAATTCTAAGACAGTGTATGTCATAGTTGGCTAACACTGCAGTCAAGTTTGAAAGCATGAAAAATATAAAGGATGGCTTACGCTTTCAGAAAGAAAATAAAATGCTATTAGAGAGTCAGATTTAGGCCCCTTCTTTGATTAGCTAAGGTAAAAAATAGAAAACATTTATAAAACAGAAAATAAAATCAGCAACTCAGGGGCACCTGGGTGTCTCAGTCGGTTAAACATCCAACACTTGATTTCAACTCAGGTAGTGATCTTGCAGTTTGTAGGATCAAGCCCTGCAACACGCTCCGTGCTGTCAGCATGGAGGCTGCTTGGGATTCTCTCTCTGCCTCTCTCTCTCTCTCTCTCTCTCTCTCTCTCTCTCAAAATAAATAAATAAACTTTAAAAAACCCCAGCAACTCAACAAATCTCATAATGAACACAATTTTTAAAACCTTATTCAGATTTTTCACTAGTAACATGGTAGGGAAATGCTGTCGACACTATAAACTCAGGAAAATCAGAGACTTTTTTGTATATATTTTTAATTCTTAGTGCCCAACAAGGTTTGGGGCAGAAAAAATAAGGTGCTTAATAAATATTCAGAGATTGAATGAATGCATTCTTGACAAGAATCAAAGATGTGTGTTAAGGTGTAATTTATAAACTTGAAATATTGAAAACTACCTAAGTTGTTCAATAACCAAAGAATGAGGGGCGCCTGGGTGGCACAGTCGGTTAAGCGTCCGACTTCAGCCAGGTCACGATCTCGCGGTCCGGGAGTTCGAGCCCCGCATCAGGCTCTGGGCTGATGGCTCAGAGCCTGGAGCCTGTTTCCGATTCTGTGTCTCCCTCTCTCTCTGCCCCTCCCCCGTTCATGCTCTGTCTCTCTCTGTCCCAAAAAAAAAAAAAAAAAAAAAAAGTTGAAAAGAAAAAAAATAACCAAAGAATGATTAAATTGTGGTAATATTATTAGCCATAAAAACCAAATGGTAAATTTATACCTGAAATATACCATAATATACATTAGGAATTCAATTTATGGATTCAGCATCAGATTAGAAGTTGGAGAACTGATGAGCTGAGAGACAAGTCAAAAGAAAATATCCACACTAAAGTATAAGGAGAAAAAAGGTGGAAAATACAAAATAGAGCGTAAGAACAGAGTTTAGAGTAAAAGAAAAAATTTAATTTGCATGTCATTAGTGTTCCTTCAGAGAAGAGAGAAAATGCAGCTGAAATAGCATTTGAAGAAACAACTGCAGAGAATTTTCCAAAACTGATAAAACACCGTAAGCCACTGCTTCAAGTCCTAAAACCCTCAAGTATAAATATAAAGCAACAAAACAACACCAAAGGGGGGAAAAACTCACTAAGAAAAAGCATAGTAAAAACCAAATACAAAGAGAAACCTTAAGGTCAGCCAGAGAAAAATAACATTGCCTTCAAAGGAGCAATAAGGCTAATACATGACTTCTCAATTAACATAAACAATATGGAAGCCAAAAATAATGGAATGATATTTTCAATATGCTGTGGGAAAAAAAGTATCTGATTACCTATAATTTCACATTCAATAAAAATATGAAAATGAGAATATGGAAGTGAAATATATATATTTTAAGACAATTAAAAACAGAGAATTCATAAACAGAAGATCCACACCAAAGGAAATATTAAAAGATGTTCTTGAAGCAGATGGTAAGTGATTCCTGACAGTTCAGAGATACAGAAAGAAGGATCAACAGAATCGGTTAAAAATGTGGCTAAGACTTGGGGTGCCTGGGTGGCTCAGTCGATTAAGTGACTGACTTGTGATTTCGGCTCTAGTCTTCATCTCAAGGTTCGGACTGAGATCCAGATCCAGATCAAGCCCCTACAGTGCCTGCTTGGGATTCTCTCTCTCTCTCTCTCTCTTTCTCCCTCTCTCTCTCTTTCTCTGTCCCTCCCCTACTCACACATGTGTGCTCTCTCTCTCAAAAGAAATGAATTTTTTTTAAAAAGAAAAGAAATAGTCATAAGATTAATAAAAGGAGAAATAGACAAATCTACAATTATAACCATATTTCTCCCAGTAAATGATTAAACAGGCAGACAAAAGATCAGTGAGTATACACTGAAAACACATTTATCAAACTCGATTTAATTGACATATATAGAACACTGCACTCCTAGATTACAGAATACATATTTTTTCAAGTACACATGGATCATTTATAGAAACTGTTCATACATTTAGTGGACCATAAAGCAAATCTCAACAAATGGCAGAGTTGAGTTCATACCAAAAGTGTACTTCAACTACAGTGAAATTAATCTAGAAGTCAATAACACACATATGAACTAGAAATGTTTCATACATTTGGAAACTTAAGAAATATACTTCTGAATAATCCATGGATCAAAGATTATAACAAAATGGAAATAATAATGAACAAATGGCATTAAAATTAGTGGAATGAAGCTAAAGCCAAGCCTAGAGGCAAATTTATATCCTTAGACATATATATCAGACAAAAGAAAGGCTGATAAAAGCCAATGAAAATGGGCCTTGGAGAAGGTAGGATTTTAGGTAGGAAAAAGGAGATAAGGGCATTTTGGTCAAGCAAACCAGCATAATCTAAGTACAGTTAGCCTGGGCCTGGATAAGTACAGGGAGGTTCTGTGACAAGAATACAGTGTGGTGGGTCTGACAGTTGATGTTTCACTTAACTTAGTACAGAATGGGTGCACTAAAAAATTGTAAGTTAATAAGTGAAATGTTCAGAGTCATACTTCAAAAGCGTATCACCAGGGAGTTTGTTCAGGATGAACTACCTTCTCCCTACAATATATTCATCACTCTCTCTCCTGTAGTGATTTAATATCTCTCTTCCCTGTTAGAGTCTGTGCAGGCAGCTCTCTGAGGCAAGAAAGTATATCTGTCTTTTTAGTGCTAAATCTCCAATGCCTAGGACGGTGCTTGGAATACAGACAATGACTAATAAATATTTGCATATTAATTAAAGATAAAAGAAATGAGAGATATAGAAATCAGAAAAACATTGTTATAGGTTCAGTTTGGAATTGACACATGCATAGGTCACAGGGCTGTAGTTACCCAACAGTGAGGACTATTCATATATATGAATGATCAGATTATATATATGGATCAGTTCATATATATGAATGTTCTGATTAGTTCCTTCTCTATTTTCTTATTTCCATTAATCACATTACTTCATTAATTTATTCATTCATTCAACAATGTTGTATTGAGGGTCTACTATGTACAGGTATGTTCTGGCCCTGGAGGTACAGAAATAAATAAAACAAAGTTACTGCTAAAATGGAGTTTACATTCTAATGGGGCAACTCAGACAGTAAATAAATAAGTACATGATAGGCAAAGGGAGTACCTTGAAGAAAAATAAGGCAGGAAAAGACAGTGACAGGTTGTGAGCACACAGGGCAAACCTGAGACACTGACAGGGAGCCACGCTGGCTGGAGCAGAGGAAGGGAAGGGAGAATGGTGTTCAGAGAGATACCATGGGTCTGGTAAAGTAGGCCCATGTAGCATTGAGTAAAGACTTGGGTTTCATTCTAAAGAAATAAATAGTCATTGGAGGATTTGAAGCTGAGGACTCCCATGATCTGACTCATGAATATGAAAGGATCACTCTGGCCATTAAGTGGAGAATAGACTGTAGGGAAACAAGGGTCAGTGGACGTAGACAAGTTAGGAAGCTAAACTACAGGTCACCTTGACTGCTTGAACTCTGCTTTCATCCAATTCCCTATACTGTCCTAACATTTCCTCCACCAGTCTCTTCCTTGTCCATCCACATTACTCAAATCTAGAACCTCATTACCTACTACTTTCACTATTATAATACCATTAGACATTCTAGTTTGGGGCCTACAAGTTTGAAGAATGTAGGAGTAGAGTTTCCAACTCCTACCTTGAATAGCTTTATAGACAATACTGAATAAAATAGAAAGATAAATAGTACATTTTAAAATATGGAAATTAAGCAGCATAATTTAAGGTTTGGGCAGCGAGTGAGAACAAAAATTAATCATAAAATGCTTATTTGAAAGCCTTTGATAATTTCTGAATCAATCTACATTTATGGATATAAACCTAATCTTTTGGAATGTTTGGTTTTGACTTTTTTTCAAAGAAGCAGGTGCAATTAGATTATTTGTTTGCTTTATTTTAATTCACAGAGAACATATGGGAATTAATTTAAAAATATACCAAAATACAAACAGGGAACAGTACCAACCAATATCAAGATATTTGACTTTTCCAATTTAAAAAGAAAAAAAGAATCATAAGCATATCTCTGCATCTCTGGAACACATCATAATTTTGTGTTCTTAAATACAATACCATAGTCTTGTATATAGTATAAAGGAGCTAAAAGGCCAATGGTTAAAGCTAAGCATTTCAATAGCTACGAACAGTAATTTAACTAATAGGAGATTTTGATCCTAGGAAGTATAATTGGATTTAGCGAATACCAAAAGCAATTATTATATTAACATTTGCCTTAAATGGTAAGAGTTGTAGAAAAGAATTTGAGTGTGCCAATTTAAACCGTTTGCTTTCCTTAAAAAGATTCAGCCTGACTATTATCAAAACTGACCCATATATTCACTGTCTCCACAAAAACTGTGTTGATATATGATGTACACAATAAGAAGAATGTTCTAGTCAGAAGATCATCAACTATATGCAGAACTACAAAAATTATTTAACAGAAAAATAAACCATATGCTATTGAATACTCAAGAAAACCAGAATATGACTTTCAATTTTTAATATGTGGTTTTTCACAATTTATAATTATATAGACATGATCATCATTTGTCTGCTTAAAGAACTTTTCATTATTATTAATTTACTTTTCTCTGAAAAGCAGGAGACTATAATATAGTTCCATTAGTTAGTGCATCTCAAAACTGTTACTGAGAGAAAAACCCTTGAATGCAGAAAAAACATGTCATTTCTTTCAAGCTTCATTTCTTCTATTCTCTCATGGAGAAAAAAAGGCCTTATAAAAATTGACCAATGCAGTATAGTTTGGATTTATATTCTCTTGGAAAGGTAAATAAAATTAAGTGAATACCATATACTCAGTGTTTACCGCATGCCAATTGTGGCCAGACTTAATAATGCTAGAAGAACTGATTTTGTAGCAGTTGTAAAAATGTAAATAAGGCTTTAAAACTGATTCAGAAATCATATTTTATAAATGAAGCTTTGATTTTAATTTAAACAATTCTCTTTGGGTATGATACGCATTATTCAGAATGTTCTGCTTTTTTTGTGATTGAAATAGTAGAGATATTTCAGGAAACCAGGGGATAGAAACACCTGTTTCTTATCAAATTACATCTTCTAATGATTATAACAATTTTATGCACTAGATTAACTTTAAAATGTAAATACTACAATAACTTAAAAAGTTTAAATTATTAGATGGAAATTTATTTTAAAAGTAGCAGTGGAAAACATAAAACAAAATAGAGCATATCTTTACCTATTTTAGTCTAAATATTCCTACTAATAAAACATGTATCAAAAGCATCCACATTAAAAATGCTTTTCATAACATATGTTGATTTTTGTCCTACTGCAAATATAATAACCAGTTAATGAAATTTGGAAAGTAATAAATAAAAATTTAAAACTCAATAAAAGCTGTCAATAATTTGATACATTTTCCTTCAAGTCACCTGTCCATCTGGTTAGCTATCAATTTATCTTTACCTTTATCCATATAAAATGAGAATAATACTAAACATGTTTTATAACTTGCTTTGTTGTTAGTATCAAAACTCATGAGATATTGAAATACATTCTTAAAATGAAAACAATCAAAGAACTTTTAAATTTATGTTCCTTTTGAAAGAGTGAAGTACATGCCAAGTGGAGTCATGAAGAGAAATGTCAGTGTGATCGGTGGCAGCTGCTTGCTTCCCTAGGAAGGAAGGGGTCGCTTAAGAGTACAGTAGCTAGCAAACCCCTCAGCGCTCCCCAAAGTCACTAGTGGGAAAAGAACAAAGGCCTTTCCAATGCAACTAACACAGATGTGCCCAAAGGCAAACTGTCAGAAACAGTTAAGATGACAGCTACTCACAGTTCATTATTTCCTTCTCACAGGTCACTGGGTGACAAGCTGGGTCAGTGTGCTTTGTCGGCTGTCCTAGTCCTTCCCCACCCCCTATTCAATTTGAATAAGGCAAAGGGCTCCATTGGATAAACTAATGTAAACAAACACATTCCAGACACTTAAAGATGCCAGAATATGGCATTTATTTTATTTTGGACCAAGCTTAGAATTAAATGTACACACAACTCACTTCATCCAAGCAAGAAGACCACTACATTTCTAGATCTCACTGATAGAGGAAGAGAAAACATTTCAAGTGTTGCTAAAGCAAACAAGAAAATATAATATGCTATAAACTAAGAACTTCAGATTAAAGACCTCACACAGTAAGAGATTTTCCTTTTTCTTCAATAGGAAAAATAATTTTTTCCACATTACAAAAAAAAAAAAAAGATCAATAATCAGACTACTTTCCACAAGTATTTGAAATGTAAATTAAATTAAATGATTCTGTAGATGGGAAAGCCTGGTTTGTGTGTTTGTGGTGATTGTTATAGTTTTTTTAAGGATATAATTCAAAATAAGGCACCCATCAAAATGACAATAGTTCAATAAAATTTTTATGATGTAAATGCATAAAATTTTAGTAATAACTTAAGATGACTATTCAATATGATGACATTCTGTTACAAAAATCACTGGAATAAATACTACTAAGAAACTAGGAATGAGTAATAAAACAGTGGTTAAGAGCATGGTCTATGGATCCAAATGGTTGTGGGTTCGAACCCCATCTCTCCTATCTCTAGCTATGTGACTGGGCACATTATGAAATCACTCTGAGCTTCAGTTGCTTTATCTTCATGGATTTTAAGAGTACCTCCACCATCAGATTATCATGACAATAATTAAATAAATTTATCACAGTGTTAGAAGAATAAGTACTTTCAATAGGAGTTGACACGTCATAACTATTCAACAAATAACAGCTATTAGCTACCTATCACCAAATTTAGTATATGCAAAGCTGAACTGAATCACCATTGAAAGTGGGAAATACCTTGGCTAATCATGACAGAAGTTACAGTCACATTGTTAGACATAAATTTTTTAAAAATCTCTAATTCATTCAAGTGTAAGCATCTATATATCATCAGTAAATCTAGACTGTTGGATTCAAGAAGTCAAGGGTTCAGTCTCCCTTAATATTTTCTACCTCTTATTTAGTCTTCACTGAAAGGTGCATACATTGACATATCTTTTATCATTCCCTTTCTAAGCTGTATTTAAAGGTCCCTTTCCAAGATACCCAGTCAAAATGATGGGCCCCATTTGAAAGGCTAAAAGATTTGGAATAATCACCAAGACAAGAACATGAATGGGTAGGCAGAATAATATAGACACTGAGAAAAAGATTTTGGGCTCAGATAGGCCTGCCTTAAATTACTAGTTGAAAGGCCTTAGTGAAGTAACTTAATCTCTCTGTCCCTCAATTTCCTTATCAGTAAAACAGAGATTAATACCGCAGTTTTACATACATCATAGGTTCTTGGGCAATAATGTACATAAGGCACTTCAGCAAAGTCAGTGTATGTTATTAAAAATTGAATGTTTTCCTTCATTTTCACATATTAGCTGCCACTAACTATGATACCTCTCTCTTTCCCCAAATTTGGCTACTTGCAGTTCTCTCCTTCTTTGGCTACTTCTAAGGAAATACATACATTTATATATCTATATCTTTTTATTCTTTTCAAATACGTGTTCTTTCTTCAGATTATTTGCTCATTAACATGTTTGTTCTAAATTCTACTTCTTTCTCCAGTTTCCACAACACAGATCATTTCACATTTTTCCTTTACTTCTTGTTATGATTTTATTCTGTATTTTGTAAAGTTATCATTGATAAAAGCAAGAAAATGTAAAGCTCTCTTAAAGATGCAATAATACAATGTGCTGGGCAGTGTGTAAACCTAACCAGGCAACCTAAGGTTCAAAGTAATCAATATGCCAAATTCAGAGCCATGTTCTAATTTTGCCCAACAATTCCTTCCAAAATGGGAGGAAAGTAATTGCTCTAAGTACTTACTTTCTACTCAAAATAACTTTGTTAAGGAACAGAAAGAGAAGGAGTGAAACTGAAATTACATCTATTATGGTAAATTGTCGGGGTGGAGAGGAAAACCGTGGCTTTAAGAAAAAAAAAAAAAAAGAGGGCTAGAAGAGTTGTTGCAGCCTGAGACACAAACCCTGAGGGATACTCACTAAAATAAGGGCCCCAGGAATTTTCTTAGGAAATGAAATCCCAAACATGGTTAGTCAATTCCTATTGACTAAAAATCACAAACTATAAGCCCGATTAAAAACTGGTTTCTACCCTCCTTGGTTACAGCCCATTTTCACAAAGACTACTCATTGAGTGCTTGCTACATTCCTGGAAATTTAAAGACATTAATTCTAACAACTCAAATAGGTCTTGTGTTATGTTAACTAACAATAACTGCTTTGTTGTTTGTTTTTCTGTTTGTTTTGTGGGGTTTTTTTGGTTCACATTACCTAATACTACATATATATAGTATAGTATACTATACACTATATACATATCACTAGCGTTCTGACACTGACCCACCAGGACCAGGGCCAGGAGGAGACATACACGGAAATCCCATATAGGTTTCAGAAATCTGGGAGCAGAAGGAACCTGTGCCTCCTTGAGTAGAACCCAGGATAATGACAAGCCCCCAGCATGCTCTCAAACAGCGTAGAATAGAAATGGCTGCCAAGTGAGTCTAGAAAGATAGGCCAACAGATGTCTTATAAAACAATATTTAAGTTCCCCAGTGGCCCAGGTTTCTCTGAGCTTCTGTTTTACACGGAAAGTTCAAAGACTGCTCCCAAGGGACTTACATTCTAGTGACTGGACCAGAGTGGCCTGGCTAAATAGCTGAGGTCTTGTGGTTGTATTGTAGGGTGTCAGAGAGTTGAGATTCCTATATGTGATTAAAAAGCAAGTAGCAGGAATAAAAACTAGAACTTAAGTTTTCCTGCAGTCCAGGACATCCCCAGACTATGATACAGAAAGGTCCTAAATTTTTTCTTTTGTTTATCTGTGAACTATCTTACTCAAAACAACAAAACCAATGTGAGTTTTAAATAACAAAGAGATAATAAATTGAAAAGTCACTGTTGTTATCAGGAAAAAATGTTCCCCTCCTGTTAAAATCTGAGGCAGGAATATATAATTTAAGAATATAAGATAGCTTTTCATTGAAATAAAAGTCATATTGCACACCTTACACTTATACAATGTTATATGCCAACTGTATCTCACTCAACAAAGCTGGAATTTTTAAAAAAAAAAAAAGAAATGAAAAGTTGTCACTTTTTTTCTTTCTTCATACAACTAACATTTCTATCTACAATTAAAATATTTAAACTTAGGAATTCTCTTGAACTTCAGTGAGTACAATAAGAATTATATTATTCCTTTAAGAGTACTTCAGTCAATAGTTAATTTCCAACAATTATTATACTAAAATTGCAATTTATAACATTATTTTGTTGTAACCCAACACAATTAACAATAATTCTACTACTACTACTACTAAACATAAACTTTAGTTTACCAATTAAATAAAGAGAATCAGAGAAATTGTCCAACCAAGGGTGATTTTCAGTTGGTTAGCAAAATCATTGCTTAGTTTTACTCTGTAGAAATTATGTCAACCTGTTAAATTATCACTGCTTAAGACCATCTATTGTGCACTTATCCTCAGGTCTAAATGCAATAATCTCCTCATGGACCACAAAAAGGATTGTCTATGGGTATGATGTTCTCAAGGACCTCTTGGTATTTTCACAACTGGATATATATTCAGTATCACTTTAATTATGTTATTTCAGAGTCTTTTAGTGAGATCCCAGGACAGAAGCTCTAAGTATTCTTATAAACAATACCATACATCAAACTTTAATGAAATACGCATAAATGTCACCTCTCTTCATCAAATGTGACCTGAAAACTACTGTGCTTGAAAGCCAAAGGGCTTTTGAGGTATTTCAATAATCTTCAAGAAATCAATCTTACATGAAACTGAAGGAAAACATCGAATGTCATTGAGCAATAAAGCTCCATTCTGTCAGTGCCCTACCTCTGAGCAGAAGCCTTAGGATGTTTCTCTTCCAGTTTCCTCACCAGTGCCACCGTCAGCTGCCTTGTCTCCCGAAGAGAACCTTCTGGCATTAAATGGGTGTCTGAAGGCTCTGGCAGTTGCTTCAGACCAGGGATGCTGGCACTTTTTTCCAGAACCTAATAAATGAAATATAAGAATAATGTAGGTAATTTTCATTGAATGAAAATATGGCCCAAATTTAACCTTACACTTTCAGGGTTCCTCCAATCTGCCTCATTCAGCACAGAAATCATTTGCATGTGGCCAGAAGAAAAGGCAGCAGTCCCAACAAAAGCTAGTGGGTCATCCACTATTTAATAAAATAATGTTTATATAAACATATATGGATGTTTATATAAATATAAACATGCATATAGATATTTATATTATGTGTATGATTTTAAACAACCAATATCATTAAGATGTGAATTTGTGTTTGTCTCCTGAAAACAACTTGAACATTTTCTCTTTTCAAAATACATTTTAGAGATCTATTTCTGTCTTGCCTCTGGCTCACTACACTGACCTCTTCTGCTAAGCTGCTACCATGATGAGCTTTAGTCCGGGCACCATGGTGAATGTGATACTCTGTCTGGGTCACATCCACTTGTGCATTTAGTTCCTCCAGGTAGGTCAGAACAAACTGAGGATAAACCTGTAGGAAAGGAAAAAAATAAAAAAATAAATAGTACTAGCCTTGTAAGTAACAGCTAATAATCTATACAACTGAAATTATGGGAGGATAAATTAGATTAAGAGTAAAAAGGTCTGACTAATAAACTGCACTTTATTATCTATTTCAGATCAAAAAATCAAGTCAAATAACTTTAATATTAAGATTTCTTTTTTTTTTAATTTTTTTTTCAACATTTTTATTTATTTTTGGGACAGAGAGAGACAGAGCATGAACGGGGGAGGGTCAGAGAGAGAGGGAGACACAGAATCGGAAACAGGCTCCAGGCTCCGAGCCATCAGCCCAGAGCCTGACGCGGGGCTCGAACTCACGGACCGCGAGATCGTGACCTGGCTGAAGTCGGACGCTCAACCGACTGCGCCACCCAGGTGCCCCAAGATTTTTAATTAGTTGTTTAATCTGAGCAAGTTTAACTGGATGCTAATCTTCACTCTTAGATAGGTGATAATATTAAAATATTAAAACCATTTTATATAATAATAATATCTAACATATACTGAGTTATTTCTACATGAGATGTGCAATTGCTGTATTGACTGGGAGTATTCAATTCTGCTCTAGAAGACAAGAAAACAAATGGGATGGATGAAATTCATTAGCTGCATTAAGCGTAGATAAGTAAGTTAGTAACCTAAGAAGTATCAGACAGAAAGTCATTAGAGCATAAGTCTATGAACATAGATAGAAAGGGGTAGCAAAATAGGCATTTAATAGTCATGATTTGCTAAATAACAAATGAAGCGACAAATACCTATGAAACACTAAATATAAATGAGGCACATGAGACACACAATAATTGAAAGATCTTTAATTGGCCACCTATTGCGACTCTGATATTGGATTTTCAGCTAAATAACATCCACAGCTGCCCATCAGGCTAACTGGGGAGCATAGCTATTGGCCAAGTGTACTTGCCAACAAGCTCTCGAATGGAGCAAGTGTGTGTCATTTCTCAGACACCTTTCGTGTGTTGGGCCTCTTCAAGTTTTCACTCTGGTCCTTGTAACCACATCAGCAGCAGAGAAGGGTGATGCAATAGAGAGACAGATATGTCGACTTTGCAGAAATTCAGGTATGATGATCCTTCAACCCACTTACACCTTAAGTATGTTTACCTAGCCTACCTCTCTTCCCATACATTTTGCTTTGTATTTTAAATTGATTTAAAGGGGTGCCTGGGTGACTCAGTCAGTTAAGTATCTGACTCTTGGTTTCGGCTCAGTTCATGATCTCACAGTTTGTGAATTCCAGCCCCACGTTGGGCTCTGTGCTGATGGTGTCGAGCCTGTTTGGAATCCTCTCTCCCTCTCTCTCTGCCTCTCCACTGCTTATGTTCTCTCTCTCAAAAATAAATAAGCATTAAAAAAATAAATTGATTTAATAAACTGTGATCTGAGCATTTTATTTGGTCTGCACACCTTTCTATTCCATGAGATCTATGATAGTTTATCTAGGATCATAGTTGGAGGCTACTATTGCATCAAAGTAATTTCCACATGACAATATATTTACATTTTAATCCTCTCAACAGCCCTTTGAAATAGGTACTATTATTTTGCTCATTTTAAAGATGAGGAAACAGATACAGCGAGGTTAAACAACTTGTTCAGTGTCATCCAGCTTGTTTACTAGCTCATAAAACCTAGAAATGTTGCCTCAAGTATGATATAAACTTCTTTTTTAAAGCATAGAACTAAAATTCTAACAAAAAATATGAAGAGATGTTCAGAAGATAATAAACGGGCACTAAAGTCCTTATATTATTCTGGTAAAAGAAATATTGAACAACCTTAAACTTTTTTTCAGAAAATCTATAAGTAAATATGCATGTTAAAAATGTAAGGGGCTCCAGAATCTTAAATGCATATTACTGAGTGAAAGAAGCCAACCAGAAAAGGCTACATATTGTATGATTCCAACAACATGACATTCTGAAAAAGGCAAAACTGTGGACACAGTGGGAAAAAAGATCAGCACTTACTTTGCCAGGGGTTAGGAGGGAGGGAAGGATGAATGGGCAGAGCACAGAGAATTTTTAGGGCAGTGAAACAGTTCTGCATGATACTATAATGGTAGATGAATGTCATTATACATTTATCCAAACCCATAGGATATACAACAGTATGAGTGGACCCTAATGTAAACTATGGATTTTGGGTCATAATGTGTCAATGTAGATTCATCAACTATAATAAATCACCACTCTATGGGGGATGTTGATAGTGGGGGAGGTTGTACATATATGGAGAATTGGTGTATATGAGAACTCTTTGTACTTTCCATTCATTTTTGCTGTGAACTTAAAGCTGCTCTAAAAAATAAAGTCTATTAAAAAATGTAAGAGACTCCACCAAATTATAAGAGACAAAAGAAAAATAGATAAATTATACTACATCAAATTTTAACAGTTTGTGCTACAATGTCATCAAAAATGAAAAGACAACCTACAGCATGGGAGAAAATATTTGCAAATCATATATCCAATAAGGGGTGTATACACTGAATATATAAAGAACTCTTACAGCTCAGTAAAAAAAGATAAATAAACAAAATATTAGCAAACGATCTGAGTAGAGGATAATTCTCCAAAGAAGATATGCAAATGGCCAACAAACACATGTAAGTGACAAGACTCTGATTCTGACAGTTGTAAATCCCTTATATTCTGATAGTAGTTTCAGGTCTTGCATCCTCTAACAGAGGTAAAGATATTTCATCTAAGTTTACTTTTAAGGTATATTTCCCTCTTATTGGAATAAGGCATACCTGGAACATGGGAAATTTCAACCTATATCAAATGAGATGGATGAGGCAGTGCCCAAAAGGTAGAGCCATGATGTGTCTGAATATTCTGCTAGGCATAGCAGAAGCAAAGACCAACCAAAAAAAGGGAAAAAAATGTCATGTGCTTTGCTCCCTGGAGTTGACAGTCAATCAAAGGTGGCAGACATACCCACGTAACACAGACGAGTTCTATTATTTATCCTCCTACCATGCATTTGGAGAGTTTTACAAATTTTTCTGGCATTTTCCCTTTGGAATGATTCTAAACTATCCCCACCCCAGGTAATGACTGTTCTAACATTTGATACTATAATTCTTTAGTATTCTTCTACTTCCAAGATTAAGTTATCTTGATCTCCAACCAGGAACCTACCAGTTCAATATTCAGACCACCAGTATAAACAACTCCCTTCTCCAAAATCTGGACTTCTCTTCTAGGAAGTCGACAGCCTGATCTTTTGATTTTCCCCTTTCTAGTGCATCTGCACATCACTCCAAATTGATGTCTAATGTCAACCCTCCAAGTCCTTCGGCCCTTTGGGCTTCATTACATTCTTATCATTCTAATCCACTTTTACCACCAGAAGATAAATTTCAATAATTTGTGTAGTAATAACATATTCAGTAACATATCTTTGATCAATCATTTCCACTTTAAAAACTTTAAATAGTACTCCCAGTACATACTGATTAACAGTACTGTACTAATCTGGCTTCAAATTCCAGCTGGGCTATTTATCGGCTTTGTGACTGTAAGTTCTACTTCCTTGAGAGAGAAGTTTTCTACTGAAAACCAAGTACAAATCTGCTCAGAATTTCACATGGACCAAAATCCCCCTCAGGATACAATGACAACTCTCTGGTTGCTAAAAAGGATCCCATCCACTTGTGAGATTTTTTTTTAACCTAACAGGGCTGGGGAATCCTCTTCATCACTCCAAGATGTTCATTCTATGTACATTAGAAAGTCTACATATTTGACCTAACTTGGGCCTCCATAGTAATATTTATCTCCTCATGAAAAATACAGCAAGCAGGGCTACAGAATCTCACCTGAAATGTTTTAAACTCTAGACACTCTTATCTCCTCTTGGTCAGTACATGATCAGGCATATTTTTAAAAAGTGCTTCCTGACTACAAATGTTTTCTATAGAAAACTTAGAAAACACAGAGAAACTGAAAGAAAATAACTATTCATCCTCCTACCACCTGTTTTATGTATAAACTTCCAGTTTTGTTTCTACATACACACACAATCTTCAATACAATACAAATAAATATTCTCTTATCTGATTTTTCTCAGGATTAGCATTTTTATCTATCATCTTAAATTATTCTACATTATTTGTAATACCAATATATAGTATCCATAATAAAGACATACCATAATATATTTATGCAATCTCACTGTTGATTACTTTACCTGTTTTCAATTTTCACTATTATATACAAAGCTCTAATAAATACCCTTAAAGATATATTGTGGTACATACTTTGATTAATTCCTTGGGGTAAGTTGTTGTAAGGGGGATTTCTGTGTCAAAAGGAGTATTTATTTTTATGGATTTTGATAAATATTGCTAAACTGACCCTCAGAAATATCCTAGTCTCTTAGATAGCACCCAGTGTCCCCTGCCTCTTAGTGTTCATACCCTTGTGTGGTCCCTTCCACATTATATAGCAGGATCCGTATATGTGGCCCCATAAAGGTGCCAGAAGTGTTGTTACATCACTTCTGAGATTAGGTTATGAGAGACAGTGCACCTTCCATTTTGTTCTCCTGTTCTCTCTTGCTCTCTTTGATCACTAGCTGAGGTTGTGGACAGCACTTTGGAGAAGCCCAGATACCAAGGCACTGAAGGCTCTTGTCTATAGAGTAAGTATGCTTCAAAGCAGATCTTCCAGCCTAGTCAAGTCTCAGATAACTGCAGTCCTTGTTGACACTGTGACCACAGCTTCATGAAAGACTTTGGGTTAGAACTATCCAGCTAATCCACTCCCCGGTTCCTAGACCTCAGAAACCGAGACAATAAATATTTATTGTTTTAAGTTACTAAGTTTGAAGGTAATTTGTCACACAGCAATAGATAACTAATGCAAACAAAATACCAAAAAACTCCAACAAGTATAAATACGAAAAAAAAAGGAAATGTGCCTACTTGTTTTCTCACATTTCCATCAACGTTGGATATTCCTAGTTTTAACATCTACCAATATTTAATAGGGAGAAAATACTGACTCATTGTTTTACATTGCTTTAACTTCTAGTTAGAAGTTCTAGTTCGAGGCTGAACTTTTTTATTTGGTTTGGCTCTTCTAATCTTTTGTCATGTATTTCCTTTTCCTGTCCTTTACCTATATTTCTATCGAAGTGTGTATCCTCTTCTACTGTTTTATCAGGCTTATTATATATTAAGGGTACTATCCTATCTCTGACATTTATATTGCAAAACTTTTTCCTATTGTCATATTTCCCTATTTGTTCTTCCTTTATGCTATTTTAGGTTAGGAGTTTTTCAATTCTTATATACTCAAAGCCATCAGTCTTTTCCTTTATGGATTCTGTCTTTGTTTGCATGCTTGTGGAGAGGTCTACTCGCCACTAGTCTGGGTTAGATGCTTTAATCCAGGTTTTCTTTTAGATATTTATGGTTCCATGTTTAAGTTTAAATCCTTAATTTAGCTAAAACTGGTAGACTGTATAAAGGAAGTAATCCAACTTTACCTTTTCACAAATGAATAGAGGAATAGTTAACTTTAAAAACAAATCAAAAAGGAAGAACAAAACTCATCCAAATAAAAACAATATAACAAAATACAATATTATATTTAAATCTGGCCATTATTATCATTACTAGTTACAAATTATCAATTAGCTGGAATCAATATGCCAGAATCTATTGATAGGCCAGAATCTGAGCCAAATACTCAAAATGTTAGCATTAATGTCTCCATTTTGCAGACAGACAATGTGAAGCTTGCAAAAGGCTAAATGACTTGTATAATGCCACACAACTAATAAGTGGTGGAACCAAAATTAGTTATTAATATCCTAAAGTAATTCTGTCTTCTTTTTTAAATAAATGGAAAGAGCTCCATTTATGATCCAGCCGCAAATAATTATCAAATTATTCTCCATTTTAGCCTTAACTAGATGGATATAATTTTGGATGTGGCTAAATTTAGATCTAATCAAAATTTCTAAGCCTCTAAAAGAATAAAATTCCTCATTAATAGTTTTGCTCTGTGAATTGTAATAAAAATTCAGCAATTGTGTTTGGGAATGGAACATTAAAATTTTTAGAATCAAAATCCTCTTAAAAATAATTGTGTTTGAAACACAAAAGCATGAATTATTTGCTAGCTACCAATGTACAGTTGGGAATAATTAGAAAATTATAAATTATAAGAAAGGGAAAGGTAAAAATGAAAGCAGAGTAAAACTGGGTGTTTATGTACCTGAATTTGGGAAAAGAAAAGAAAAATATACACATAAGCCTTGGTCCTGTTCTTCTGTGTCTGTTGGTGGGAAGGTCAGTACTTATATAGGATAGAGTTATGTTCTTGGATACTAGGAGTCAGCTCTGTCTAGGTATATCTCACAATAAAGTCTTCATGTGAGGGTACAGGCCAAAGAGCTAAAGGGATATTTTAGTACAGTCTCAAAATTCTACTTTTTATTTTTACGAAGATGAATTAGTTTTGGTCTTCCTGTGACTCCCTCTCCACTAACATAGAGCTTCACTCTGACTCAGGAATGTAGTGGAGTCAGAAACAGGACAAGGGGATTGCTAGGGTGAAACTCTGCATGAAGTTAGATAAAGGTTATTTTTAAAATGCTTTGCCAGTCAATGCCTATGTCAATTTCCCTGCTTAGGAACAGAGCTAAAAGTGTATAGGCCTGGCTGAGTAGTGAGTAGGCTGGAGTTTTAACCAGTGTGCCAACAAATAACTACTCAAGGAAATGCTATTATCTTACTTTTCAAATTTAAATTGTATCAAACTCTCTAAATTTCTGAAATGTTGCTGGTCAGGAAATAATGGCTCAAATACATAATTCTAGAACACTAGAGAAATAAAGCTATTATTTTTACCAGTCCGGGTCCAATAAGGAGATATAAACTGCATTGTAATTTGAACAGGAAAAAGTTTAATATAAACAATTAGTAGCAGGCTATTAGAGAGTCAGGAAATTGGCTAATAAGAGTTTAAGAGAACACTAAAGAATATATGAATAGCAGATAAAGGGAGCAGCCAGTACTACAAGGCCTGAGATATAATGTCCAAGGAAGAGGTCTGGCCACGGCTGACATCCAAAACACATAGAAAAGAGCACAACAATGGCTCACTAGATGGTGAATAAGTCCCTGAGTAAGTTCATCCACAGATTTCAGCAGCCTTTGGAGCTCCAAGGGAAGCTGTCCACAGGGAGGTGCCTAGCTGATGACACTCCACTACAGAGCCACCCATGAAGAACATGCTCAAGGAAACCATTCATAAGAAGGTATCCCACTGGCAGTCCTCTGCTGTGAAGCTGCCTGAGGCAGGTGCCTGGCAATAAATGGTAGATATGGAACAGAGAGGGAATACATTGATAACTGACATGCCCTGTGTTATAAGTTGAATTGTGTCCCCTCAAAAGTACACTGAAGCCTAATCCTTGATAACCGTGAATGTGACCTTATTTGGAAATAAAGTCTCTGCAGATGCAATCAAATTAATATTAGGGCTTTTGGGTGGGCCCTAAGCCAAAATGACTAGTGTCCTTAGAAGAGAAAAATTTGGACAGAGACACACACAAGGAGGAAAATGGCATGTGAAGATTCAGATGCAGAGGGAGATGGCCGTGTGAAGATGGAGGCAGAGATTGGAGTTATGCTACCACGGTCAAGGAACGTCCAGGACTGCCAGTCAGTGGAAGGGGCCAGGAAGAATCCTCCCCAAGGGGATTCAAGTGGAGCACAGTGCTGCTGGCACCTTGATTTCCGACTTCTAGCCTCAAGAATTGGAGAGAATACAGTTGCTTAAGCCACCCAGTTTATGGTACTTTGTTACAGCGGCCCTAAAAAATTAATACCCGATGTATGTCCAGTTGCATTCATCTAAGTAATTTAGCATTTCTGAAATCAAAATGGTGGGATCCTAAGGCAAACACTAACAAATACCATGTGATTAATCTAATTTTTGCCTTCCTTAAATATTGATGATTAACATTTCATTTAGGCTTGGAATCATAGACAAGGAAGAAAATCTTGAGAACTGAAGGCCACTATCTTCATTTTATTAAAGCGAATTTTTATGTAAATATACCTACAGAAGAGTACGTAAATCATAAGTATACAATTCAATCCATTTTCACATTGTGAATACCTGTTTAATTTACTACCTAGGTCAAGAAAGGGAACATCACAACACACCTGAAGATTTGTTGTTTTGCTTGGCATTAAAGTTTAAATAACTGCAATTACCCAGCGAGCATTCTCCTATATCTGTCTTCTTTGTAAATCACTGTATTTGTGATATTCATATACGTTGTTACGGGTAATTACAGTTTGTTTATAGGCATTGCTATCCTCCAGAGTCAGAAAACTAAGGCCCATGATCCAAATCTAACTGACCACCTGTTTCCGTAAATAAAATTTAATTGAAACAGAAACACACCATTTATTTACATCTTGTCTATGGCTGCTTTCGTGCTACAAAGGCAGGGTTGAGAAGTTGGAACAGGGATCATATGGCTCACAAAGCCCCATATATTTAGTATCTGGTCCTTTACAGAAGTTGTCCAACTCTGCTCTATATTATTCCATAGAATAATATAGATATATTATATATATATCACAATTTATCCACTTACTCAATTGCTAATGAGCATTTCCATAATCTCTACGCTGAGACTACTACAATTAGCACTGCTATTAACATTTTAGTAAATATCTTTTCCTTAAGATATGTAGTTATTTCTCTTTAGCATTAAACTAGTAGGGAATTACTAGGTTGTACAGACATGTTCAACTTTAGTAGCTGTTGCCAGTTTTCCAAAGTGCCAATCTCCTCACTTTAATAAGAAAACTGAGGTAGATATTGAAAAGATACCTGCACTCCCACGTCTACTGCGGCATTAGCCACAATCACCAAGATATGGAAGCAACCTAAGTGCCAACTGATGAATGGATAAAGATGTGATATTTACAATGGAATATTCATCAGCCGCAAGAGAGAAGGAAATCCTGCCATTTGCTGATATGGATGGACCTTGAGGCCATTATGCTAAGTGAGATTAGTCAAAGACAAACACTGCATGATATCACTTATATGTGCAATCTAAAAAAACTGAACTCAGAAGCAGAGAAACGAATGGTGGTGAGAGGGAGAGAGAATTGAGATGATATTTACCAGTGCAAATTTGCAACTATTAAATCAATAATTTCTGGAGACCTAATGCATAGTATAGTGATTATAGTCAACAATAATGTATTACATACTTGAAAGTTTTTAAAAGAGTTAATTTCCACAAAAAAGCATGATAATTATGTGATGTAATAGAGGTGTTAGCAAATGCTATGAAAATCATTTTGCAATATATAAAGTAATAAATCAACATGTGTAAACTTATGCAATGTTATATGTCAATTATACCTCAATAAAAAAATAAGTTAAACTAAATCTAAAAATAATAGAGGGACACCTAGGTGGCTCAGTCGGTTGAGCATCCGACCTCAGCTCAGCTCATGATCTCGCGGTCTGTGAGTTCGAGCCCCACATTGGGCTCTGTGCTGGCAGCTCAGAACCTGGAGCCTGCTTCGAATTCTGTGTCTCCCTCTCTCTCTGCTCCTTCCCTGCTCTCTCTCTCTCTCTTTCTTTCTCAAAAATAAACATTAAAAAAAAAGTTTTAAAAATAATAGGAAGAAAAAAAAACGGTGCCCTGAAATGCTGGGTTGTATCATAGTGATGGATATCATACTGATGAATTGGAAAGAATTATTTTTTGTTTTGGAAAACTTGTAATTTAAAGTCAAACAAAACCTCACAGGAAAGTATTGAGTTAAGTTATATTCTAAACTTCTGGGCACAGGGAAATCGTTGTGCATAAAAAGCATTTCTTGCTCTTAACAATAGGCACTGCATTTATAAGAACCTGAGAACAGAAAATTTTAAGAATAAAAGCTGTGACTTACAAAGTCCTTACCTTAGAATAAATGCAGCTGTCAGTTCCAAACACCCACTTCTGAGAATTATCTCCTTTATGTCTGTAATAAAAATGTAATTTAGACACTGACAACTTTTCTCCACACTGAAACATTCTGTAGGTTTCAAATGAAAGGATCGTTTTCCATATCCAGGCAGGAAGAGGACTGCCTGTTCTCCCATTCATTCTACTATCATCACTGCTACCTCACCAACTGAAAACTTCCTTCCCTAAGACAGCCAATTTCTTTGGTACCCAAAGGAGTGGTGGTGGTGGCAGTGCTGTGTGAATTACCCAGGGCAACAGCGATTAAGAGTTTTAGAGAATAAATAGAATCAATAAAAATATTCTAGAAATTTGTTTCCAAAAGAGATCCTCTCTCTATAAGACAGAAAAAAAGTAAGTATAAGTAAGTATAAGGATTAAGAAGAGGGGATGGAAAAGGATACCATGGAAAATTAGGAACATCAGACACCTGTTTCAGAAATGACCAGAGAATTTTATTAAGGAATATCATATTTTTAAAACTAAATCTGAGTAAAAAAAGAAAAACTAAAATGTGATGAAGCTAACCGGGCCTAAATTAACTAATCATGTATTCATTAATATTTAGAAACCTTACAAAGGTAGGACAAATGAATTAAATTAAGTGTAATGGGATGTTAAACAAGACTTTTCCTACTGCCTCTGAGTTTTGACAGGAACATCAATGGTTAGGAATAAGAGGTGTCAGGTAATGCTGTATTCTAAAGCAAGGCGCTTTACGATCTGGGCAGAACATGCCAAGGCAGCGGTCCAAAACTGGCTCAGTATGCATTAATCTTTTGCTCACATCCAATTTATGTTAGAAAATGTGAAGAATTCCTGGGCATTTTGAGATAGATGCTTGATAATAATGTAGGTTTCCAAGCCCCTATCCTTAATTTTGATTCTGAAGGTCTGGACCCCCACCCCACAAAAGCTACATTAACACGTATTGCAAGTGATTCCAATCATAAGAACTCTAGGGAATTTGGATGTGTGTGGTCTACAGACCAGACTTTTAAAAACACTGAACTAGAAGAGTTGAGAGCAGTGGGGGAAGGAAAGACAACATCCTTATTATAAAAGAAGAACTGATTTGATGATAGAGTAAATGGGGTTGGGGGTAGAAAGAGGAGGCAAAGATAAGTCTCAGGAGTCAAATTTAGGTAAACTAGAAGAGAACATGACACTATTAAAATAAAGTGAAATTAGAATGGAGAAGAGAGGAACAGGAATGTGAGAAAATACGAAGAATTTTAAAACTTGGGTAAAATTATCTTATGAAACACCTTTCAAGGTCTAACTGATCCCTAAGCCAAGAATCGATTCTCAGGCTTTCAGCAAATGTAATTGCTGCTCAATTTCAGCTTTGGGTAGGGATGAGGAAGGTATTAGGGGTGTTAGCCTTTCTGGAGATCTTTTTATTTTGTAATTGATAAAGGAAAAGAGAAGCTTAAAAAAATTGGGGAGGAGCTCCTGGGCGGCTCAGTCAGTTGAGCATCTGACTCTTGATTTTGACTCTGGTCATGGTGCCAGGTTGTGGGATCAAGCCCTGCATCACTCTCCCTGCTAAGTGCGGAGTCTGCTTAAGATTCTCCCTCTTCCTCTCTCCCCTGCTCACACTCTCTAAAATTAAAAAAAAATATTGACTTAGGGTCCTGGACTAAAATTTATGATTATAATAATAATATTCATTAACCAAGACAATAACACAAAGATTGAGAATTTTAAGGAAACAGTGATGAATAAAGTGAGATACAGAGAAATGAGGTGAGCTGATCAAAAATCACAGAGCTAGGTAGTATCAAATAGGTACTAGAACCCAGAGCATGTGACTTTCAGCTGGACATCTTCTCAATTATATTGAAAACTATGACACAAATTACTTTGTGTTACTTGAAGATTAAAAATGGAACAGGGGCACCTAGGTGACTCAGTCGATTGAGCGTCCGACTTTGGCTCAGGTCATGATCTCGCAGTCTGTGAGTTTGAGCCCCACGTCGGGGTCTGTGTTAACAGCTCAGAGTTTGGAGCCTGCTTCGGATTCTGTGTCTCCCTCTCTCTCTGACCCTCCCCTGCTCATGCTCTGTCTCTCTCTCTCTCTCTGTCAAAAATAAATAAACGTTAAAAATTTTTTTAAAAAATGGAATAAATAGTTTAGGCTCATTAATTAGAATTTGATGCATAATCTTAGTGACCTAAAACATTTTGATATGAGGGGCGCCTGGGTGGCCCCGTCAGTTAAGTATGTGACTCTCAATTTTGGCTCAGGTCATGATCTCATGGTTTGTGAATTTGAGCCCCATGTCAGACTCTGGGCTGACAGTGTGGAACCTGCCTGGGATTCTCTCTCTCCCTCTCTTTCTGCCCCTGCCTCTCTTTCAAAAATAAATAAATAAACTTAAAAAAAAAAACTTTGGTATGAACACAGTTTTTTACACAACTGTGATTATGCATTCACTAAATAGTTTCATACTATACAAATTCTCCTGAGGTGCTGAAAAACCTCATGTTTCAACCACTAAAAGAAGCAATAATAAACACAACATTATTGCTGGTCTTTAAGGCTGTCAATCCCAATCTTACAACTACAGTCCTTTTAAAAATAATAATAAGTGGGGCTCCTGGGTGTCTCAGTCAGTTAAGTGACAAACTCTTCATTTCTGCTTAGGTCACGATCTCACAGTTAGTGAACTTGAGCCCCTAGTTGGGGCTTGCTTGGGATTCTCTCTCTCGCCCGCTCTCTCTGCCCCTCCCGTGCTCACGCTCTCTCTCTCTCGAAATAAATAAATAAACTTTAAAATAATAATAATAATAATAATAATAAGTGACTGCTGTAATGCTTTGATGGAAATGTGCTGGGTTTTGATAAAATTTAGATCATTTTAACGCAGAATAGCTGTAACTCAGAGCAACTTTATTGCTTACAGGCAATTCCTCCTGTTGCCTAAATTATTGTGAGCATATTTCTTCAAGATAAATAAAATGGAAAATGATAATTTTTCAAAGTGCAAGGCTCTGAAATTGGTAATTAATATGCTGATGCTAACTGTCAAAAGCTGTAAAATTCAAAATGTTGTCTTTTAATTGAATTACAGTGTTGACTTGAGGATGAATGTGCTTATACAAACATAAACTACATAGGTTTCAGTTTTGATTTTCTGAATTTGTAGCATCTTTTTCTCAAATAATAATACAACAGGAGAGATGTTCACCAGTGTGAGGGTAGACACCACATGTGTCCTTAGAGCTGATCACAGTCGTGATAGGAGAATAAAGATATCTCTGAATAAATAGATATGTCAATAAAATGTTAAAATGTCATAACCCTAAACATTAATAATAAGGCCATTATGAAAAATGGTTTGAAATTAATATATGGCAGTTTAGGGATCTTCTCAGTGGGTAGCTAAAGAACATAAACTATAACTTGAATAAGAAAATAAATACAAATTTCCTAGCATTTCTCAAATTTTATCACAGCTCAAATTCTGCTCAAGAATTGCCTAGGAAATTTTGCAAACATGTAGTTTTATATCATATATAAGCCTTGTGAGCTTACTAGTAGTTTTTCTATCAGGAGTCTCTTTCTACATATATCTATAAATGTCACCTTTAAATTTTATTACCAAAGTTATAAAAAACAAACCTCTCATGTAGTGTCTATAGCAGGCAGGATGAGAAGATATCATTCTAATATATAATAACTTCTTTAAAAAATAAAATTCCTACAGGGGCACCTGGGTGGCTCAGTCAGTTAAGCACCTGACTCTTGTTTTGGCTCAGGTCATGATCTCACGGTTAGTGATATCGAGCCCCACGTCAGACTCTATGCTGACAGCATGGAGCCTGGTTGGAGTTTTCTCTCTCCCTTTCTCTCTGCCCCTTCCCAGCTCGCTCGCTCTCTCTCTCTCTCTCTCTCTCTCACACACACAAAATAAATAAACATATGCAAAATAAAATTCCTACAAACAAAAGTTCATCTGTTCATTTTTCAAGACATTTTATATGTAAAGAAATCAAATTTAGATCCAATATGCAATGATGCTCATATGGGATTGAATTAGAAAATGCCATAGAATTTCCTCTTCTTGGTGAACTAGCAAAGCTAAAAAGATTTTTTATTTTTTAAATTTTTTTAACATTTATTTATTTTTAAGAAAGAAAGAGAGAGCACAAGCAGGGGAGAGGCAGAGAGAGAGGGAGACACAGAATCTGAAGCAGGCTCCAGGTCTGAGCTGTCAGTACAGAGCATGACCGTGGGGCTGGAACTCATGAACTGTGAGATCATGACCTGCGCTGAAGTCAGATGCTTAACTGACTGAGCCACCCAGGTGCCCCTAAAAAGATTTTTTTACAGAGAAACAAAAACAAAACTTAAAACCAGTAATAACAATACCAATAATGACAAAAAGAGAGGAAAATGAAGAAGCAGTATTTCATCCAAGAATCAAAGTCATAAATATCATGACGTGTGCTGGACTAAGGTTGAGAGACTTACAATCCAGTCCTGGATCTGACATTAACTAGATTAGATACAAGACCTTTCTAGATCATTTAGTTTCTAGTAGACTTGGAATTTCATTTCATTTCATTTCATTTTAATTTTAGAGAGAGAGCATGAGCTGGGCAGAGGGACAGAGGGAGAGAGAGAGAATTCCAAGCAGGCTTCATGTTCAGTGCAGAGTCTGATGCGGGGCTCAATCCCACAACCCTGGGATCCTGACCTGAGCCAAAATCAAGAGTCAGATACTCAACCAACTGAGCCACCCAGGCGCCCCTGGGCTTGGAATTTCTTATAAGATAATGATATTATTATTATTATTATTATTATTATTATTATTATTATTATCACAACCACCACCATCACGACTATTACTACTTCTACTAGTAAAGAAGGTTTTGGAATAGATGCTCTTTAGAGTCCTTCCTCGTCTGAAAGCATATGACTTCCAAGACAAGTTAGATACTCTCTCTCCTTTCACAAGTGAGGAAATAACTATCTGCCCTGGGAAGCTTACTCATTGTAACTCATTGAGTATGCACATGCATTATACTATTCCTATTGAGAATCTATAAAACGTGTGTACACACACATACACACACACACACACTTTTTTCTTTGAAATATGCCATTTATCAGAGGGTAGAGGCAAGAAGGCAGCCCATAACTGACAGTTCAGTTAGGGGAAATTTCCTAGGCTAAAATTCATTATTTCCCAGTTGACTGTAAGAAGGACCATCATCATGCTTCACAATTACAAATCTATTTTCCCAGACAGCTTCCAACAGCTCTGGTGTCTTCCAATCTTATCAGGATCAAAAGTAGGATCCACATAGAACAGACAAAGGGATTTCCCCTCCATGATTCTTAACACAGTAGGAGTAGAGATAAGAAATTTCATCCATCAATCCAATTGTGAAGTTACACATAGACAATTTTCTATTTGATGTTGACATTTCTAATAGTGTTTTCTATATGTTTGAATATTACTTACATGTCCGATGCATGGCAAATGGTCCTTTCTATATTGTGCAGTTTGTCATTCTGCTTTATTCTAACTCTTAGCCTCCTAAAACTTCAAGACTTGACCAAAGAGATGATTTTCAACCTCTCTGATTACCTGGTAACCTGCTGTCTGTTTACTTGTCTTTTCATCTCTGCACCTAGCACTACACAGCTACACTTGAGGGTTGTAGTTAATGGTGTCTTTAGAGTAGTGTTTGTTTAACCTAGTCTAGATTAATGTTGGCTAGTTATCATTCCATTTCCAGCAAGGCCTAAGTGTGGGGGGGGGGGGCGGAGTAGATCCAAAACACCATAACTGAAAGACTAACATTGAAATAAGGAAGGTAGTAAAGATTATCAGACAGGTAATAGAAATGAATAAACCAGGCTAGAGCTAGTGTGAGGGCTATTACTGGGAACAGTGGAGAATATAGAAAATCAGAGGGTATATGTTCCATCTGAATTTGTCCCTGCATGACCGGTGTCATGAGATGATGAAAGTCCAATACTGCCCATTCTTGTGATTGTTTTTTCAAGAAAACACAGAAATATGTAATTTTTGTGTGTAAAATCTCCCTATTTCTATAGGCTCACAAATAATTTAAAATATTATAATAATGTGCAGCCAAACAAAATCTATGGGTCCCTTGTTTGTTATCTCCATAATCTAACCTCTGTGTCCACATGGCGGTATGGGTGTGTGTGTGTGTATATGTGTTGCTTTAATTAGTTTGTGAATTTAACACTAAACTCCAGATCCTCCATATTCACATTCTTTAAAGATGAAGCAAAATAAAGATTAAATGGTGGCCTTATTAAAGGACTTGGATGCAACTGGTTTGTAAGATGTCCAAAATATCTTTTAAAAAGAAGCAGCTTTGACTTTAAGATTTATGATTTTTATAATTTTCTATGATTTTCAGATCACTTGGTAATGACATCATTGATCTGCCTTTCATCCACTCATGGCCAGATGCACATCACAGAAAAAATATTAAATACAATATTGCAAGCATTTGCTATATTGAATAAGAATAAGATGAGTGACACCAAATGAGACATAACCGACCTAATGAGGCATGATATGTTTACAATATTCTCTATGAATTGTCAGGTTGCTACTTTTAGTGCTAGTTCTATGATTTTTTTACTTGAAAGACTGTATCTTGACTCATAGCTTTTGTTAAGATAAGTATAAGATATTATACTACTTAGGAGAAAAGGAAAAAAAAATTGTCTCTAGAAGTTGTATGAGGATATTTACATTATTTAAAATAAAATATGGTTTGTGTTTAAAAAAAATAATAAGCCACACAGGCACTTCAGATACTCTGGAAAAGATAAATATACTTGAAAGTATCAGAGGTGAGGTAAACACTAAAAATCTTGGTCCCTCTGCTTTCTAAAAAACAAAATGTAGCTTCACAGTTAGTGAGACCTTCTGGTTTTCCAAATTTTCTACTATTCGCTTCCATTTTGCAATAGATTTTGCTTCTCAGATAAAAATCAGGTTGCATTAATATAAAGGGAAATAATCTTCACTTGCATAGGAATTCTCCCTTCTCCCCCCACTCCTGCCCATCCTGCCTTTCTCCTTCTCTCCCTCTCTCTTCTTTCCTTCCTTCCTGAATTAAACCAAATCTTTCCTTGTAAGTGGAGATTTAAATTTTGTTTAATGTTTATTTATTTTTGAGAGAGACAGACAGACTATGAGCAGGGAAGGGGCAGAGAGAGAGGGAAACACAAAATCCAAAGCAGGTTCCAAGCTCTGAGCTGTCAGCACAGAGCCTGACGTGGGGCTCGAACTCACGAACTGCAAGATCATGACCTGAGCTGAAGTTGGACACTCAATAGACTGAGCCACCCAGGTGCCCTAGAGATTTTTTTCAAGTTAAACATAATACAATTTTTTAAAATTATTATCTCTTTTCTCACTCAAGCTCTCTTCTCTATAGGCAACGAGGATATCAAGTTTGTGGCTTCAGTCTTACTCAATTCTGTGACCATCCTGGCCAGAGTAGGAAGTAAACCTCAGTGGGGTAAGGCCAGATCAGCACTAATTTCAGTATCCAATAAGCCCAGGGAAACCTCTGGGCATGAATAGCATGTTCTTCAAGCTATATATAACCTTTCGAAACACCTACCATTTTGACTGAGACCACTGATAAATTCTTCCACTGAGAGTGGTCTTTCCTCACCATTTCCTTCTAAAGTAAGCACTTAGTCATTCTTTACCCACCATTTTGCTTTTTTTGTTTGTTCCCTAGTTTGTCTTTTTGTACTTTTAAAAAACAGCTTTTTTGAGAAATAACTGACATACAATATTGTAAAATATTGCACAACTAACGGGCACATATTTGAAGTGTAAAATTTCACAAGTTTTGAAACATGTACATACCTATTAAAACATCACAACAATCAGGACAGTGAACATACCCATGTCCATCTCTCCCCAAAAAATCACCCCCAAAGTTTCCTTGTGCCCCCTTTTAATCTCATTCTCCTACCCCTCCCCACCTTCCTATCTCCAGGCAAGCACTATTCTACTTTCTAGATTAGTTACCATTTTCTAAAATTTTACATAAATGTAATGAAACAATATACTCTCCCTTCATGATTTCGCTCCTTCCCCTCAATATAATTAGTTTGAGATTCACTGATGCATGTATCAAGAATTGGTTCCTTTTTATTGCTGAGTAATATTTTATCATATAGATATGCCACAATTTATTTATCTATTCACTTATGGATGTACACTTGCATTGTTTCCAGTTTTCACTTCTGGCTTTAGAAATAAAGCTGCTGTGAACATTCATGTACAAGTTCTTTGAAAGGATATCTACTTTCATTTCTCTTGATTGAATTTCCAGAGCGGAATGGCTTGGCAATAAGGTAGATATATGTTTATACCTGAAACATGTATATATCTGCATATGAACATGTATATATGTATATATTTTAGGAAAGTAGCAGCTCTTCTAAAATGACAACCATTTTATATTTCTGCCAAGTAGGTATGACTATTGTAGTTGCTTCACATCTTCCCAACACTTGGTATGGTCAGTCTTTTAAACATTAGACATTCTACTGTATATTTAGTGGTACTTCATTGTAGGTTAATCTTGCATTCAAATAATGATTAACAACTTTTCATAGGCCAACTGTATCTCTTACTTGTTAAAGCATTTGTCCAAATCATTTATCTGCCCATGTTTTCTTGAGTTGTGTGTGTATTCTGCAAATATACATTATTTGCAAATATTTTTTTCTTTGTGTGTAGCCTGTCTTGTCAATATTTTAACAGTATCTTTCAAAGAGCAGAAATTCTTAATTTTAATGGAGTCCAATTTATCAATTTATGTCCTTGTGGATCATGCTTTTGGAGTCATGTCTAAGAAAGTTTTGACTAATACAAGATCATAAACATTTTCTTCTATTTTCATCTACAATATGTATAGTTTTAAGGTTTTATATTTACGTCTATGATCCATGTTGAGTTAATTACTATATATATGGTGGGAGAGGCATGGATCAAGTTATTTTTTATTTTTATCTTTTGCATATGTATATTCAATTGTTCCACCACCGTTTGTCAAAAACATTCTTTCTCCAGTGAATCTCCCACTTTCATCAAAAATCAATTGATCATATATGTGTCAATCTATTTAGGGATACTCTATTCTGTTTCATCAATGTAATGGTCTACTTTGGTGCCAATAGCACACTCTTTTAATAACTATAGTTTTATAATTAGCCTGAGGCCAGGCAAAATAGTTCTTCCAGCTTTGTTCTTCTTTAACAAAATTATTTTGCCTATTTTAGATCCTTTGCATTTCTGTATGAATTTTTAAATCAACTTGATAATTTCTATTAAAAAAACCTGCCAGGGTTTTGATTGAGATTGCATTTAAATATATGGAGGAGAAGGGCCCCTGGGTGTCTCAGGTGTTTAGGTGTCTGACTTCAGTTCAGCCATATCTCTTGGTCCATGGGTTCAAGCACCACATGGGGTTCTCTGCTATCAGCTCAGAGCCCCCTTCAGATCCCCTGTTCCCCTCTCTCTCTCTGTCCCTCCTCCTCTCTCTGCTCCTCCCCCTCCCCCATGCAGGCACTTTCTCTCTCTCAAAAATAAATAAACATTAAAAACAAATAATAAATATATGGAGGAGAATGGACATCATGATGATATTGAGTCTTCTAATCTATGAACACAGTATATCCTAGCATCTATTTAGTTTTTTAATTTCATTTATCAATGTTTTGTAGTTGTCAGTGCAGAAGTCATACACATATTTTGTCTGATTTATCCTTAAATATGTCATACCTTTGATGTTACTGTAAATGGTGTTTTTAAATTTTAATTTCCAAAATTGCTTGTTGCCAGTATATAAGAATACAACCAATATATGTATATTGATCTCAAGTCCTCAAACTTGCTAAACTCATTTATTAGTTCTAGAAACTTCTTGTATATTTCATAGGATTTTCTACATAGCAATCATGTTATCTGAAAATAAAGATAGTTTAACTTCTTCAGTTCATATCTAGATGTCTTTTATTTCTTTTCCTTTTCTTGTTACACTGGCTAAAAGTTCCAATGCAATGCTGAATAGAGCGGAGTGGACAACTTGGTTTTTTTCCTCATGTTTCTTGTGCTTGGAAGTTTTTGAATTTCTTGGATCTGTGGGTTATAGTTTTCACAAAATTTGGAAATTTTTCAGCTATCATTTCTTCCAATATTTTTTTGTTCCCTGTGTCTTCCTTCAGAGACTCTGATCACTCACAAAACAGGCATTATAAAATTTCTCATATCTTACTGATAGACTGTTCTCTGAGAAAATAGGCAACAACCTCTTTGACCTTGGCCACGGCAACTTCTTACTTGACACGTCTCTGAAGGCAAGGGAAATAAAGGCAAAAATGAACCATTGGGACCTCATCAATATAAAAAGCTCCTGCATAGCAAAGGAAACAATCGACAAACTAAAAAGCAACCAACAAAAATGGGAGAAGATATTTGCAAATGACATATCATATAAAGGGTTAGTATCAAAAATCTATAAAGAACTTATCAAAATCAACACCCAAGAAAAATAAATAATCCAGTGAAGAAATGGGCAGAAGAAATAAATAGACACTTTCCGAAAGAAGACAGCCAATGGCTAACAGACACATGAGAAGATGCTGAACATTGCTCATGATAAGGGAAATACAAATCAAAACCACACTGAGATAACCACCTCACACCAGTCAGAGTAACAACTCAGGAAACAACAGATGTTGGTGAGGATGTGGAGTAAGGGGAACCCTCTTGCACTGTTGGTGGGAATGCAAACTGGTGCAGCTACTCTGGAAAACAATGTGTAGATTCTTCAAAAAATTAAAAATAGAATTACCCTACAATCCACCAATAGCACTACTAGGAATTTATCCAAAGGATACAGGAGTGCTGATTCATAGGGGCACATGTACCCCAATGTTTATAGCAGCACTACCAACCATAGCCAAATTATGGAAAGAGCCCAAATGTCCATCAACTGATGAATGGATAAAGATGATGTGGTATATATACCATACAAGGTGTGTGTGTGTGTGTGTATATATATATATACACACACACACACACACACGCATATATACATACACACACACATACATACAATGGAGTATCACTCAGCAATCAAAAAGAATGAAATCTTGCCATTTGCAACAACATGGATGGAACTGGAGGGTATTATGCTAAGTGAAATAAGCCAGTCAGAGAAAGACAGATATCATATGCTTTCACTCATACGTGGAATTTGAGAAACTTAACAGAAGACCATGAGGGAAGAAAAAAAAAAGTTACAAACAGAGAGGAAGGCAAACCATAAGAGACCCTTAAATACAGAGAACAAACTGAGGGTTGATGGGGGGGAATGGGTGGCGGGCATTGAGGAGGGCACTTGTTGGGATGAGCCAACAAGTATTTGGGTATTTTATGCAACTGGGTATTTTATGCAAGTGATGAATCACAGGAATCTACTCCTGAAGCCAAGAGAACACTGTATACACCTGTATACACTGTATGTTAGCTAACTTGACAATAAATTATACCTAATTTTTTTTCTTTCTGGCTTTCATTGTAAATAGTTTGTATTGCTATCTGCTCAAGATCACTAATATATTCTTCAACAATGTCTAATCTTCCACTAGTCACAGCATATTTTTCATTTCATATACTGCAGTTTTCATCTCTAGAAATTTGATTTGAGTCTTTTTCTATCTTCCAAGTCTATATTTAACATGTTCCATCTTTTCTTTAGCTTCTTGAATATATGGAATACAATTATAACAACTATTTTAATGTCGTGTGCATTAATTCTATATTTTATGTCATTTCTGGGCCAGTTACAATTGATTGACTTTATTATAACGGTGGACAATGTCAGCTGAAGCATCTCTGGTTCCATGGTCAGTGGTTTGGACTTGTCATTATCACTAGAAGATGATTCTTGGTTTGTCTCCAGTTTACAGCACTGATTCTGCCCCAGAAATCTTGTTATCCACTTCACATACAACACCACATCAAATTGGGAATTGCTTTGGGCTCTGTGACCCTCCTTAGAAACCATATGTTTAGCACCCTAATAGCACAGCTAGTTTGCTACGATGCCATGATGCCAGCATACTGTCTCCGTCTCCTTCTGCCTAGGTTTCTTAATATTACCGACTCCTCCACTGAGGTATTTACTACCACACATGGCACTCATTAGCAATTTCTTGATTGGGTTTTGATCTATACACAGTGTCACTTTGTGGCTAAGAGTGGGTTATAGTGTCTGACTGCCTGAGTTTGCATTCTTCTCCAACCAGTTAGTAGGCATGACCTTGAGTAAGTGATTACTCTGTACTTCATTTTCCTCATCTGTAATAATAATAATAATGATAGCTACCTTATCCAGTTGTTATTAGGATTAAATGTGACAATAAAATATAAAGGAATTAGAGTAGTGTCTGGTTCAGAATTTGTTGTTGTTAGAATAAGAAATAAGCTAAGATTTACACCAGGGAATCTGACTCTGTAGACCACATAACACTTAACCTTTATGTGATATTCTAATACCTGCTGGACAATCTGCTCTGTCTATTAAAGAAAATATCCCTTCTTATTTGTGGTTGGGCTGGTGTCTTTGGTGCCTAAGTATCCCAGTTCTGGTTTCAGCCCAAAGCACATTTTATCCACCCAAAAGTAGTTGGATAATAGTTTTCTAAGTCCTGAAGCACAGTAGGACTTGTTTTTGTCAATTCTAGGTGAAACTGAAAGACAAATGAGCAAGAAAAAAAAATTTCTAGGAAATAATATTTCTATCCTGTTGGTTCTTCATTCCTAATTTTTTCTAAATCTGTTTTCATTTTGATTTTGACTTTCCTAAGTCAGCAAAAACAAATAAAAAGGAGACTTCAGGCCTTACAAATCAGCAATTTCTGTCTCCTCAATTTTCTTTCACAGTTCAATATTTCATATTCAGAAGATTTAGAAAAGGTTAAGAATACACACAGAACATTAAATATTTAAATTAACAACCAATATGGATATAAAGAAATGAGTTCCAATAATTATAGAGTAGAGCGGCAGCTTGTCTACAACATGGATACATGTTGAACACCAACATTTCGCTTTTGAAAATACCTAAGAAATGCTACCAAACTAAGTAGCATACATTTGCAAGCTTATTTTACATAGGAAATTAATATTGATATTATGAACACAAATTTAAACACCTAATGAATATTCCATCTAAGCTGGAAGGCATCATGATTTGACTGCTCAGAAATCTTGAAATTAACATTCATTATTTTGAGCCAAATAGCTCATAAGCATTACCTTTTCTGTAGGATTAATTTGTACCCTTCTAGTGATGTTCCCTCGGCAGGCTTGACTCTGATTGGGTGACCAATAGCCAGGCAGCCCTGTGTTATCGCTCGGCTCAGGATCATTCCAGTCTTCCAATGAATAGAAAGGGGGGAGAAAGGTCTAAATAAGTTAAAAGAACCAGAAAATTCAACAATGTGTCACAACTAGTGAGGTCATTATGCCTGGATAAGCCCGGATATTAACAGTTGCTGAAAGTGAAACACTACCCACAAGTTAGCAGTCAGCGAGCCCTGCTCAGAATCAGTGATCTTCTGTCCAACAAGGGTGGCATTTTACAGTTCAGCGCAAAATAAAACAGACCTTGATATCTTCATTTGTCCTTTTTTTCTGTGCATATTTCACAGGGCAGCAATTTGGGGTCCATCATGTGTCACTTGTTATAGTTATGACTACAGAGCTTATGTGAAATATGTATGCACAGAAAAAAAAAAAGAGCAGTGAACTGAAAAGATTGAAACAAATCCTTAACCTTTGTATGAATTTAAAGTTTTACTCTGGGTCTAAATACCATGGGTTAAACATTTTTAGGTGGTTTGTGAACTACTTTTGCTTTAAATGTTAAGATACTCTGAATAGGAAATTAAGAATATTGTTTAAATGGCCATTTGACAATTTTCTGATTTGAGAATCAACAACACATTTTATTTTATTTTTTTCAATATATGAAATTTATTGTCAAATTGGTTTCTATACAGCACCCAGTGCTCATCCCAAAAGGTGCCCTCCTCAATACCCATCACCCACCCTCCCCTCCCTCCTACCCCCCCATCAACCCTCAGTTTGTTCTCAGTTTTTAAGAGTCTCTTATGCTTTCGCTCTCTTCCACTCTAACCTCTTTTTTTTTTTTCCTTTCCCTCCCCCATGGGTTTCTGTTAAGTTTCTCAGGATCCACATAGGAGTGAAAACATATGGTATCTTTCTCTGTATGGCTTAGTTTACTTAGCATCACACTCTCCAGTTCCATCCACGTTGCTACAAAGGGCCATATTTCATTCTTTCTCATTGCCACGTAGTATTCCATTGTGTATATAAACCACAATTTCTTTATCCATTCATCAGTTGATGGACATCTAGGCTCTTTCCATAATTTGGCTATTGTTGAGAGTGCTGCTATAAACATTGGGGTACAAGTGCCCCTATGCATCAGTACTCCTGCATCCCTTGGGTAAATTCCTAGCAGTGCTATTGCTGGGTCATAGGGTAGGTCTATTTTTAATTTTCTGAGGAACCTCCACACTGTTTTCCAGAGTGGCTGTACCAGTTTGCATTCCCACCAACAGTGCGAGAGGGTTTCCATTTCTCCACATCCTCTCCAGCATCTATAGTCTTCTGATTTGTTCATTTTGGCCACTCTGACTGGTGTGAGGTGATATCTGAGTGTGCTTTTGATTTGTATTTCCCTGATGAGGAGCGACGTCAACAACACATTTAAAATTTTTTTTTCAACGTTTATTTATTTTGGGGACAGAGAGAGACAGAGCATGAACGGGGGAGGGGCAGAGAGAGAGGGAGACACAGAATCGGAAACAGGCTCCAGGCTCTGAGCCATCAGCCCAGAGCCTGACGCGGGGCTCGAACTCACGGACCGCGAGATCGTGACCTGGCTGAAGTCGGACGCTTAACCGACTGCGCCACCCAGGCGCCCCAACAACACATTTTAAATGAGTGACAACCACTAAGGGTTTCTGGCATGCAAAATTGTCTATCCTAACAGGTGAAAATACATATTTTGGAAAAAGAGAGAGACCATTCAATCTAAAAAGATTTTCAAACTTGTTTTATATTTAGCATGTAACTTTTATTTCTCATGGTTTTGCTGTGTGGTAAAAAAAAAAAACAGTTGATAACTTGGGAAAAGTATTCTTTAAAATTTTGGTTTTAGTAAGCACTGGATTGAATCCTCATTTGAACATGTTTGTCTATATTGAAAGAAACCTGCTTTGGATGGGGAAAAAGAAACATTTGTTAAGCACTTTCTGTATACCAAACACTACGCTTGAATTTCACACATGCTTTCTTATTAATCATCATAGCAACTGTGCAAGATAGATAAGACTATTTTATAGAGAAGGAAACAGTGGTTCCGTGCAGCTAAGTAACTTTCTCAAGGTCTCAAGAATAAAAAGGATTCTAATTCCAATCTATCTAACTCCAAAATCCACACTCTTTTTAGTAAGCATTTCAATTATTTTTGAGGAAATTTTAGACAAGTACAGGTTTTTTGCTATCATAAAATTCTATAAACAGGTACCATGGAATTACAGAATCTGAGGTCTAGAAAAGAACTTTCCATACCAACTGGTCCAACTCTTTTCAGATAAGACTGAAGCCCAGATACAGTTGTGGCTTACCTGAGGTCACACAAGGGTTCAGTGGCAATGCTAAAACCAAAACACTTCCATAAATTGATGAAATATAGAGCACCATTCTCTATTACAGTAAAAAGGCATACGTTTTGAAGTCAGACAGACCAAGAATCTTTCCTCTGCTACTTACTAGTCTTAGTTTATTCAGCTGTATAATATGAGATTAAATAAGATAATAAATATGTAGAAGATGCCTAACATATAGCAGATGTTTAACAAAATGGCAAATATTGTTATTAAACCTGAAGCAAAATACAACTTAAAAAGGGGTTTCCAAGTTGGAAGTAGATTGAGGAAATATCTCATCTAATCTCATTCTGCCTTGATATATGAAATGAATATTTCTTGGTTCCTTTGTATCTTAATTGCTCTATACATTTGTTTTTAGGTCTCAGAGAATCAAAATTAACATTAAGAGCAACCCCAAATTTCATTTGAGAAAATTGTTTCAATCCCCCCCCCCGACTCCAACACAGTACCAGCAAGCTTGCCTGAGTGACTCTGCACCCATAGAAGTGCTAAGAAAAGGCCAAAATAATCTATAGTGAGGGGGCAAAAGAAGACAAAAGACGGGTAGATAAAAGCTGCACTATCTCTTTATGGGCATAAATATTTGATGGCAATTACAAAACATATTTCAATAGTAAGAGGAGAGGGGAGGGCAGTTACATATTCTCAATTTAAATCAGATCCAGTAATAGTAAAGTTAAAAAATTAAATAGTGTCAATACATAGGTATAAAATGTGTTAGTCATTGTTCACATTTTATACTCAGGGATTTCTCTTAAAATTATCCTTATGAAGACCATACACTATCATCATACAGTGCTAATCCACCAGGCTCCATGAAGCTCAGCAATGTAGATGAAGGAGTAGAACTACATGACATCACACAAATCTCATAAAAATGGTGAGTCTGTGGACTATACATAAGCTCTAAGCTGAGTTTAAATACACTCTGCATATGAACTAACCACCACATCTGAAAGTGGATTGAATGCCCACATGGGGATCTACAGAAGCCCTCTGCACCAGACACACCAAGGGCAGAGAGGTAGCATTCATAACAGTCAACAATTTATCATGCTTTCACTTGCATGCTTATGTGCATGAAGGCACCAGGATCTAGAGATGCACTGTGATCAGGGAGCATGGGAAGTCACTCAGCAAGAGCAGACACTTTTGGGTACCTTCGTGATCAGCCAAACACTAGCTGCAGGCCACAGGGTTGATGGAGCCATCTGACTTCCACTGCTTACTTCCCTGCTTGAGGAACTCTGCTTTCTGATGGAAACAGAGGCATGAAGGACAATATTGGGATCCGCCTATACCATGAAAAGAAGTACGCATTGTTAAACTCACAGTCTGAAAGTTCACCCTCTTCAACACACTCACCCAAAATGGGTTATCCTAAGACATTATGTTTCTGATTGAGAAGGTCTCTTTGGAAACAATAGTGCTCAATTCCATTTAATTCAATTCAATTAATATTTGTTGTGCATCAGCTCTGATATGCAAGGCACTACACTGTGTGGTGTGGGATATGACACAGTATTTTTCCTGCCCTAGAAAAACTTGTAACAGAAGAGTCAATAACACACACACACACACACACACACACACACACACACACACACACACGGGCAGAAATAATGGATTGCAGAATGGGGACATCAAAGGAGAGCAGTTAAAAGGCTCCACAATCTCCTTAGAATAAAGGGATATGAGTTGAGAATTTAGTGATAGTTGTGAGGATGGATAGGAGGGGACCAACTGGTAACACACAGTATCTGTGCTTCCCATATTTGTTATCAGATTACATACATCAAACATATGATATACCTTCTAGCGTTTCTCACCCAGACTTGATTGTAAAATTAATAGACATTCACATCACCTGTATATCACTAAATATTTAGTAAACTTTCCACTAACTTATATGATCACTTTTCCTGAGTAATCATACTAAATTTTTAAGTACCAATATTTGTTTGTATAGGATTATGGGAATATGTCAGTTTTGCTTTAAGCCAAATAAATGATGGTGCTTCAATAACAATTTAAGTTATTTTCTAACACTAGAAAGCATATTCTAAATCTGTGCTAATACTAGATATTTGTTGAGTAGCAACTGATTCTTAAAAATACAAAAATTAAATGATAATTTAAAAGGTAATATTTACAAATGCAATCAGGCAATAGCAAAAGGGTATAGCTAATATATTTGACAATTATTCTATAATGGAATATAGTTACTCCTCAAGAGAATAAAATGTCTTCTGAGTCCCATAAGTGAAAATAAAATTTTAAAAATACAGCAACCACACGACATAACCAGATTTGACTTGCAGCTCTTTGATTGTGTATTCCCCAGTTAGCCAGTAGTGGCTGGATTCTGGAGGGGAATCCCCCACAGTTTCTGAACAATGATAAACTATATTCTACTAATCCACCCGCCACAGGACTCAGCATTTAAAGTAGCACTCTTACTCAACCTCCTAACTCCAAGTTGCCATCACACTCCAAACTCTCCTCTGCAACTGGGAAGAAGATTGTTTTGACTGGAATTAGTCAGACAGAAGAACCGTACTGCCAACTGCTTCTTTGTACAGCACCTGCTGCCAGCGCCTAAATTCTTGTTATCTCCACAACATGGTTTAATCTTTTAACAGTTGGCTTATTGGTGAAGAGCGAAGGGGTCCTTTGTGTCTGTCTTGGGTTGGCACCTAGTATTAACACCATGCTGTTCTTCGAGAGATATTTTGCTGGACAGTTCCCAAGTGATTCTACATAGACCAGACACAGCCAGACCCACTCACTCAGCTTCATTGCCTGTTATTAAAAGAAAAAAATCTTGCCAAGAGTGGGGTTCTGATACGTTTAAAATTTACAATAGCCATTAAATTTCAATTTGTGACTTCGCCTTCTTTTCTCTTTTTAGTTTAATTGGATAGTTTAGCTTTAGACCGGACATTTATGAAGGTGGGGAAAATAAAAACTGAAAACTGCAATTCATAAAAGTGCTCTGACAACCTGCAACATGGTATACATGTGTGTGCTTGCACATACACACGTATGCATATAACAGCATTTATGTTGAGACTGTTTTCTAAATACATACCATCACATATGTCATTAGGAAACTGCTTCTTTGTTTTGAATCTCTCTCTCTTGCCATAGATACATAGATAGATAGATAGATAGATAGATAGATAGATAGATAGATGTATCTCCCTCTAAATGACCATTATGATTTTGGTTGTCTGAATAAACTGTGCTGATATGGAAGCTGCCAGTGATTTAAAAAATGATGCATGCATTTTCTGGGCCAATTAAAACTTCTTGTTTAATTTTCTTTTTCCAAATCACTAGTGAAGGTGGAGTAGCCTTCAATGTTCCTGTGAAAATTCAAAATAATAAGAGAACCACTTATGGTCTTACTTATAGATCTACTGAGGAATAAGATGTAAGACAATGAAATTTTTCTTGAAAAGAGAAGCTCTTTATTCTGAACAAATTTTTTTTCTTTACTACATAGAAATTTTATAAAATTTTTCATTTTTGATAGTGAATTTAGGGCCAAATTAAAAAAAATGATACACAAATTAAAATCACAACTATAAGAAATGCTATAACATCTCTTTCCTCACGTCCCTGATGTTCATTCTTATTGCTTTCATTCTCTAAAACTATAGCTGATCAATACACCCACCTCAAAGGCCAAGAACTGCAGAAGTCTAAAGGCAGAAAATATAAGTGAGTACATAATTATGCAATCAAACATGTAAGATGTAAATATGCAGTCCTCCAATAGCTTCCAAATATTGGTCTAAAAATAAGGAAGGGATTCAGGATTTTATTAAAGTTCACTGTCTTATTCTAATGGCAACCAGTTCAAAATTAAAAATAAAATTTTGTATTTTCCTCAGTATCAATTATTTGTAGAAAACATTATTTTTCAAGGACTTGCTCTGCAAAGAAATAGGACAGTAAAAAAAGTGTTCATTTTTTCCCCCAGCCTCCTTGAGACATATAGAATAATTTATTCTGTTAGCATCCATGACTGCTGATTCATAAGTTGTAAGTTTATAACTTGTAACTAGTATGCCACAATTCTAAATTCATAATTTGGCATTGTTCTCACTATTTCCCCCAAAAGTTGCCACTGATGTCCTACTAAAGTCTGATTATACCAAAAGGCTAGGATCAAAATATGTTTCCTTTCCATTTTGGCGGAATATATTACCTGCCAAATACTGGAGTCCATTTTTTCTGCTATTTTTTCCCACGTTCAGGTATTACTAAAACTATTCCTCTCATGAAATGTTTTGTTTTTTCTTTTATATTAACTACCATGAAGTTTAAATCTCATCCAGTGCATGGAAATATTCAATTTTATTGCCCTTAAACTGAAGCAATATAAAAATGTTGCCAAGTTAGGTAACAATAGAGAACTGTTGAAAGATGTATTTGCCAAACTGTCAATTTGTGGTAATTTCCAAATCTTTTGAAATGGATAAAAGAGCAACAGGTTGTAATTGTCAGGGTTATATCTATCTCCCACATTACTAATAGGGATTATATGTTCCAAATTTTTCTCCGTAGGAAAGGTTTTACTTGTCAATAAGAGATTTAAAAGAACAGTGAGGGGTTGGGCACTGGTATCTCTTTCTCAAGCCAATTTTAAAACGTATGCATCAAGAATATCGGCTTTTGCCTCCCTCTCTCTACCTCTGTTGTAATCCTCTTAGTGTCTTCTTTACCACAATGAGCATCAAGATTCTACAATAAAAGGCCCTATGGATATCTATCACCTCTGCTAGAATCCCTCTTTAAAAGTGCTCCATTTCAGGTTATTAAATTACTATTTCCAATGCACTGATCACCTCTCTGTATATAATTGGAGATGCTTTTCTGAAAGGATTGTAAGATTTCATAGCTAAGGGAGGGCCATTTTTCTTTGAAAGCTTCTTTTTTACTAGCCAGTTTATCAAATTGTTGCTTTCTTATACTACTATTTTGGTTGGACTAAAATTTTATTCAAAACCAATTTCTTCTTCTAAAAATATGATAGTGTACAAACTTTTATTTCAGATGAGTTTTCTCTTTTTCACTGAATCATTAAAACCAGCTAATAATGATGAAATAAGTGGATTGTTATTCTCTCATTTTTCAACATTATAAAATATAGTTATCTTTTCAAGTCCTACACTGGCATAAAATCAAAAAAAGAAGCCTCCTTTGAGTTCTTTTCCTCTGATAGCTCTTTGATATCCTTTTCTTTTTCTTTTTTTTTTTTTTTTCAGATTTGGGCTGGTTTCTGTTGAATGAGTTAATTAACCAGTGACTTCAATTCCATCTAGCTAACTCTGAACATCTAAATATTTCAGTAATGACAAGGATGACCAGGATTCCCTTTGCCCTTGAGAAAGATCTATTCCAGCAGGGAGGATAAAAAAAGGACCTCCTGAGTTATTCCTAACACAACATTAAGTCAGATCTTGCCTGTGTTTGAATATTTCCAATGGCTCCTTGTTTTCTACAGATCAATATCCAGAATCTCTAACAATGAATTTAAGACCCTTCATGATCTGATTAGATTCTCAGTGGAATCTAGCATTCTTCCTTTTCTTCCCCAATGTGACCTGATATGTGTTCATATCATACTTGGAGCACTAGTTGACTTTGAACCATGCAAAAAATGCTTGATAGGAACAGCATCAAGTTCAAACTCATTATGAGTGGCATAGAATGGATGCAACAAGGATGTGAGTCCAGAAACATCATATCTAGTATGGAGATGAAGGTCAGTAAAGAAAGATGTCATGAAACAGGCACAAATCAGGTAAGACTAGAATGATAGGCAGAATTTTAGGAAGCCTTTAAAGAATGCCAGCTGTATGTCAGACACTGTGTTAGAAAATGGCATAAGGATGTTAAAGAAGGCTGGTGGGTAGTGACAAAGAGAGGTTGAATTCCAGGGATCCACATGGGCCTAATAACAGAAATCATGCAGTCAGAAAACAACAAATGAACAATCAGGCTTGGATAACACATGAGGAACATATTAGTAAATATTGAGCCTTGAAAGATAGATGTAGCTAAATTTTAAAAATCATTCATCAAAAATGTATTGTGCACCTGCCTTACATTCAAAATCTGTCCTAGAATTCACAAATACAAAGATGAGTGAGACATAATGTCTGTGCCCAAAGAATTCTCAATTTAGTGTAAGAGAAAGGAATAAAAACAAATGACTATACCAAAACACAACTCTAAGGACAAAAAGGAAGTTCAATAATATGAGGTTCATTCTTGCTGGAGGACCTGAGAAAACTTCTTGGAAGAAGAGGGAGTTGAATAAAGCCTTAAAAAAGCAAGGAATGGTAATGGTGTAGTGGTGGGGGGACGTATATCCGAGGCAAACAACACACGCCATGATACAAGAGTACCAAAGTGAGAAACATATTATGGGGCACAATATATTAGCTCTAACTGTAGTTTCGGGTACAAAGATCAAGAAGAGAAGATTGAGGGGCGCCTGGGTGGTGCAGTCGGTTAAGCGTCCGACTTCAGTCAGGTCACGATCTCGCGGTCCGTGAGTTCGAGCCCCGCGTCAGGCTCTGGGCTGATGGCTCAGAGCCTGGAGCCTGTTTCCGATTCTGTGTCTCCCTCTCTCTCTGCCCCTCCCCCGTTCATGCTCTGTCTCTCTGTCCCAAAAATAAATAAACGTTGGAAAAAAAAATTAAAAAAAAAAAAAAAAGAAGAGAAGATTGAAGAGAAGATTGGGAAGGCAAGTTGAGAGTAGAGGTGGATTAGAGGAGATCCATGGAGATCAATGAAGGCCTGATACGGATTTGGAATTTCAGTAGGCAACTGTCAGGGATACAAGTTTTTTGAACAGGAAATAATATCACAGCAAAAACCTAAAAAGCAATGCCAAGAGGATCAGAACTATGGTAAATAAATCAGATAAATATAAAATACAAAAGGCATTAATTCTTAGTTGCATTTATGTTCTACATTTGCTCAAAATCTAACAGGATTAGAAATACACTTGACCCTGAATAACACAGACTTGAACTGCGTGGGTCCACTTACATGTGGTTCTTTGATATAGCAGAGTATTGTAAATGTATTTTCTCTTACACTATGATTTTCTTAATAACATTCTCTTTTTTCCAGCTTCCTGGAGATAATACAGTACATATTGCATACAATATATAAAATACGTGTTTATAGACTTTATGTTATTGGTGAGGTTTCCAGTTAACCATAGGCTATTCACAGTTAAATTTGCAGGCAGTAAAAAATTAAATGTGGAGGGGTACCGGGGTGGCTCAGTCAGTTAAGCATTCAACTCTGGCTCAGGTCATGATCTCATGATTTGTGGGTTCGAGCCCCATATCAGGCTCTGAGCTGTTGGCACAGAGCCCGGAGCCTGCTTCGGATTCTGTGTTTCTCTCTCTCTCTGACCCTCCCCTGCTCACGTTCTCTCTCTCTCTCTTTCAAAAACAATAAATAAAACATTAAAAAAATATATCTGTTAAAAGACCTTTCATAGCTCAGTTGGAGAAGAAAATTCTTTACTGGCATGAGAAATTTCTAGGTGTAAATTAATACATAGACCTTTTGGATTGGACTGTCATGAGTGGGTTTCCAAAGAACTCTTATTCCTTAAATACATTGATCCACAGAGCAAATAGATAAAATCCTTGTTTAACAGCCATCTTAAAGTTTTTAAAACAATGCCAACTTATTAATACAGTAGATAGAAAGAAAATATGCTAAGCAATAGTACTTAAGTGACATAATCCAGGTAAAAATTTTTCTAGTAGGAATACTATATATTGGTTCAGTTTTAAAAGTGCTTAATTAACAGGAAATAGAGAATAATGCCCCAACATTTGTAAAATACTTGAAACTTTTCAAAAACTTTCACAAAATCCACTCAGTCACCATGTATCAAATGACAATCCACTACATAAAATACCTTCATTAAGTATAATAAATAATTCTGACCTTGTTCTGTAGGAAATGGTTCTCCAAGTCCACCTTTTCAAATTGATCAGGTATCTGTTGACTGGTACCATTGAAATTAACTGGGAATCCCTCACAAACTTCCCAACTAAGAAAAGTAAAATATTTATTTTTGTTAAAATAATATGTACTTAATTACAATACTCTTTAATCTACTAGTATAATAACTTATATGTCTTATCTCTACAGGGGAGAGAAAAACAAATGTTTAGTCCATAATCTTTTTAAACAGAAATTTGTAATGTGTTTTGTTATCCATACCTGGGAAAAGGAAGACTTAAAGTTTGTGTCTTGCAATTATTTATGATACTGAGGGATCCCATGCCTAATTAATGATTAATAGAACAGAGAAATAAAAAAAATGATTTTTAATCTTACAGAATCACTCACAGTGGGCACCATCTTCACTGTTAAATTTTATTCTAAATACAATGGACTACGAATAATAAATGTTTTTATACTTAGCGTGGATGTGTAAAGCACATTATTTTGGTAATTTTTAGACAGTCTTAAGAGGCAGCACAGTCTAATGAGCACATGGACAAGCCACAAACTGGAGTAACTGGGTTTCATTCTTACTTCAGCCATTCTTATTTTAAAAGTAAACCAAACCTAATTCTAAAGAAAATTATCAGGCTCAACACTGATATGTTAAGATACATCACATAGCATGTTATTCAACAGAAACCAGTTCTGGAGCTGTTAATAGTATTTTTTCCAATACCCTGAGAACTATAAATTAGAGTATGATTATTAAGATTTCAAATAATGCACATTAGAGTATAGAAAGAAAATTCAAATGGAATCCAAAAATTATGTAAATTGTCTTCAAATAAGTTTGCTTTCAGTAAGGACAGTTTCATATTGTTATGCTTAGTGACCTAGATCTAACTTAAAAACCACTCAATAAAACAGTACTCATTGCACCCAGGGAAGGGAAATTAAGAAGGAATACATGAATTAAAAATTAAACTCCTTGCTAAAACTTGAAGGGAAAGGGTCTGGGCAAATTTAGTAGCTTGGGGAAAGACTGTGGCACAAGAAATACATCTTCTTATAAATGGAAATGCTTATAAAAAGAAATGCTGATACGTTATTTTCTATCTATAAAGAAAAAGAAGACAAAACAGATTCTAATCTTGCCTGGAAAGTGCAGGCAGTCACTGGGGGATAGAGTTGTTTAAACAACCAAAGAAGACCAAAGAATTCATCTTTGTAGACATGTTTAGCAGTAGGTTGACACTAGCTGGATTGAGTGACCTCATCAGACTGCTTCTGGTTCTCTGGATTTTCCCTCTATAACCTTTTCACCTGTATATTAAGGACACTGTAATTTGTTAAATTACAAAATATAAAATATAGATGGGACCTTACAGAGAGATCACCTAATCTAACACACTATCAGTGTCAAATACAATAGCCACTCATCATATATACCTATTTAAATCAGAATTAGTATAATTTAGGGGCACCTGGGTGGCTCAGTCAGTTAAGCATAGGACTCTTGGTTTCAGCTCAGGTCATGATTTCACGGTTTGTGGGATCAAGCTCTGCATGAGGCTCTGTGCTGACAGCATGGAGCCCACTTGGTATTCTCTCTCTCCTCTCTCCCCTCTTTCTTTGCCCCTCCCTTCTCAAAATGAATAAATAAATATTAAACATTTTTAATCAGTATAATTTAAACAAAATTAAAAATTCAGTCACATTAGTGACATTTTAAGTGCTCAATAATTACAACATATGCTTCTATCATCATAGCAAGTTCTATTGGACAGTGCTAGACAGTGGGTAAGCCCTCAGTTCTTTTTTTTTTTTTTAATGTTTATTTATTTATTTTGAGAGACAGCATGAACAGAGAAAGGGCGGGGGGGGGGGAGAGAGAGAATACCAGCACGACCAGCACAGAGCCCAATGTGGGGCTCAATCACATGAAACATGAGATCATGACTTGAGCCAAAATCAAGAATCTGTCACCAAACCGAGCCACCCCAAGCCCACAGTTCTTAAAAAAGACAATCTGTTTTAGAATCCTGGCTCTACCATGTACCAATGTGTGAATGGACAAATTACTCTGCCTCTCTGTGCCTCAGTTTCTGTCTCTATAAAATGGAGTAATAGTGAGATAAGGTAATGATGGTATTAAAATAATTGTTTTGAGGATTAAATAAATCCTTACCCAATTCATTTAGAACTGTGGTCAACACTTAGTAAATACTGGGTTTTATTATATATAGATAAGAAGCTGACACCCACCTGCCCATGTACAATCATGAACAGAGATGGGGCTAGAACCTCAAATCTTCTACCTCCTGTGTTGCCACCACCCCACCATTTCTCTAGCATATTGCTTCTGTTCTCAATTGCTTCTGTTCTCATCATCATCAAATGAGATGCTTAAATATGAACACTCCCACAAGAAAACATATTATTTAATATTTTAATGATTCCATTCACAACTCTTAATTTAGAAACCACTAAAAACAGTTTTTACATTTCAAATAAAATTGTTACCTCTGCAAAGCAGAAACTATAGTCTGCTCATTGCTTCATATAGTTTTTTAAAACTTAAGAAAAGTTACTGATAAGTCTTTTTAGACATGAGCTCATTACATCATGTAATAAGGCAAAAAAATACACAATTGCTTATTAAGACAATTAGAGAATGTCTTTCAGTGTTTCAATCTCTCACTCTGGGAAATCTGAATTAGGTAATACAGATTATTTTAACCAAGCACGTGTTAATTTACTTGTCACATCCAGGTAGCAGAACAGCATTAGGATCCAAGAAGGTTTTATATGCAACTGTAATGCCATCTCTGTCAAATGCAGTCACCTGGTCAAAGGTCAGACTCAAAACAGGGTTTAGTGGGGATCTGAAAAATGGAAACAAAAAACATCAACGTGATCTGCAAAATTATACAAACACTGAAATTTGAGCACAAGTAAACAATAAAACCTATAATATCAGTGAGTAATAAAGTCCAGAAAAGTGAATTTCCTATTATAAAGCACTACAGTTGATATCTTATACTGATACCTGAAATGCACATTTTAGTTTATTTGGCTGATTGATAATATGTCAAGGACAGTTGCAACACATGTAATTTTTAAAAATAATTTCAATAATAAAAGCAAAGTATTTAGTTGAGAAAAACAAGCAATTATCATTCACACAATGCAACACACCATTAATATTCTCTGGAGAAGACAATTAAATGAATTCTTAATATTTGGCTATGAACTACTATTTTTTTATAAGCACACTAAATGCTAGGCTGATTTCATTTTCCATATTACATACTGTTAGTTATTTTGTTTTAGAGTAATTTAATTATAAGAGAATTAAAATCAAATGAAAAACGTCTTAAATAAAAACAATGGCAACTGGCATTATGTCATCCATGAGCCATTTTTGTCTCAATTGGTGACAAAGACTTGATATTTAACTTCATAATTATAGGACTCAACCGCATCACCTGTGTAGGGTTGTCAAAAATTTTTAAATTGAATCTAATCGTGAGAAAACATGCAGATAAATCCAGAATGTGGGACATCCTACAAGAATAGTGCCTGAACTCTTCAAAAAAAAAAAAAATTCAATGTCATGAAAAGCAAAACAAAGGTGAGAGAATATTCTAGATTAAAGAGAACTAGAGAAAATAACTAGATGCTATGCATGAATCTTATTGGGATCCTGGACCACAAAAAACTCTAAAGCACATTTTGGGTAGATTAAACATAGATTGCATATTAGATGAATTACATAATTGCTGACTGTGCTAGTTATTACTATGTGGTGACATAAAAGAACACTGTATTATTCTTCAGTTACATGACTGGGAGCATTTATGAGTGAAACTTTAATGGTTGTCTGGAAATAATCTCAAACCTCTCAAAAGAGAGAGAAGGGAGATATAAAAGGTTAAAACTAATGTGGCAACTTTTTAAACTCGTGAACCCAGGTGAAGGATATATATGTATTCATTGTACTATTTTTCAAGTTTTCTGTAGACTGAATCTTGTCCAAAATAAAAATTGGGAGAAAAAAATAATTACAAGACTCAAAATAAAAGCAGATACTGGCAAAACCATCTTTTTATAAATCAGCAAACTAACTCCACATATCAACATATATTAGACACATTAGAATTACTGTCTAAAAATAAATTTCATTTACTTAGTACATATTGCACATTGTCTTAATATATTTCAAACTAGATCTAGGAAATAACTTTTAGACATAAATTTTAGAAATTCCAATAGTAGCACAATGCTACAATTGTTCCCTAGTGCTTTATATTGGGATCAAAACCAGAAAAAAAATATTATCCTATTAAAATAACAATGACATATAAACAAATATACACTTATGAGTTCTTCCAGCTACCATCCTCAGGTGATTTTAGGGTATTCTAGATACTTCAAATTTTACTAGTTATTCTATAAATATGATTCAATTAACCAAGAACAAGTGTGCTGGTTGATCTTATTAAAATAACAAACATCATGAAAAACACCACAATTAGTCATTGTTTTCAGTTTAATAATACTACTTAAGAAGAAATTATTAGACATACATTTTAGTAAAGCCTTTCCTTGTCATTGGAAGAGCTTGCTAAATTATTCAAGAATCCTGGACACTATAAAATTCATCGCTGTTCTATCATTGTAAAAAACAATTCTAATGTGTAATTAAATTATATTTTGAAATCTGTCTATGGAAGAAAACATCACTCCTTACATATATTTTTAATTCTATACACTACACAGCATAAGAAATTATTAAGCATTTTAATTTTACTCTACTAGGAGAGACGAAATAGAATTTTATAATATGCTACCCACAACTAATGCAACCAACTTCTTCCAAAACCTTCATGAATTTCTGGGTAGATTTATTTCCGTATTTGCAATTTTGACTATTAGAATATATAGCAAACCCAATCAGCTCCTAGTCTGTCTACGCTATTGTTATTATAATTAATATATGATCAATTACACCTGATAGGAAAAATTATTTTCCTCTATTTCCCTTATTCAAATAAGTAAAGGCTTAAAATTTTTTTAAATAGGCAGAAAAGTGTGTTTAAGTTTCCTGACAAGCAGTTTCAGAGTTCATCTGGATGTGTCCTGTCAAAATATGCATAAATTTCTAAGATATTCCACACAACAGCCCAGCTCATCAGTGCCTGTAGACTGCAGCCTTTTTCTTTTTCCAGAAACACAGATAATTTTATGCAGGAATTTACCAATCTACAAAAATTTACACAATGCTCAGCAATAACCAGTAATTATTGTGGGATAATGTAAGGCGCTTTTGAGGAATATAACTTTGATAGGATAGGGCTTACAAGCTTTACCAATTTATCTTTAGCTGTCCTGTCATTGGTGCTTAAAAGGTTAAGACTTTATTTGTGAAAACATAGAGAGATAGTGGGGAATCATGTTGTCCACAGCTTCATAAATCTTGCTTAAGATCCTTTTCAATTACCATCCATTTCTCCTTTAAAAAGGGACAAAAAAATAGAGGAGTGGAAGCAGGTCAGGGCAGTGTGCGACAATGACAGTGTGATGGGCTTGGGCCCCCCGTGGCGTTTCCATCTGCTATCATTAAGGTGACTACTCAGACATGAACAAATCCCGCTTGCTGTGCTGACAGGCAGACTTCAAGAACTATGACAAGGCATTAAGACAGAAAGTCAGAGAGAGAGAGAGAGAGGGAGAGAGAGAGAAGGAGAGAGAGAGAGAGAGATGTCATATCTCACAAACAATACTGTCTCACAAAAAACACCCTGGAAATTTTATTGGAATGCAGAATTTCAAAAAAAAAATTCACAAAGGGTAGTACTTGGCTTCTCAACTCCCCTTTTAAATTAGCTTGCCCCTGGAAAGATTGAGGACAGACAGAAAATAAACACCTTGTTCCTACCTGTATGCTTTACCGTAAGAGACCCAAATTTTTTGTTCATTCTTCAGCAAAAGTGGATTCTTAATTTCTTGACCATGCTCATCAAAAAGCCGGATTGAAGAAAAATTGAGGCCTAGTGGGTTGGTGGGAGATCCTTGAAGCCTCTGATGGATCTTGAGAAGTAGCTGGTAGTGGGGGAAAATAATGAAGGAGAAGGAGAAGGAGAAGGAGAAGGAGAAGGAGAAGGAGAAGGAGAAGGAGGAGAAGAAGAAGAAGAAGAAGAAGAAGAAGAAGAAATAATGTAAAATGTGAACATATATAATAAACTGTCTGTACTCTGTAACAAATGAATCCAAACAAATGATAATTAAATTCATATAGAATGTTAAAAGAAGTGTGAAATGATGGCAATATTTAGCTCAGTGTAAAGTAACAAAATGAGCAGGGGCTTTTAACCAGCAGGGGGTGCCACAGGCTTGTGATTGAGCTCTGACCCTTTGGCACAGGGACTGAAAGCAGATGTGACAGTCTTACAGAAAGAGCAGTTAGCTTCTACACATGGTAACAGTCCTCTTTGATAAGGGTTATGCTTTTCTTGTGTGAGCTGCACATTTTGTTAGGCTCCTTCCAGAGCATGTTCAAGTTTACAACCAGCAACCTCCTCCTTCCCAACTAACCTCCGGTAACCAATGGTAGAACAAGTCACCACTTACAGGATTGCAGAAATAAACATGGTTTTCAGGCTATGATGATTCACTTAGACGAACCCTTCTTGAATGTAGTTTAATTAAGAGCCTTGCAAAAGCTTGTGAGCTGCTTCAATTATGAAAATGTTTTCAAGTTGTGAGTAAGCCATAATTGAAATGTGAAGTATGAAATGCTGCCATTTTACATTTTAAAAAATAGCATTGTCAATGTTTGTTTCTGTCATACGCTCCGGGTTGCTAAATTATCAAGATATTTCTAATTTAAGGCACACTTTAAATGAAAGTAATTCTAACTAACTGTGTTGCACATGGAATTTTAAAGGACATTTTTCCTTATCCATCAACTTTGTTTGAATGTTTAAGCTCTTTCCTGCTCTGCACCCCACACTATCCATCATTCTATTCTCCCTGGAGCCTTCTGTCACAGGCTTCCTTTTCTTCTCTCCCTTGTCAGTTCTTATGTCTCTCAGTTTCTTGTTACTCTGTAATCTCGGCAGGGAGGCAGATATATTTGTGGCCTTTTCTTGCCTAGCTGCTGTTCAGGGTGTTTTTTGGTCTTTCTATTAATTCGCATTGAAGGTATATTGAGAAGCTAAATGCTGAAGCTAAGACGAAAGAAGGCAAAGTTGCGATCCTGCCTTATACCCCAGGTTTCCTCACCTATTGGCTATAAAGTCTTGTCCGGGTAAAATATTTTCTTTGATCAGCAACCATATTTATAGAACACCTAAGACTTAGGCTTTGTTGTAATTAGAGATAAATAACCGCACCTCTAACTTCATCAGCTCTACATTGTTTTCATCGCCTCTATGTTGACCAGATTTTTACCCTTAAGCATCAGAAAGGCTGAAAGCAATGACACATTTTTCATTTCATTGAAGTTAATGTTTCTCATCCAGCCTAATCAAGTCCTTTGAATTAAAAATAATGATTAGGGAAGGTGATAGAACAATAAAAATCTGCATTGTTTTTGGCTTTGTTCGTTGAAGCCACAAACATATTTTGAATTCTATAGATTGTTTTTACAAAGCCCTACATTTATTTCTGTGTGATCTCAGCCCTTGAGCTTATTTTTGGTCGAGTTGCTATTATTTCAGGAAACATGTAATGCTGATCATCTTTTAAATCACAGTGATTTTGCTTTGAAAGCATCATCCTTTTTTGTAAAGGGGAAAGATATAAAAGATTTAAGGCCTGATCCAAGAAAGAAATATGTACACAGAGAATAGGAGTATGTGGCAGGAGGATATGAACACCTGACCACTTAACCAAATTCATTTTCACAGGAGAAGCATTGCAATTTCTATTTTCTCAACTTGGTGACAGACTGAATTTTAGGTGTTCAAAGATGAGCATTCAACAGCCTACAGGAGGTCAGGGCCTCAGTGCCTTTCATATCTAGGTCATTGGCTAGGGCAGGGTTATGGCAACCAAAAGTTGTGATAATCTTCACCCATTTATCTTTAAAGCTATCATCACCAAGTCTTTATAAGATAAGAATTTGTTCAAGGACCTGAGAAGAGTGTGAAACATCTTAGGCTAATGATTGAGACAAGTGCGTGCCAAGGGAATAGTCATCCTTGGGTACCACAAGGGAATCTCCCTAACAAAGAGCTTTATAGTGCCCCTAATTCAAGTTTTTCCCCTAGAATTACTTGCATATAAAGCAAAGCATAGGTCAGTTTCAATGTGCCATAAGCCAACACAAAAACTTTCTATAAAATAATATCTTCCTATATAAGATAACATAAATACTGACTTCAATTTTAATGTAAACCAAAAAGTAAAATTTTCTAATACAATTAAGAGGGAAAATAGGTAGAGGATTCTAGGAAGTCTTTTATACAATGTTGATTTATATAGTCAGAGATGTGAAGGTAAAAAGAAACCAACCAAGGCTCTTCATCCTTCTCTCTCTAATCAATCCAGGTAGAGTTTCCTATCTCTTCTGGGCCCAGCCAATGATCAGATCAGATGAAAATCTATACAACTCTTGTGATTGACTGTAAAGGCCAGGTAATGGATACCACCAGGGAGAGATTAAGTCAGAGGTTGCTGAACTGAAGGGAAAGGAGCAAGTTTATAAACAAAGGCCAAGGAACAGAGCCCAAAACACTGGTGTATGCTTGGGTGCATAACCCCAATTTGTAAACAACAGGGTATTCAGTGTCCTTTTATGCAAGACAAAGACCCAAAATGAAGACCCTGAACATATTGGTTCTGCCTGAGAAACATCCCAATTGTCTGGAAAATAAGCAAAGGTAAGAGTGCCTAAGATAAACCATCTGGACATGCCCGCAATGAGCACAGGAGAAGACTAACTATATGCTAGTTGCTTACGGTTTAGGGCTTGGAAATACCCTCAACCCAGAACATACCCTCCACTGAATATCATGTCACTTCCTTTCAAAGTGTAAACAAGAGAGCAATCCCAGAGTACAGTGTAGACAGATTTCCAACTACAGGCAGAATGAAGGTTAAGATACTGTTAAGTATGAGACCAAGAGTTAATACTGTTTTAAAGCTGAGAGCCTAAGGGGCGCCTGGGTGGCTCAGTTGGTTAAGCGTCCGACTTCGCTCAGGTCATGATCTCACAGTCCGTGGGTTTGAGCCCCGCGTCAGGCTCTGTGCTGACCGCTCAGAGCCTGGAACCTGCTTCAGATTCTGTGTCTCCCTCTCTCTCTGACCCTCCCCTGTTCATGCTCTGTCTCTCTCTGTCTCAAATATAAATAAACATTAAAAAAAATTAAAAAAAAAAGCTGAGAGCCTAAGAAATTCAAAAGTCAAGCTTGAGACTATCTATTTTTACAGAGCAGCAAATGATTAATCTCTCCAAAACAATTTTAAAGATGTAATTGTCTAAATTAACTGCAAGTAACTTGAGAGACACATATAGCCACAAACAGCCAGTCAGTAAACTCACTTTTTCCATCATATCACCAGTTTGTGTTGGGCTATTGGACTCCAGGTCTTTTTTGCTGATACAAACAGAGATCTCTCCAGTGTCTTTACCATTTTCAAATATCTGAGAAATAAGCACATTCAAAATTAAAAATAAATACATACACATACACATTCGTGCATATGTTCATACATACATATATAAAGGTAAGCTTTCCTGGCTTTGCACGATAAGGTGCCGACTGACAGTCCTGCATACGGGAACTGTGCAAGGCAAGGACTGTTTCTATGAACATGTGCAAGTAACTGGCAATGAAAATCAACAGGACTAGAACAGTATAAGAACGTCCCTTGTTCCTCCTTTCAGTTTCAGTATCTTTAACCTGACTGGCATTCCCTACCATTTTAAAATAGAAGGAAACGTGGGGACATTAAAGGAGAAATCACTCACTGCACTGGATGCTTAAATGGGACAAGCACCAAAGAAAGGTCAGTTAGCAACAAATTAACCACTTTATTTAATTCTTTTGAAAAACATAAAGCCACAATTACGTGAGGGATCTTTGATTTATATTTAAAATATATCAGTGCTCATGGGGTGCCTGGCTGGCTCACTCAGTAGAGCACGTGACTCATGATCTTGGGGTTGGGAGTTGAAGCCCCATCTTGGGTGTAGAGATTACTTAAAAATAAAAATCTTAAAAAAAAATTAAAATAATAAAATATATAAGTGTTCAGTTCATCTTCTGACTTACTAAAAGGAAATTCAACCTGACAGATTTATTGCATGACAGTACGATGAAAGCCATCCATTTTAAGTGCACATGCACAACAAGTTGTTGAGAACAGAGATAAAATTCTTAACATTGCATTATGCAACACTTTCTGGGAAAAAAATGCTAGCAAATGTTCTGGTCAAAAGTATCCAAACAAACCAGTTCACACGGGGGGGGGGATCCACTAGAATAAACACCATCCTCTGACCATGTTGAGGACCCACATGGGGTATGCCAATCTATTCACCAGGCTCTTAAGAATAGAAGCAGACCAAGGAGGCCTGAATAATTTAAATCCTTTCTTATTTCATTTTTTCTCTAAACTTCTCTTCTTCCCTGATACACCTATCACATCAAAGTAGTCATTTTATTTATCTCTAGTGCTATTTCCAGAGAAGATAATTTAGGAAAATACCTTATTTAAAAGGAAAGAAAACCATCGATTTTGCTTTTGAGACAGTTTTGAGAGTTATTTAATTAGTCCAAGCCTAGTTTGGGAAATAATGTGAATCAATAGCACTTCCTTAGGCTTTAGCAAAAAAAAAAAAAAAAAAAAATATATATATATATATATTTATTTATATACTTTTTTATATATAAAATTTATTTTATATATAAATATATATTTATAAATAAATATTTATATATTTATTATTTATATATATTTATATAATTATTTATATTATTTATATATTTATTTATATATAAATATATATTTATATATATTTTATATATTTATTTATATACTCATAATATTATATGAATAATAATGTTCAAGAATTGTGGGTTTTTTTCTACTCAGTGCTTTTCACTGTGCTGATAGTCCAGTGGAGATAATGCAGCTGTCAGCCTTGGTACATTGATATCCCACACCCTATAGCATCTTTTGCTAACAGGGATTTTTTAAACCTTCTTTTTTGAGTACATACACAATTCTGAGCAAGAAATCTCTCTACTTTTGCAAGGAACTTTGTAAACTCAACTGTTGCCTACAAGCCTACAGGAAATAACTTGGGCGGAGAATCCTACTCTCCCAACAATCTCTTCAGGGCGGTAACCTGGAACAGAGCTCTTAAATAATAGTGACATTTAGCAAAGATAGTTTCAATTCTGGGTGTCATACATTCTGCAAGGTTAATGTTGACAAAAGTTCAGTTTGGGGGACTTATTGACATTCCTTTGTCAAGACTTGCTAGACGTAGAATCAGAGTACAGAAAATTAATGCTCTAGAAAATAGCCAACTGTCAAACTATGAGAGCAAATAGGAGTTGGCCAACATCTAAGACCTTCAGTAGCTCACTGCTTTCTTTACTACCAGTAAGAAGTCTGCCCTTCTAGGTCTAGAAGTGTAAAAAAAAATGGGGCGCCTGGGTGGCTCAGTAGGTTGAGCGTCCGACTTCAGCTCAGGTCATGATCTCATGGTTTATGAGTTTGAGCCCCAGGTCGGGCTCTGTGCTGACAGCTTGGAGCCTAGAGGCTGGAGCCTGGAGCCTGTTTCGGATTCTGTGTCTCCTTCTCTCTCTGCCCACCCCCCACTTGTGCTCTGACTCTCTCTGTCTCTCAAAAATAAATAAATAAATGTAAAAATAGAAGTGTAAAAAAAAAAAAAAGGCTCTAGTCTCCAAAATCTCTATAAAGGCATTTAAAAAAATCTTTTAGGGTTTAAATAAAATTTTAGGTGTTTAAGTGAAAGAAGCCTTTCACAACAATTTACACACACTAAAAAAGCTAACTGCCAAACAGTGTGACAATTAGTCACTTGTGTAATGTATTGTTTTTCTGCATTTTTATAAAAACTAAAATTCTCTAAGCTGAAATTTTATGAGATTCTGCTTTTCCTAAGGCCTACCTCTCATGTTTAAGATCTTTATTACTATGCCCATTTTTCTAAAATCTAATTATTATTTTTTTCTCTTCCTTTGCATGAGAAGTATTTTTACTTCTATTGTTCAATGTCTAAACAAAGATAGCTTTCTAAGCAGAGTTTCTGTGATTGACTAGCTATAGAAAAATAAAAAAAAAATAGTCTACTTTTATTTTACTGCTGCCTGATCATTGGCTTAAGAAATACCGACCGCTGTATTGGCTTCCCAGTGGCTCTCTGCATGGCCTCACCTCTTGACAGCTCTAAAATTAAATTCCTACCATTGGAGTGGGATGATGGAAAAAGCTAGCTGAGGCGAGTCTTGGGTCCTAAGGAGAAAAATAATAGAACCTTAAAAAAAAGAAAAAAAGTGATCCAGATCCTCTCAAAAGGCATGGTAGCTAATGACTACTGAAGAAAATACCTATGAATAAGAATTTACTTCTGTGACTAGTTACAACAAGTAAAAAGTTTTAAGGAGTGTTTTCCATGAACGACAGTCTTTGTACTTTCTGTCATGTCAGTATTAACTTTTGTTAAGAATATTAAATTAGATTAACACCAATGTTTCCTTTTTTAAGTTTATTTATTTATTTTGAGAGAGTGTGTGTGCATGCATGCGTGTGGGTTGGGTAGCAGCAGAGGGAGGGGGAAAGAGAAAATCTTAAGCAGGCCCCATGCTCAGAGCAGAGCCCACTGTGGGGCTCGATCCCATGACCCTCGGATCATTACCTGAGCTAAAATTAAGAGTTGGTGTCTCAACCGACTGAGCCACCCAGGTGTCCCACACCAATGTCTTACTGTAATACTGTTGATCAATTTATTCACTCAACAAATATTTACTGAGTACCTACCATGTGCCGAGCACTGCTCAGGTGCTTAAGATACACCAGTGAACTAAGATTCCTGCTTTTGAGGAACAAAATAAGTAAGGAAATCACATAGCATGGTCAGGGTACATTCAGGTCCTGTAAAAGCTGTTTGTTCATTCTTTCTGTTAAAGAAGGCCCACCAAACCGTATACGCTTGGTGGACCTTCAATACAACTGGTGGGCCTTCTTTAACAAAAATAATGCAAAATTACAAACGTAAAACTAGATAAAAGATATTCACTTAAAATGAGAGAAAAAAAATCACAACAATTTACACACACTAAAAAGCTCACACATAGCAAAAACCATTACAAAATATTTCCATTAATTAACTACCCAACACACATATTTTGGCTGAATTGTCTTTGATCATCTCTTCATATGGTCATTTGGTAACATTTTCTATAAGGAGAATAGGAAGATGATTCTTCCCTCTAGCATGGTTAATCAAAAAAAATATTATTTGTTTGGAAAAATCTCTCAGCTTCACAACTTTGTTGGACATTTCATAAAAATGTTTAGGATTGATGTCACATTTGGGAAAACCTTGATCATAGTTCTTTAAAATATGAGCTAAAAATGTGGAAGAATTTCCTACAAATAGTTGGCTTTATTATTTTCCCACCATGTTTCTCCTCCACCACCCATGCACTTTTGATGCCAAGCACTCTAGTCCATAGTCAGAAAGCAATACACTCAATGGCCAGCAGGTAGTGGCCATCTTCCTGGGAACTCTTTCCATATCAGAATGGTTAGTGCTAACTTAACCATACAGGGAAGTGACTGTAAAACACTAATTACATCCCACTACATTCAAACTAAATGTATCTACACTCAATTTCCTCCAGCCAGACCTCAAAAATGCCTGCTGCCACCTCAACACTACTTGATACAAGAGAACTCTTGACCGAGAGGAAGTTGGACTAGGAACGGGCAATGGTCTCAACCAGTTACAGTTAAAATATATTTGCAAATTTTACAGAAACATGTGGCCATGTGTACTCATTGCTAATGTTTCTTCTAGGGTTTTGAAAGGGGCCTACACAAAGCAGGGACCCTGCAGCTTAATTTTCATTAGCTGTGTGGTAAATGCACCTCTGAGAGTGTTAGAAGGTGCTAAGTGGTATCTAATAAAGGGAAGGGGACATAGGGCCTGGGATAAGGGAGGGCAAAGGGTGTGGTGAACACCGTATGAAGCAGGTGACCAGAACAGGCCTTCAAGAGAGGAAAGATCTGAGTCAAGAGTTGGTGGGGAGAGAGTTAACCAACCAGATAGGCTGGGAGAAGAGCATTGCAGGCAGAGAGAACTGCTTGAGCAAAGAAACTAAGGCAGGAATGTGTCCAGTGTGTTCTGGGAACTGCAAGAAGACTGGTGTTATTGGAGCAGAGTGGTAAGAGAGGGAGAGTAAGTAACATGAAGTCAGAGGGTTAAGGGATTGGAAGAGAAATGGGGACTCTTTGGAAGGTTTGGAACAGAGCAAGAACAAGATCTAACTTAAAAGGATCATTGTGGCTCCTGGGCAGAGAGTAGACTATAGAGAGCAACAGTAATCTGAAGGGTGGATGGATGATGGTGGTTCAAACCAGAGTAGCAACAATGGACATGGTAAGAAATGGTCCATTTCTCTTGTTCGTTCCTGAGTAATTTTACTTGCTTACTTGTGTATTAGCAGGGTTGGGAAATAAAATTTGTTGTTAAGCTAATATTTCTGAATATGATGTCTGTGTCTATGGATAGAAACCAAGCTAAATATAACTGTTCATATGTAGTATTTGTGAAGGCATAAAAATACCAATGAAGTAGTAAAAGACTTTTTATTTACTGTGAAGATTTTATAGAGACAGTGACTAAATAAACCTGCAACTTTTATGGGGAAAGATGACGTGAATGAATTTTGACCTAATGTGGTTCTTTGAGAGGTTTGCCCAGCATCATTTATCATACCTATTTAAGGACTTGTATAAGGCCTACTTCAGTGCCATTATCCACCCTTTAATACTATAAGTCTGGTTAAGAGCTAGCTGTGGGGGAACAGCAGGTTCCCAAACTCTCCATAACTGCTTGGCAGACCACCCAGGAAGCTCTTCTGTGCGTGAGTGGAAGGCCAAACAGCTAGGCTTCAAAATACCTCAGGATACAATGCTGTCAAGAGGCAATAATAAGAAAATGACACTGCAGTGTGTTGCTAAAAGTTGGGAGGCTGTACAGTAACAGGGTTTACTGCTAGAGGTCCAGTGAAGAAAAGGAATATAAAATAGCCACACAAAAGTACTTGGCATATTTCAGTGGATATAATTAAATATGTTGAATCAAGGTTAACTTACACTTTGGCTTAAATTGTGATCCACAGAATGCAGACTCTGAGACCAAGATTTACTCACAGGAATTTTACTGGGGAGCCTTCTGGGAAGCAGCACAGCTGAGGGAGTGAGGAAAGCAGGAAGGGGCAGGTGAAGGTGAGTGATGCAGTTGCAACAGAGGCCTCTTGTGGGAGCCCTAGAGCTAGAATGGCCGGCCCTTCAGCATAGGCCAGAATTGAGGCAAGGGAGCAATCACGCCTTTGTTCTGTGCACGAACCAGATGTTGGCTGCATCCTGCCCCCAGGATGAAGGCCTCGTCTTGGGAGATGCAGCTCCTTTACACAGAGGGCAACCGCCCAATAAGGATATAGTTGTGGCAGCTGAGGGGTGGATATCTCAGTCCCGACGAGGGGACTCTGGTGGTGTGGCACCGCACCCATTACACACATGCACGGCAATCGGGAGTGCAGGGCGCACAGTTACACACAGAAATTACTCAATACTCAAAGCAACTGCACATTTTACAGGGAAGTCTCACAAAGGTTAGATGACTCCAGTGGGGCAATTCGACTCATAAGGGGTAAGGAGATCTTTAGAAATCAAGTCCTATAGTGTTTTCAATTACAAATATCAAAGTTCACCCTTTTATCTAGTATTAGGAAGTATACTAATATGAAACTTAGTATGAAAAAGTTTAAGGGCACAGAAATGTATTTTACAGTAAAAGGTTTTTTTTAACCTAAGTCAAAGAAAAGGAAAATTAAAATGAAATACTTGTCTTATGTAAGAAGCTAATTAGCCGTGAAAAAAAAATCTTTATCCAATCAGAATTCAAAGTCACCTTTGGAGCTAGAAAATCAACTCTAACTGAATTAGCATTACATGTACATTAAATCAAATAAATGTACTGTTATGTCTTCCATTTTTATAGACTTACTAATTTTTAGAACATTCACATTTTCTGTATTTTCTCAAATGTATATTATAAACCAAACAGTAAACATGTCTAACTTAAATATTCAGAAAAAGTGATAATCACAAAGCAAATATTAAAATTATGGGATTCAGGCAATGAAAACTTAATAATGAATTAGTATATTTATATTACATATAAGAAAAAGTGTTTTAATGCCTAATAGATGTCTTTAAATGGTATTTCACAGGTAAGGCGCCAATATGTTTAATCCCAGGAAATGAAAACGCACTTACGTGAAAACAAATTATGGAATTGTTAAACTTTATCAGTCTAAATGGCATCTGGACCAAAAATCAAATAATATTATATTTAAGCCCAGAAAAGGGATACCTAAGAAAATAATTTATTTTAAAAGAGACATTTTAGGGACGACTGGGTGGCTCAGTCGGTTAAGCCTCCGACTTTGGCTCAGGTCATAATCTTGTGGTTCATGAGTTCCAGTCCCGCATCGGGCTCTGTGCTGACAGCTCAGAGCCTAGAACCTGCTTTGGATTCTGTGTTTCCCTCTGTCTCTGCCCCTCCCCTGCTTGCACTGTGTGTGTCTCTCTCAAAAATAAGTGAACATTAAAAAAAGAGAGAGAGAGAGAGACATTTTAAATTTCCTCTTTAAGTTGTAGCAGAGCCCACCATTTAGAAGGTGTAAGTCGGGTGACTGCATACGGGGTAGGATTTAAGGTGAAAGCCAAAAGATTCTGACCCCAAAAATATCTCTCCCACCAACTTGTCAATACTTGAAATTCCAGTTAGAGATTTACTCCTTTGTCATAACTAAAATACCACAAAAGAAATGCTATTCAGCCTTATAGGTTATTGATCTTTTGATGCTGTGATTTTTTTAAATTTTATTTATTTATTTTTCAATATATGAAGTTTATTGTCAAATTGGTTTCCATACAACACCCAGTGCTCATCCCAAAAGGTGCCCTCCTCAATACCCATCACCCACCCTCCCCTCCCTCCTACCCCCCATCAACCCTCAGTTTGTTCTCAGTTTTTAAGAGTCTCTTATGCTTTCGCTCTCTTCCACTCTAACCTCTTTTTTTTTTCTTTCCCCTCCCCCATGGGTTTCTGTTAAGTTTCTCAGGATCCACTTAAGAGTGAAACCATATGGTCTGTCTTTCTCTGTATGGCTTATTTCACTTAGCATAATACTCTCCAGTTCCATCCATGTTGCTACAAAGGGCCATATTTCATTCATTCTCATTGCCACGTAGTACTCCATTGTGTATATAAACCACAATTTCTTTATCCATTCATCAGTTGATGGACATTTAGGCTCTCTCCATAATTTGGCTATTGTTGAGAGTGCTCCTATAAACATTGGGGTACAAGTGCCCCTATGTGATGCTGTGATTTCTAATCTCTGCTCTCTGGAACCCCTTAGAGGACAACAGTGGGGGTCTGTGGTCCCAAGTGGGAGATCAAACCCAATAAGTGAGTCTGTGGAGGCCGCCACCATCTGGCTTCAAATGGGGTAGATCCTACTTTCATTTATATAGTAGACTCCAAAAAAGAATTTTGATCAAAGAAAACTATTTTTTTGAAAACCGTCTTAGACTGAAAGAAAGCGCAGCATGCCCTTTCCAAAAGAGTAAATCTTGAAACAAGGTGGTAAATGAGAACATGGGGTATCTGACCGTCTGAATTGGGGGTTGGGAGGTGGGGGTGGAGGAAAGGCCAACAGAGGCTGAGGGTGGAGAACCTGCACAATGGCCCTTGGAGGCTTCACAGTTCACCTGGGAGTGGGCCCACATTCCCTCTTTTATGCATTTAAAGTCACCTTTCATCGTGAGGTGAGTGGATGGCTCAGTTGAACAGCCAGTTTAGGCTCAGGTCATGATCTCTCCATTTGTGAGTTCAAGCCCCACATTGGGCTTGCTGCTATCACTGTAGAGCCTGCCTCAGATCTTCTGTCCCCCTCTCTCTGCCCCTCCCCCATTTGTGCTCTCTCAAAACTAAACATTAAAAAAAATTTTTAAATAAAGTCACATTTCATTGTTTTGTTACAATATTTTTTAAAGAGCTTCACTCTCATCCCATTTTTCTGTGTCCATGAACAAAGTAAAATTTTCAAAACAAGGTGATGGGCCTATAAAAATATTTTCTTTGTATCCAATTACAATTCTCACTAAATTTGAGATAAGAAAATGTTCAAAATTATCTAGATGACAGAGGCAAGGCAAATTTGTTTGCCTGTCATGTCCTAAGCTAAGTAATTTCAATAAGCCCTTTATACATGAGGATATTTCAGGAAGAAATGAAATAAGGATCTCACTTTGTCTAAATTAATTTAGTGCGTAAAATTATATTTAATTGGGATTAAAATATCAGATGTGTAAGTCCTGTCAGTAGTTGGGTATAATATGATATATACAGAGCTTAGTAAATAAAGGTTGTTGGAAGTTCCTGGGCTCAGTATATTTCTTTTCAAAGAAAATAAGGCCTTTTTAAATGAGAAAAACAGCCACATCCCCCAAATTATATTTTATTAGGGGAAAACGAACACTTTTAAGATTAAATATGAGCTAAATCATGAGACGTCCCCAAATTCTCAGTCTCAGAGATCATATTCTCATTTTTGGATAGAGTATATGTTTTTAAATGCTATTCAATTTCTTGTTTAAATATATCAACTATGTCTGTAAATTTAATTTTCCCCTTAATAAATGAATAAGTACGCTGGGTAACTAAAACCTATACAAAAGTTTACCATCTTTGGCAGTACATTTTTAATTTAATAAATAATCCATTTTTTATCATAAAACATTATTGAAATTGTAAGTAGAATATTAAGTAGGTGTAAATATATCACTTCATTTGCACTTACTAGAAAATCTGTATTCATTTCTACGTTCAAATGATGAATTGACGCTTAATAATATTCATGGTGAGTTGGGCTAACATAGATGTCAGTGGGTAATCCAGGGGACGGGAGCATATGTAGGAAGAGAATCTCAATGACTTGAGCATCTCAAACACTCTGTGAAAAAGCTAATTGAGAGGTAAAAACAAATTAACTGCTATGGAGAAGGACAATCTCCCCGAGAGAGAGAGCGTGCCTACAGCAGTAAGGTTCAGTGGTTGCATTTAGTCCGGGTAACTGCTGGGACAGTAATCCAACTCTGGCCTGTGGACTTTCCCTGCTGACTGCCCACCTGGCAATTCTCTGGGCACCTTCAAGGCTGTCAGGACTGTGCAAGGAAAGCTGGTCTCATTACAACCAGCTCTGCATGGGAGCTGATGCCCCAACCAATTGCTCTTCCCTAATTTTGATACAGATGCAGTTTTTCTCTTCAGCAGGTCTAGGAAGATACAATCTTCCTGCACACAGATTTACACCTGGCTGCAGATGTCTGTCAGGAAATAGGCTGAGGTGAATACACTGGCATTTCCGCCACCCACCACCCCCCCAACAGTTGAAAGATGAAAGAGAGAGAGAAGGAGAGAGGAGGGAAGGGAAGGGAAGGGAAGGGAAGGGAAGGGAAGGGAAGGGAAGGGAAGGGAAGGGGAGGGGAGGGGAGGGAAGGGGAACGAAAGGGAAAGGAGAATGGAAAGCAGGGTAGGTGAGTGGTTTCAATGCCTACTGCTAATAGTTATCCCATAAAATGTTGGAAGGCCTTCATAGGATCTCAAGTTTCTTGCCTTTAAAAGGAGCAATCCAACACTTGCCTACTATGATAAAATCCACACATAAAAATTGATTATCTTCATCACATTTTGACATTTTGATCAACATTTAATGAATGTTCTTTTTTTTTTTAATGTTTATTTATTTGTGAGAGAGGCAGAGACAGGATGCGAGTGGGTTAGGGGCAGAGAGAGGGAGACACAGAATCCAAAGCAGGCTCCAGGCTCTGAGCTGTCAGCACAGAACCCTACACGGGGCTTGAACTCACAAGCTGTGAGATCGTGACCTGAGCCAAAGTCAGATGCTCAACCAACTGAGCCACCCAGGCACCCTGAATGTTCTTAAAATCTTAACAATAACCTTGAATATTCTAATTTTGCCACTCTAGCCACAATTCCTTTGAAAATGAATGTCATCTTGGCATGTTTTGGTATCTGTACTTAACGCATAACCTAAATTTGTTTTTCCATTGTTTATTTTAAATAACGTAGGTGAAATAACACAGCATTCAGGGATTGTAAATACATATAGAAGAAAAGTGGGTTAAACAGAAAGACAAAAATCAAAGGATGTACAATGGAAATAAGGACATAATACACACGCAGGGATGGGACTATTAAAAAAAATCTTGCCACTATTTTATGGATAACCTCAGTTATTTCCTTCTATTCATTTAATTGTTCCATAGATTCCTAAATATTTAAATAAACTTTCTTTTAATACGTATGGTTAGAAAACTTTAAACTTTTAAAAAATGGCCACCAAATAGAATGTAAATCTCAAATGGATTCATAGTGCTCCTGTGCCACTGGTAGAGCAAATTCCAAATTCAAATATCTAAATCCAAATTCAGATATCCAAAGCATAGGAAAAGCCAGGAAGGTATCACAGATAATAGTTAGCATCTTTTCTATTATCAGTCAAATTATCCCATTTTCTAAACAGAAACAAGCTGATAAACTAGAATGATGAAATTGTAGCAAAAAGCTAAGAAAGCCCACACATTAGTCTCATTGTCTTCAAAGGGCATCATATTGCTCTAACTGTATGAAAATAACCGTGGGAATTGGCCACGAGTATGTTTCCGGCTCCTCTGCATCTTCCCATAGTACTGAGCACAATGCCTTGCAGACAGAGTATGTATTGGATAATGTGCGGATTCACTGCACTAATCATTTAAAATCATTTTTCTTTCTGTCACCGGTAGAATACAAATTGTTAGATGCTTACCATACTACCCAGAAGATGAACTAGATGCTGGACAACGATATTCTTTTAACAGTAAATCTCTGGAGGTGTCTGGGTGGCTCAGTCGGTTAAGCAGCTGACTCTTGATTTTGGCTCAGGTCATGATCTCATGGATGGTGAGATCGAGCCTCGCTGTTAGCGCAGAGCCTACTTAGGATTCTCTCTGTCTCTCTTTCTACCCCTCCCTTGTTCACGTGCTCTTCCTCTCTCAAAATAAATAAACTTTAAAAAAATTTTTTTAAATAAATCTTCAAATGATCCCTTTACCAAAGCTTAAATTTCTTTATAAGAGAACAATATAACCAAACAGTACACAAATAGAAAGGCTAAAATCACAGCCATCAGAATCTTTTTGTTTTGTTTTGGTTTGGTTACTAAAATCCACCATATTTCCCTTGCTCACAACCAGAATGGATTAATGTAAAGTTAATGAAGATTTAAGCTTCAGAACCCTTACTTGCTCCAGCTCATGAGAGTAATAGAAGTTGCTGGGAGCTACAGAGTGTTATAAGTGGGGAGGAGAAGCCAACAACTCCCTAGCAATTAAGGGGTATTTCTATGTAAGTATTTCTGAGAAGCTGCCTATAAAAGGTCTCAGAAGAAAGACTCTCCAATCCTCCATTAGTTCATTGTGATTTACTTTCTCATTCCAAATAAATATCCGCTTTAAGCCCTCATTTTAAAGAGCTTCCTCTCCTCCACTTTGTATAAGCTCTAGCCCTCACAGAAATTGGATCTGCCTCTACTGGAAGCAAATGGAAGACAACCCACAGAGCATTATTGACCAATTGTGTGTGAAAAGCACTAATTCTACTGTAAAGACTTCCCTGTACCCATCTTCCACTTGTTCTCCCCCATGCTGTCTCCCACCCACTCACACATCCCACACTCTTGCTTATCAATTCTCTGTCACAATCACACAACTTCCTTCTAGTTTTTCCACCCACCATCCCTTAAAGCTTTGTTAATACCATTTCCTATCAACCCTTTCTTTCCTGTTCTCCCAGGGAAACACTAACATTTCTGACAGCATCTCCATGGGGACAAAGAAGAGGAGGAGTTGTAAGAAAGAACAAGACTGGAAAAGCAGAAGTCACTGAGCCATGGCTATAGCAGATGTTTTCAAAGTGGCTGGGGGTGGAGGCATTGACAGAGGATATAAGGTAAGTAAAGGTTTGGAATAGTAAGAAGTTGCTCCCAAAACCTGAAGAACTTCATAAATTATGGTGCGCATTGAGTGTGACTACTAAATCAAACAACAATAAGAAATTTCATCAACCTAAAAGGTGCCATGATGTGAAAGCAAGAGAGTCTACCAGAATACAAAAAAACACACACTGTGTTATGAGTATATGGGGCAAATGAGTGCAAATGGAAATGATATGCAAAAGTGAGAATGGTCTTATAACACATAGTGTGGTTATAGGTGATGTAACTGTTTCTTAAAACTCCCCTTAATGTTGTTATGTCATGTTTTCAATATTCTTTTTTTTTTTTTTAACAAGGAACTTTCCCATACCAGTGATGGGACATCCAGTTTAGTTGTTCTCTGTCCTTTGTCTTTTATGTTCATTTAAACTCGATACTATTATGCCATGTAATTGCAAAAATGGGACTGAGGCAATATGGAACACAGGAAGAGTGTGTCCTTTTGAGAGGTGACCTGCTAGTATTAAGATCTAGCCAAAAGCTGCTATTTGTAAATTATCAGTGAGAGATATGATGAGGATGAGAACCTTAGTGAAGAGGTAAAGACAACCACATACAATATGAAAAAGCACCCCAGGGGATTTTGAATCACACCTGGCCTTTAGACCATCATTGAGAGCCTCTGCTCTAGAAGATGATGACAACTACAATCAATTATTTTGTACACACACATTATTATTTTGTACACACACATGTATGTATATAAACATAGATGTATAATATATTTAAATGTATATATAAACATAGAGGTACAATATGTATAAATATAAGTAAACATATATTTATATTCATAATAAATAAATATATTTATAATAAAATAAATAAAATAATTTTATTTAAAATTAAATTTATTTAAATTAAAATTATTTAAATTTATCCATTTAAATTTTTACTAAAAATAAGTAGAATAAATATTTATAGTAAATAAATATATTTATATATAACAAATATGTTTATAATGAACAAAATATATATATAAATAAATATACATATAACTATAAATATTCAACAGAGTGATAGTTCATCAAAGAGAGAAAATTAGAAAGATGATCATCCTAATTTATTGTATTAATCAGGTACTTTTCTATGATCAAAATGGATAGAAAAGGGGAATTTTTTTATTATTTTTTATTATTTTTTACTAGCACTAGACTTTGATTTATAAATAGAAAACATATTTGCTTATGGATATATCATCTAACACTCTGCATAGGTCATGTCATAAGGTGAGATAGTTATTCATAACCAGAAAATATATGGTCTTGGCCACAGTAACTCAGAGGTAACTGGGTTAGAGAATGTGCTCCAAGTAAGGGCAGCTCATCCACACCCCATGGAAAATTAGAGTTCAGCCAGGCAACTGACATGAACTGATTCTGGAATTAACTAAGGATGGTATGCTGTGGGCTTTTGTTCAATATCTCTTCAGTCGAAATTAGCAAATTCTCCCTAGTTAAGAGGAAGTACAGGAATATGCCTCAATTCTAAGATTTGCAATTCTGAATATTTGGGATATAATTTGCTAATCCATTTTTTTCTCTCCTTTCTGGCTGTTTCAGACATAAGAACTGGCTTAGAAAACTACATATCTCAGTTTCTTTCCCATCAGTCCAAACATCTACTCCCAACAATTTTGAGTTACTACAAGCCATCACTGAATATAAACTTTGGAAGAGATGCACAGTAGCAGACCATTATATAGTGTTTCTACTATACAGACATGATAGCATAACTAACTTCAAGGAGAATAGGTACTAGCAAAATGTATTAAAATAATTAGGAAGTGAAGACTATCACCTTTAAAAAATTTTTTATTGTTTATTCATTTTTGAGAGACAGACAGAGACAGAGTATGAGTGGGGGAGGGGCAGAGAGAGAGGGAGACACAGAATCCAAAGCAGGCTCCAGGCTCCAAGCTGTTAGCACAGAGCCCAACCTGGGGCTCGAACTCACGGACCATAAAATCATGACCTGAGCCAAAGTTGGATGCTTAACCAACTGGCTCACCCAGGCGCCCCTATTACCTTTCCTTAGGTGTGACCTATTTAATTGTAAGTTTATATAATTTTAAAAAATTAAGTTTATTTATTTATTTTTGAGAAAGAGACAGAGAGAGCAAGTGGGGGAGGGGCAGAGAGAGCATCCCAAGCAGGCTCCACACTGGCAGCACAGAGCCCGATGGGGGGGCTCAAACTCACAAACTATGAGATCATGACCTGAGCCAAAACCAAGAGTTGGACACTTAACCAACTGAGCCATCCAGGTACCCAGTTTATATAATTTTTAATTATGGCTGTATTTAACAACTGGCTGACAAAATTTCTGAAAGTTTAACAATCAGCAATCTCAGACCAGTAGAAGCAAGATTCAGCTTACCAAACCAATTAAATCAAAACCTCTGGAGATGGGGGCATTGATTTTTTTTAAACGTCTCTAAATGATTCTAATATGACAGCCAAGATTGAAAGATCAGTGGTCTGTGCTAAAGCCTGAGGATGCAGCTGATGCCCAGGTTTCTTGGAATATGGGGAAAGGAATTTATTCCCTAAGAGAAACTGGATGTCCCCAAGGTAAAAACTGGGGCAAAAGGAGAGAAGCTGAGTAGCTCATGGGAAAAGAATAATAGAGATGGAGAACACCTTAGAGAAGGGAGAGAGAACTCAGATAAGACTAGGTGACCGACCATCTGTTTTGCCTGAGAGGTTTCCTGGATGTGAAGGTTTCAGTGCTACAACCAGGAAAGTCATGGACATATGAGAGATGGCATTGGATTTTTCATTTTAATTAGTTTTTATTAATTTAAATTTAAATAGCTACATGTGGCTCATGGGTACCGTACTGAACAGCACAGTGAGTCTAACCAAACACAAGAAGATGGTTTCTTTGCATATATACATTTCTTCTTCTGTTTGCTAGTACGGAAAGAATTTTAAAGCATATTAAAAGAGAAGTATATGAGAGTAGTAGCTCAGATCCTAAAGTTAAATATTTGCTATCAAGCCCATGTGCTAATGTGAATAACTATCACCAATGTGATAAAAATTATTCAGAAATAGGGGCACCTGGGTGGCTCTGTTGGTTAAGTGTCCTACTCTTGATATTGGCTCAGGTCATGATCTCATGGTTCAAGAAATCGAGCCCTGCATCTGGCTCAGTAAGTGCAGAGCCTGCTTGGGATTCTTTCTCTCCCTCTCCCTCTCCCTATCTCTCTCCCCTATCTCTCTCTCTCTCTCCCTCCCTCCCACTCAAAATAAATAAATAAACTTTAGAAAAAATTCAGAAATATGGAACAAACCTGTGAGGGGGAAAAACACTTTCATTTTTTTCCAGGACATATGATAGTTGCTGATACAAATGAGTGGGAATAAATGTTAAGGCAACCACGCTCCCTCACCTAGTTCCTGTCTTAATCAATAGCAAGTACTTTGCAAAATGCTGGAATAGATCTGCAACCATGTCAGAAGTCTGGAAAAGAAGAATGCTACTGTACTATGGGAATCCTGACCTTGATGTTTTAAGCATCGCTTCCTAAACCTTTAGCTTACTAGTACAGATTATGGAAAATAAATTTTGTTTATTGTGTAATTACGTTTCCCCAAAGGTCAATTTTTGCGTGGTAATATTCTCATTCCAAATGCAAACATGTAAATGTCATTTGAAAAAGTTATAGATAGAAAATAAAATTCTCATAATTACAATATAAAGTTTATATTTGTTGAATAAACTGAAATTAAGAAAGAAGAATTATAGAGATAAAGGCTGATCGAAATATAATTACTTTGAATGCTATCACATTCAAATCTAAATATAAACAAAGAAAATGATGAGTCGTAATGGTTCATTACTTAGATGGAAAAGGGCCATCTGTTGAGTAATTCAAATTTTTTTTCTTGAAATGTGGGATATGAAATTATAGAACAATTGACAGACTTAACATGGACACTCGATTATGATAAAGAAAAGTATTTAAATTCCTTAAGCTTTCAGTACCTGATCCACTTTAGTAAAGTATGAGTTACTCTTTTTCTCTTCGAAAGATGTAATAACAAAAGGTAGCCTAGGACATTTAGCCATCTTGTCCTGACAAATAACCAATTCACCTTTTTTCCCAGTATATTCTTAAGTATTGATTTTACCAAGTGAACTCAGACATGTGTCACACTTATCCAATACAGATCCTTTTCCTTGGAAATGTAGTTTGAACATCAATCAGTCACCTGGCCTTTCACCTCTAATTCCTATTGCCACTGTCTGTCAATTATTAAAGCCTTGCCTATTTCTCTAAATAAGCTATTTTTTTAACTGAAACACATATTGACTCCTGTTAAAAATATATGTTTCTTGGAAAGGTATTCAATGTTCACATGATTAAATTTCTTCATTAAAATTACTTTCTCGAGTTGGAAAAACTACTTAAGCTTATAAATCCACTTTTCAAAGGCCTCTAGGTATTTTCTTTTAAAACATACTACCTGAATGGTAATATTAGCACTTGTAAGCCAAACTCCAGTTTGAGAAAGACAATATTAAAAGAAATTCAAGCTGAGTGGCATTGTTAGAAGGGTCTTCAAATGGTGCAGAGTGTTTTCGTCTCTAGCTGAACCCAGCGAGAGTTATAGAATGACACCCACCTTGAGCTGCAGGCCTCCCGGGATAAGAGTGTTTGCTGGAAGGCTTTTAATGTGTTGGTAGACATAAGAGGAGAATTGCTCCTGCTCAGCCTGTAATTGGGGGCCAAGTTTTGAGAGATGACCTCTGTTGCTTTTGATAGCTGTCTGCAATTCATCAATCAGCCTGCTCACCTGAAGGGGTTAAATTACAAGAGTTGTTAGCAAGAAGTAATTGTTGATGTCACACCTATTAGATTTTTGAGTACCTAGTTTGATGGGAGGAAAAATGACTTCAAAACAAGAATTTGAGTATAGATCCACCTTCAAGTAAAGATAACAGAAAAGATATGCATTCTTCCATCGACTAATTTTATTTATGAGAAAATTTATAACCTTTGCACTTCAGGTAGCCATTTACAATCACGGAATGAAAAATGTTTCTGTATATGAAAAGAAACATGCTTCTGAAAAGTTTGCAAAGGACTTCTAAACTGATTAACAAAATAAAATCTTCCTAAGACTTCAATTATTCCCAACTACGTACCAATGACAATATTTAATTTTATTATATGAACCCTGTGTTATATAGATTTATGTTTTCTCTAATGGACTGGATTCTTACACAAACACTAGTTGACATATGGTAGTGACCAAAAGAGACTAAAAGCTTAAATCCACTTTATCTATGAATCTTTGAAGTGATTAAATTAGACTCATTTAGAATTTTGAATGACTCTGAATAGAGCAGGGTCTATTTGAAATATTGGGTTAAAAATCACAGTTCTTCCCATTTACTGACTGAGAGACAATGAACAGGTAATAAAACCCTCATCTGTAATGAAGAATAATACCAGCCTTACCATATTAGGAATTAAATGAGATTACAGAATGAACAATACAATGTCTAACTTATAGTAGGTGCCTAATGCACATTATATTATTATAGTTCTTCTTTTTTAAATCTAGGTGATTTCTGAACATCAAGTTTTGGTTCTTTTTCTTGGTGTATCTTTCCTATCCCTAACCTACTTCACATAATGCAGATAAAAATTTGAAACTATTTGCTGCATAGATTCTCTATCTCACTTCAATGTCCACAGTGAACAAAGGGAAATTGTTCTCCAAGAGGCTCCCTCATCCTCTTTCTCTCTCTTTCAACTGAAAATATTGTATTTGCCCCAGTCTGTACTCCAACTCTGATGTTATATTCATGATTTCTATCCCTTCTGCAGAGGATTTCTGAGAAGTCAATGAAAACAAGTTTGTACTATCATCCATATAACTTGAATATTAATTTTTCTATTCTATGTAGTTATTTCAAGATTGCATACGGTTTTTTATAAGTATATATAAACACTTCAGTTACATTTAACTTGTTTCAAGAACTTTAGAAGCATTATATGCATATGAACAAGCTAATTTAAATGATTCCCATTTTTCTTTGGTCTTTCATACCTCTCTTATTTGTCCCAATGTCATCAATTATCTACTTCTTTTGAAGAAAGCTTCTTTTAAATAAAGAATTTGCAAACTTTTTCTCTAAAAGGGACAGATAATAAATATTTTTAGCTTCATGGGCCATAGTCTCCATCAAAACTATTCGAACCTGCAGTTGTACTTTGACAGTAGTCACAGACAACATGTAAATAAATAGTCATGACTGTATTCCAATAACACTTTTTCTTAAGTTTATTTATTTATTTTGAGGGACAGAGCATGAGCATGGAAGGAGCAGAGAGAGAGCGAGAGAGAGAATCCCAAGCGGGCTCCATACTGTGAGCACAGAGCCAGACACCAGGCTTGAACTCACAAACCTTGAGATCATGACCTGAGCTGAAATCAAGAGTCAGAGGCTAAACCAACTGAGCCATCCAGGCTCCTCTTCAATAACAGTTTATTTAGAAAACTAATCAATGGGCTGGATTTGGCCCTACAGCTGTAGTTTGCCAACCCTTCTTCCAAATTCATATATTCCTTCTCCTACCTTCCCTTTTGTATAAGTAATACCTGGTCCATGCCCTCATCTCCTCATCCTCTCTTCCTACTTGAATTACCAAAACAAGTGAGTTTTGAGTGGTCTACTGAGTGGTCTCTCCACCTCAAATTCATCCTGCCACCTCCACAAAATTAATCTACCTTCAATAGCATATTGAAACTTCCAGTTACTTCCCCAGATTCCTCAGCATCGTATTCAAGATTAAAGATCTATTTTCTGGAGCGAATTTCTCTGCTTTTCCATAGTACTGTTAACTCTATTATAAAGTTGTAACATTTAAAATATAGAGATGATAAATGATCCAATGTCAGTCAGTTTCCAGGCTTGTTTTCATATACTACCCTTCAGAATTATCATCAAAAATGATGGATAATAATATGTATCATACCAAAATTAGAGACCAAAACAGGCCAAATGACTTTCTCTTATAGTTATCTGACAAAATTTAAATCCAAGAACCAAAGCCCTTAAATACAAAGACTCCAGATGCCGTTTCTCCAAAGCACTGATCCTCTCTGAACCTAGCCCTAACCCCAGCTGGGCTCATATGACTGAAATCATATGAATCAAAATCATATGAATCAAAATTATTTCAAATTATTGAAATCAAATGATTCAAAAAGACATAATTTATGTAGTCTTTAAAGTATACTAAGTATCATTTAATGTATAAGGCTAGTCAGTAATACTGCTCTCTTCAGTTTTTTTTACTATATTTTGTATTACAGAAAACCACCAAAAAAGAAGAAGAAGAAGAAGAAGAAGAAGAAGAAGAAGAAGAAGAAGAAGGGGAGGAGGAGGAAAAGAAGGAGGAGGAGGAAGAGGAGGAAGAGGAGGAGGAAGAAGAAGAATTATTATTATTATTTCAGGCTTTGATTTGAGAACATTTTTATACATGACTGGTTTTACTGTCACAATCCATAGCCTTTCACAGATAGGGGATTTCATGTGACATCAGAAATCAACCAACCATACAATTGGTGATGTCATTTGCATCCTAAAGGGCTATTGGTTAGAGCCTTAAAAGTTTCATTTCCTATGAATCCTTTGTTGCTTCAAAAAATGTCTCTATCATTTTTGCTACTTCAATTGTTCCATGATTATCTGTTAATGTATATATAATTATACCAATTATCACCTGTTTTTTTAATAAGTTAAAGCTATGAAATAAGATGTCCTAGCAAAAATTAACATATATTAAACATATGAGAAAACATATCAAGAATCTTGCCACTGACATTTTGATAAAATTTCCATCCAATTTTACAAAAACTTTGTTTCTTTACATATTCATAATGTCTTTAAGATATGCTCAAAGTGCTACATTTTGTTTTCAGTTATTGTGATAACATATTACCCTTAAAGACAACCCTACACATGAAATAACTCATATACCAAAAATTGGATAAGTAATACAATAATCCTGAATTATTTTACATAATATGATTTTTTTTTCAAATCACAGATGTTGCTAGAAGGGGAAAAATGCTCTTTAAAATTCCTCATCATGAATCTTTTTTTCCTGCAAATCCGTTTTTTTTCTCTCTCTCTCTACAAAGGCAATGTGAATAGGGGTAAAAGGAGACAAAACTTGACCTTTTGTGATCCCAGCATTAATGGGTCTGTTCATAATTCAATCTATGTGTGTGTGGGAGCATCCATGTGGAAACATAGAGGCCTGAGAGACATAAAGCCTTTCCCTTTAAACATTATCTGACCCTATCAGTCCCATTCACAAAAGAAGGCTTACGTATGCATATGTTGAAATAATGCACCATCTCATTGTGCAGCAGAAAGCCTACACATTCTACTCTTCATTCTCCGTGGAAATGCAGCACGGAAGTGACACTTGTACAGAATTTGGGAGAGGGACAAATGAGCAGAAGGTAGCAAAAAAAATATGACTATTCGATGAGGAAAAGACCAAACTTCTGAAAGAATGCAAATGCACACCTGTCTATAAACATACACAGAGGTTTTTGCTTAAAAACGTACATTAGGTAGTTTGGTCATGTTTTTATGACACATTCATGTAACTCTTGAATTTATTAAATTCTTGAAATGATGTAGATGATTTAGATTTAGATTTTGGCACAAAATAGTATTCTGCTCCTAATCATTCTAAAACGTATGCATATTGAAGTTGTATGTTCTGAACTATACATTCTGTACATTGTAGTTTGGCTATTATGAATGAGGTTTTGAGGATCTCCTCGTTTTTCTAATGATGAGTTCAGCTGTTTGCCTGATTGCTATGTGCCCATGAGTCCATTTATGTTAGTAAGGAGGACTCCAGAGAACTTTGCACTAAATTATCACTTGAAATCAGCACAAAGGGCTGCAGCCTCTATGCAAGGAATGTCATCTTGGCATACAATACATGGGGGGGGGGTGGTCTCCAAGCTAGGTTAGTGCTTAAACTTAAGAACAAGAAACTTTCTAATTTATGACATAATTAAGAAGAACCAGAAAGGGGACAGGGAGATGAAAATGGGTATTTTAAATTTCCTAAAATCTCTTCTTGATTTCAGGCCCAAGGACACAGTGTTTTCCAGGTTAAAAAGAACCATAACCCAGACTTGATGAACAAAGACTAGAAAAGACATGAGAGCCTATGAGAAAAGTAAGGTATCTCTTGATTTAGAAGGATGGGTTGCAGTGTAGCTACAAGAGAACTTGAGGTGTGCACCATTTCTTACTCATACCGCTTCAAATGCTCCCAACTTTTTAAGTTTCCAGAGCCCTTCTGAAATGGAAAATATCTTGGAAGAAGACTTATCTTGTTTCCAGCCAGAGGGCCCTTCTGTGTGCTGCTTTTAAGCCTATTCAAGAGTCTGACATCCCCATCCACTCATAGAGGAAGGAGCCATTAAAACAGAGACATTTAAAAAATTTTTGTTTCCAGCGTACTTAACATATAGCGTTATATTAGCTACAGGTGTATAATATAGTAATGCTACCATTCCATATATTACTCAGTGCTCATCAGGAGAAGTGTACTCTGATTCCCCTTCACCTAAAATAAAGATATTTCTAATGTCTTTATAAGGCTATGTTGATGGCAACAAGAATAACGTCAGCTACACCTTTTGAGGAAGGTATGAGAATATGCCTCATAGGCTTCTAACGACAGGAGTATAATGAACCAAGAGTCCCAGATACTGTGCTCTGAAATCCATTGCCAGGTTGATACCAATGGCTGAGGATACTGAAGCAGGTCTAACTCAGGGAGTCATAGGACTCCTCTGAAGGACAGCTTTAGGTGAAGGATACACCATCAGCTTCACCGCTGTGAAGCTTAGTCATTCCTAAGACTGCACCGCTGTCTAAGATGTTTCCATCTAGTCTGCCCTTGCCTCTCTCCTTCACTTGAGTTCAAGCCTGCATTTCAGTCTGATAGGTCTTGCAGCCTTACCCAGAGTTCTCCCCATTTCTCTCAAAGACATTTCTTCTAATACAATATATACACATCTAGTCCTATCTTGGTATTTATTTTTCAGAGAACCTGGAATAACTTTTAAACCAACAATAACAAATTGCATGCATATTTCCAATAAATCATTTCCAAAAAATTAGTTTAACATGTAACATCGCCTCAAAGTAGTCTTATGATACATACATTATTTCTAGGTTTAATGTGGAAAAATTACATGAAATAAAACAAGGTTTTAAGATAAAACTATAGGCAGCAGAAATGTAAATCTCAGATTTTATGATGTTTAGTTTGGATTTTGAACTATATCTAGAAATAAAATATTTTTGTAAAAAATAAACTGTGGGCAAAATAAATTTTGAAGTAATTCTCCCCCTTCCCAACATTTTCATTTCTCTTCACTACCATGATTTCACACTTCTGAATATGAATTAGGGTCAAAACTTGACAGCACTCACTTTTTCTAACCAAACACTAGAAATTACACATCATAATTAATATAATCACTTTCAAAGTAATAACATAGAAATTATTACCATAGCATATAGGATATATTTAGAGACTATTACATACACACCCACACATATACTTACAAAACAGACAAAATATATTCCCTTTCCTGCATATTTGATTTTTTAAGCAAACAGAAGGCATTTGAAGCCATAGCTGATCAAGCAAATATGGGACCAAATAACGTATCGTACATGAAGAACACTAAAGTATATAGGTATTAAGTAAGCATTAAGATGATAATAAAGAAGAAATAGCAAATAAACATGAATACTGTTGGATTTTCCAGAAAAGATCATTTTCATTTCCAGTGTGGCTAACAAGGTGGCATTTGAAATGATATATTTAGCATAATGATAATTTTCCTGGGCCGCTTCAAGTTTTCAGTTCCAATGAAATTATAGACTTGCATAAAATATCAAAAAAATAATTACAATACTTAAAAGGCAGAAAATATCTATCTGTTCATTCTTTTAGGTGTTTTATATTTATCTCTAATAATAATTTGTCATTGTGTTACATCACATTATAGATGTAATTTTAATGCTACTAAGTAGAGAAATTTATTTGTATTTCTTAAAGTTTACCATATCAAGATACATGATAGATTCAATTTAAATTACTATAAAACATGTAATAAAACTCTCCAACTGGGATAAAACATTTCCAAATGAATAGAGTATAATATTTTAAAATTTGTAACTAAAAAATCTAGTCTTTTAACTTGTTAATATTAAGTAGAATGAGTGAGAACTGTAACTTAAATCTATACAATTGTTATTTGCTACATCTAGAAACTATTCAAGTTGAATATTTCTTATGAAATATTCTCTACTGAGATTACCAATCTATACTTACAATATAGTCTTTAATAATGGACATATACAAGTCCCAAATATTAATTTGAATCTCTAATTCAAAGACTTGAATTCTCTGAGGAAAATGTGATGCATTGTACCTGTTCATTTTTTGTAAAATGCATAGTTAGCTGGACAGATGCAATCACAATGATAAGAAAATATTAAAACCCCAAAGCTTGGATAGATTTCTTTGCCGAAATGTCAAAAGAGAATGACATGAAAATTTAATTTTCATATATTCACATTACCTTATTCTTTAAGTTGATTATGATTTTATTTACTGACAGTGGTACGTGGGAATTAGCAAATTCATGATCTCTCCTCAGAAAGAGTAAATGGTTTTGCATTCCAGGAAACTACATGAAAATCATTTTCCCCTTTTGTCTAACACCAATTTTGTATTATTATTTCATTTATGGAATATGCTGTCAACTTCACAGCATGAGCTTTGGAGAGAAGGTTTGCTTTAATAGTTCTTCATTATAATATTGCCTACAGAATCTTATGATTAGCTCATTTAAGCTTGACATTTGAAAACTACAGTTTTTCCTTGCTAGGAGATAACATTGTTAGCATTTCTAAAATTCAGAACAATAACTCCATTCCTAGAAACTCAGAAAATAAAAATAATATTTGGTACTTATTCAAAGTTTAATAAAATCTTAACCTTTTCCCTATGTTAGCATGTGTTAGTTATAATTTACAGATTCAACTTGCATGTAATAATTTCCCAATTTAGGAAATTTATGAGAAAGTTGTCAGAAAATTTCAAAAAATTACAATATTTATTCTTTCAACCATATAATTATTTTTCAAGCTGCCTAGATCAATAAATTGCTTCCAGTTTTGACCAATTTTTTTTCCATTTTGTTGCTATCAGATAACTATAGCTGGTTCACTATCAGAACCAAGTAAAATATGTCTTAATTTTAAAATGAGCACTCATTATAGTTTTGTCATACAGCTTAAAAAGTAAGTTACTTACTTCTTCTTGTGCCTTATGGTGTTCCTTCGCTGTTATTGAAAGAATTACTTTTTTGGTAATTTTCTCTTTCTGTTCATCTATAGCCAGGTTCAACTAGGAAAAAAATAAATAAATCACATGAAAACAGGCACCTACTGACACCTAACTGCAACATTTATTCAAACAACCAATTTAATATAATCATGGAAGGTAATTTCAAACTAATTTGGCCCATACTTATATGAAAATGAACCCCATTTAGATTAAGTTGAAAGTTCATTTTTATATTTAAAGCATTTAACACTGAATCTTTCACTTCCATTTTTATTGTTTTTAAGTTTACTAAAATATGATTTGGGAGAGGATCCTTAATTGCAGACATTTGATGAATACTTTTTAAAAGTATTTTATCAAAATGAGCATAGCAATTTTTTTATTAGGCTGATAGTTTCCTATTACAATTTTTCATTGCCAGTAGGGAATAAATTGGCTGCTGTTAGATCAGAATAAAAATTCAGGAACATAAACCAAAAGCAAACATCAATTCAAACACTCTAGAACAGTTCAAAATGACTTATAGTATTTCATGACAAAAAATAGTGTATCTTAAATACCTGAACAGTTACCTACAACCACTTACAAAGGCAGATAAAGGTCTACTATTGCTGCTAACCCATATGTTATGAAAAGGTGAATGTGTCCATTCTGTATTTCTTTATAAATAATCCCCATTGAAACAGAACCTATTTTCAATGAAAGGAAAAAGCTGAACTAACACAATAATATTCACTCAGCAAACTGGTATTAATAGAAAGAAAGAAACAGCCTAATACAAAAACTTGTGAATTGGAATATTTAACAACTCTCAAGAAAGGGACTTGCCATGTTGTATCTCTTTGTTGAGGACTAAGAATGAATAATGGCCATGCTTTTGTTTTGTTTTGCTTGTTTTGTTAATGTTGCTTTAATTCGTGTTTCTCAGTTGTATACTTGGAAAATAATGTTTGAGTTAACATGAATCTTTAATCCATACCTTGCTTCAAAACCCATATACTTGAGATAAAACAGGGGTGGGAATCAATAATACAGTTTCCTCAATCTAGTTATGGATATATGCTACAAGAATAGTATCAAAACTGTGAACTCTTCATCCAATGACAGGTAATATAGCTCAGTATATCCTAGATTCTGTCCTGGTAGAGGGGAAAAGCCCAGGAATCCTTAGGTGATTTTGATGATCACCCTAGACAAGGAGTTGACAAACATGTCTGTAAAGGGCCAGAGACTAAATACTTTAGGCTTGGGTGGTAGGGCATACAGTCTCTGTTGCAATTGCTCAACTCTGCCTTTGTAGCATGAAATAGACAACACATAACGGAATGAATGTAGCTATGCCTCAGTAAAACTTAAAAAACAGACAAAAAGAGGCAGGCTGAATTTGCTCAGCAGGCAACATTTGCTGATCCCTGTCCTAGATTGAGAACCGCTAAAAACAAGTTTGTTACAAAATAATCATCATGTAATATACAACATGATGACTACAGTTAACAATGCTGAATGGTATATCTGAAAGTTGTTAAAAGAGTAGATCCTAAGAGTTCTCATCACAAGGAAAAAACACGGTGTTTTTCTTGTGTGTGTGTGTGTGTGTGTGTGTGTGTGTGTGTGTGCCTAATAGGATGATGGATGTTAACTAAACTTCTTGTGGTAATCATTTCACAATATATATGAAAGTCAAGTCATTATGCTATATACCTTAAACTTATACAGTGCTCTAAGTCAATTAAACTGGAAAAAAATCATTATGTGAAATTATTCTTAGGATCACTTTCCCCAAAGAATATTTTTTCCTGTACTGAAGTAATATAAAAACATAATATTAAAAAAAGTCAAATATATACCTCATGGAAGCCTGTGTGTAAGTGGTGGCACAATATAGTTGTGTCAAGTCTCCATGGCTATTTCTTAATGGGGGGATTCTCATCTCAGGGAGAGATGGGTGAAGAAGAAGGACTGGGAAATATTCATCAAGCTCATCCATTTCTTACAAATTTAATTTCCAAATGCACAAACATTGAGAGCAGATCTTTTTTTGCAGGAAAGCAAAACACAACAAAAACAGAGCTACTAAACTCTTTGGTGCCCCAGCAGTAAGTCAGATTTTAATGAGGTTTCCCAGGGGCATGACATTTAAAACTGCTTCCACATAACTCTTTAAAAGGTGGGAATTTTTTTACCTTCGAAAGCACCACAGTTGGAAAAATCACCTCCATTTTAATATTCAACTTCTGAAGAAGCACTATACCAATCTACATAAGCTGAACACTAAACCTATCAACATTATTGGAAAACATCATATGCATACCAAATAGAGAATCCAGTAAGATATTGAGAAATGAATAGTTAACAAAATATAAAGATACACACATGGGCCTTTCCTGGAAACAGACCAGCCATTCCAAAAGAGATTTTAATACAATCATCTAGAGAAAATTATTGAAAGTAAAAAGTCAAATTCAGAGAGTGCATTTTCCCCATAAGGTATAAGTAATATGCAGTGCTGGGGTGCCTGGGTGGCTCAGCTCAGTCATCTGGCTCCTGATTTTGGCTCAGGTCATGATCTCATGGTTCATGAGTTCGAGCCCCACATCAGGCTCTGCGCTGACCGTGAGGAGCCTTTTTGGAATTTCTCTCCCTCTCTCTGCCCCTCCCCTGCTCATGCTGCCTCTCTCTTTCTCTCAAAATAAATAAATAGAAACTTAAATTTTTTTTTAAATATGCAGTGCTAATAGCATCTTTTCTTCAAGACCCATGTCATGACAACAATCACAGGATTTTTCTCTCCTGTCACTTTGGAGGAGGAGATCTTGTTTCTTCATTATGACAAAATCGCATGCTTTTGATTTACTGTTCTCATCTAAAACGTATGAAATAATTTTTGTCAATGGGTTATATATTTCTGAGGCTAATTTTTCATATGTAAAGAGGGTAGAAACTTCAAATTAAAAATAAAAAAAAGGATATTGTCCTAAGTGAAATAAGTCAGAGAAAGACAAATACCATATGATCTTATTTATATGTTTAATATTAACCCCCCTCCAAAAAAAATATTGAGCTCATAGATAGAACAGATTGCTGATTGCCAGGGGAAGGTGTGGAAGGTGGGTGAAACAAGTAAAGAGGGTCAAATGGTACACATTTCCAGCTCTAAAATAAATAAGTCATGGGGATGTAATGTATAGCATGAGAACTATAGTTAATAATACTATATTGCATATTTGAAAATTGCTTAGTAAATCTTAAAAATTCTCATTATACACACAAAAAAATTATAACCTTATATGGTGACAGATGTTAACTAAACTTATTGTGGTAATTTTGCAATATATACAAATATCAAATCATTTTGTTGTACACCTGAAACTAATATAATGTTATATGTCAATTATACCTCAATAAAAAAAATAAACAGAATGATGGCTAAAATTTGTATGTAACTATGAAAAACCAAGTCTCTACCAAATAAGGCAGTGAGAAACACTTTGTTCTAACTGTATCTTACCCTTTTTAAATGTAAGAAAACATCCTTACATATTCATTGTGTACATCAAAATCTAAAGCTAAATAGGAAGGTTTAATTTACCATTTTTGTCAGGTGTTGTTGCTAAGATTTTAAAAATATGTAACAAATATTAGCTGTCCAAAATTAGGTTAAAGTTGGTCTCATTAATACTAATGGTAACCATACTAGAACAATCAAGAGACTAGTGAAAGACAGTAGCAGAAATGGAAAAAAACAAGAAACATAATGTCTCTGTCAAATAAAACTGAACAGAAAATGCTTCAAAAAAAGTCCTCTGGTTAGAGAAACAAGACTAAAAAGAAGTAAGTTTACCTTAGCCTGTTCAGGAATTAAGAAAAAAGTCCACAGAACTATACCTGAAGCAACAGGTTTCAATGAAATGATTCCCAATGACTTTTACCTTTCTGACTATATTTTATATAAAACTATTAATGCTAAGGTAGCAGGCATTATATTTTCTCTAAAGTCCTAAAGGGTCATAATTTGGTAATATATAGTTCTATATAACATATATAGCCTGTTGTGACTATAATAAAAAGTGCTCTTAATTTGAGGAATTCTTCAAACATTTGCTGGTTCAGGAAGCTCAACTATGGGCATCCTAGAGAGGACAACAGATTCAAGACCTCCTTCTGGAGAAATACAGACAAAGCAGCAGTGATCTTTTGTGTGTGTCATTAACAGTACACGGCTTTTCTTGTTTTTTTTTTAACTTCTCCCCCAAATATTTTAAAGACGTACTTTATAAAAACCACAAAGATTATGGGGCGCCTGGGTGGCGCAGTCGGTTAAGCGTCCGACTTCAACCAGGTCACGATCTCGCGGTCCGTGAGTTCGAGCCCCGCGTCGGGCTCTGGGCTGATGGCTCAGAGCCTGGAGCCTGTTTCCGATTCTGTGTCTCCCTCTCTCTCTGCCCCTCCCCCGTTCATGCTCTGTCTCTCTCTGTCCCAAAAATAAATAAACTTTAAAAAAAAAAAAAAAAAAAAAAAAAAACCACAAAGATTAAAAAGTTTTAACTGTGTAAAAGTTTTAACATGACAGTAAGATCAAATAAAATATATTTTATAGTAGAAAATAACTTTAAGTAAACTCTGGAGTCCAATTATTAATACCTTTTAAAAAGGTACAGTAATCAAACAAGCTGGTATGATCTGTCTACTTAACTACATATTAACATTCTAGATAGGTGCTAACCAAAGAGCCCAACCATACTCTCAGCGCTCTGAACTACAGTTCTGCACGTACTTTTCTCTGTATTCAGAACAGCTAGTGATTCAATTGTGAAGTAGATGATATGCGTTGTGTATAATGTCCTTAATAAATCAATGTAACACAACACGAAAACGGAATCTATCTTTCTATCAAAAATCTAAGTTTTTGGCTGGTAAATTGATTTAATAATAAATTATTTGATCCATATTTTACATGCAGATCAATATAGGAAATACAGTTTAGCATAAACAACAGGACAATCAGCGTTCATATATATTGACAAGTTTCCCAATGGTCTGTTAATATACAAAAGACTGGGACAAATTACTTATTTATATATACAAAACATGGTTATAAAGGCCAGCTGCAGGTATTTTTTTGGAAAGTGCATTTTAATAAGGTCCTATTCATTTAAGGAACAAATGGGGAAGAAGTAGTTTGCACTACAGAGTTTAGCGCAAGAGCTTTCTCTTTTTCTAACCACGAAATCAATCATTTGTCCAGACTGTGGGAGTCAGAGTTAGTTACTGAAAAGAGCTCCGTATATAAACAAGTCAATAACTCATTGTGTGTTATTGTCGAGCTGAAGAAGTCGGCTTTCAAAAAGCTGCCCCTGCTTCTCTCAGAATGAATGTCACTGTATTCAGAGACTGGGAGAGAGTCCTTTGTTTCCAGCCATTGCTGGCTGCCATTTATGTATGGGAACAGGAGGGTGGCTGCTAGGAGTGTGGGGGAAGCCACTATTTGGTATCATGGATGTCCAGGAAAAACTGAATTTTGTCAACCTAAATCATTTGTATTGAAAATGCCTTAATGGAATTGATACAGAGTGTCCATACACACAAAAATATTTGCTAAAGAAGCAACATGATAATGAGTCTATGCCATTTTAAAGTGAATCAGGCTGATGTTTTTGGTTTCCTACCTGTCAACAAAGATGAAGCCAAAATATAGGCAATGGTTTGAAAAGTTCAAAGTACAAAATTGAACTGGTGAACAAGTCAACATGTCAAATGAACACTATCTGTTTGGGCCATTAATATTCAGGGTTATTCTTGGAACTCTCAAAGTGTGTGTGTGTGTGTGTGTGTGTGTGTGCGCGCGCGCACGCACGTGGGTGAACTTCTCTAAGGCATGATTTTATATGTTCAACACTTGTGATAAGTTAAGGAAATTTGAACTATTTTTTTTTACTTAAAAATTAAATACCTTTTAGAATTGAACTGAATGTAAAATTCATAAGATATAAATATTATCATAGTCTTATTTATTTCATCTTACTATTTATTAAAAACCAACTAATTTATTTAAAATCAAACTAGGAACTGTGAAGAAGCAGCAGACCAGGATTCAAGATTTGCAATTAGATTGAGCAAACAAAAAATACATGTAGATCTGTTTAATAAATGGTCTTCATTTGGGGCCAGAGGAGATGGTCTCTGAAATCTTTAAACAAAAGCTTAGCTCTTAATTAGATAAAGTTGGAAATGTAGGTAAAGAAAGTTCTGGGAGTCTATGGCTGAATGCAACTGATCTCATTTCATCTCACAATTTAGAAAGCCACAGCATTAAATAATATAATATGCTTCCACATGCAACAACTGTGCTAGACATTTGCCACAAACAACTTGGTTAATAGCAAAGTGAGATACAATTGAGGAGACAATGAAAACAATAGGAAGTGAGAAATGATGTATGCATGATGTGGATCATAATTAATTGTCAAATGGAGGTATAAACAACACAATCTACAAGTACAAAGGTCAAAAATATTATTTAAGGTGGAGATGGAAAGGCAGAAACAATGGGTAGTATCTAGCTAGGAAAATAAGTAATGATATAGGACAATGTTATTAGTAAATATTAATTAATGTTGCTAATTAGTAATTAATTACATGATAAAATTTGTTCTAAATACAGTTAGTGAAGTAACTTGACATGGCCTCAGGAAGGAGAGGAGAGAATACAAGCTGAGTCTTGAAGGAAGACAGAGAAGGGCAAAGCTGATCCAAGCGAGTCAGCCTAAGGCAATGGTCTGACTGGAAGGAAGCTTTCATACTGGGGAACAAGAACAAAGATGGCTGGTGGGATCCCATACATAATCTATTTCTAAACTGAATTATAAAGTGGAATATATATGTAAAATGCTAGTGTCGTGATGATGGTATAGTGACAACTTTATATCATTCAGTTCTTAGCTTTGCCTTGGTTCAGCCTCATCTTCTCAAGCTGTATATACTCTTACCTCAGTTCCAGTCTTAGACATCCCTTAACTAAATCCTGACCTGGCCTCCACTTCCAGCCAGGTTGTCTCACTTAAGTCCCTTCTGTAAAGAAATTCAAGAGTTCCACTTCCAGACTTGGGGAAGAAGCAGAACCCTTAGTTCAAAACTGGCTGTGAATTCAGGCTCTGCCACAGGTTAGTTCTGAGACACAGGGCAATAGTGAGGTTTATACAGCCCAGGCCTTCTACAGCCAGGGATTCCTCTCCTGTCCTTGCTAATTCTCTGGGGAAAAAAAGGTGCTTTTATCATAGCCTGTATCTTCTTGAGGACAGTTTGTTTTAAGGGAGCACTTACAAAAGAAATCTTTGTATATTTAAAAACCAGCAAACAAAAACATCACCACCATTTTAAAACAGTAACACTTTAAAATGTTTTTTAAACATTTTGTCTGAAAGGATGCAAAAGACAATTCTATTCTATATAATACTTTACCTACAATTTATTTAACATTTAATTAAAGAAACAAACTGTTTTGGGACGCTTGGATGGCTCAGTTGGTGAAGCATCTGTCTTATGCTCAGGTCATGATCTCACGGTTTGTGAGTTTAAACCACCACCACCCTCAGGCTCTGAGTTGTCAGCTCAGAGCCTTGAGCCTGCTTTGGATTCTGAGTCTCCCTCTCTCTCTTTCCTTCCCCCGGCTCATGCTCTGTCTCTCTCTCCTTCAAAAACAAATAACCATTTAAAAAAAATTTTTTTAAATAAACTGTTTTAAAAATCTCTTTTCTTTTCTGTTTTTTTTTTAAATTAGTTATAAGCAAATTTTAGCCCTTTCACTTTCCATGGGAAAAGTGGCACTGAGTTAGCCCTGACTCACATGCCAGATTATAAACTTTCTGCCCAGACATCTGTCACAACTGGGAATGCCACATGACCTAAAGTGAACTCAGCTCATCCTCTCAAACTGTCTCTACTCCATTTCTTCTACTACTGCATGCAATTTTGGAGGGACCATGCTATCCAAGCCAAGGAGTGGGTCCATGACTTCTTCCTACACCAATCAGCTTCTTTCTTCAAGAGATACAGTGTTAAGAAGGGAACCACAGAGAGACATCAACAGTTGGAGAGAATCTGGCCCATTAACAGCACCTTAAAGAGACATTCTTAGATCTGGATGTCTGGAGCTCTTTTGGTTTTTTCTACAGCCCCTTTCTTTGGTCTTTCTTTAAATTTCATTTACAACCACCTGCCATCCCATTAAATTATTTTTGCCTAAGCTATCCCGAGACAGATCCCACTGATTGAAACCCACAAACCCTGGGGTGCCTGGGTGGCTGGCTCAGTCGGTTAAGGGTCCGACTTCAGCTCAGGTCGCGGTCCGTGAGTTCCAGCCCCGCGTCGGGCTCTAGGTTGATGGCTCAGAGCCTGGAGCCTGCTTCCGATTCTGTGTCTCCCTCTCTCTCTGCCCCTCCCCCATTCGTGCTCTGTCTCTCTCTGTCTCAAAAATAAATAAACATTAAAGAAAAAAAACCACAAACCCTATCAGATATATTATGTATGTCCTCATCATAAATGCCCCATTACTTTAGGAGATCTGAAGGAGTCTCTGTTTCTTGCAATTCAAGGTATTCAATTCAAATGTCTTAATAATATGCCAAGTTTAAAGTCCTTCGGGTATTATAAGGGCACCTGGGGTGGCTCAGTCCGTTAAGCATCTGATTCTTGGTTTTGGCTCAGGTCATGATCTCACAGTTGGCAGGATTAAGCCCCATGTGGGACTCTGAGATGACCATTCCGGGGCCTGTTTAGGACTCCATCTCCCCAGTCTCTCTGCCCTTCCTCTGCTTGCTTGTGTGTGTGTGTGTGTGTGTGTGTGTGTGTGTGTGCGCGCGCGGGCTCTCTCTCATTCTCCCTCTCTCTCTCAAAATAAATAAACTTTAAAAAAATACAGTCCTTACGGTATTATAATGGGTAATGTAACAGGGGTAATGGTTTAAAAATTATCAACACGCTTTTTTTTTTTTGTCTTTCCAAGTACAAAACTGCCCCAACTACCCTAGATGTTCCTAGGATTTGTCACAATATCATCAGTTCTGACATGTATGACAAAATTGTGCAATGAAACAATATCCTTGAAAACCAGACCATTGCCTTTAGAGATGATCTGCCTCTCAAGAAAACCCTTCACTCCTCTCAGCATATAAAAAGCTAACCTTAGAAGACTCAGCCCATAAATGTCCTTTATAAATTAAGAATAATGACTGACTGCTGTTAAACGTTTGCTAGAATTAAGAATAAGGAAGATACAATGTAGAAAAAAAAATTGGAGCATGCCATTTCCTTCTGTCCTAGAGAAAATGTAGGAAGAAGTCTCAGAAAGAGAAGCAAGTATAAAATAGCCAGAAAAGTTAAGTATTAAGTTCCCCTTCTATAGGGTGTGACTTGGGGAGGAAGAAAAGTATCAAATCAATGGAAACAATTCTGGGACCAAAGGGTCTTCTGCTTCCTTCCCCTCAATATGGACACAGGGAGGGAGCTGTCCTATAACACTAGGACATAGTCACATTGACAAGATGACATGGTATAGGCTGCCAGAGGGAGACCTGAGGTTTAGCTTACCTGAACAACCCTTGGTTCCTATGTGTCTTAGGACTTGGAAGTAGCTACTTGGAAGTAAGCTGAGAAGTTTGCTATAGACTATGGGCATAGTGAAGGAAATATGGCTCTATAGTGAGAGTAGCACCACAGACCACTCAAGCCGAGGCCAATTAGGTGTCAGTCAGACCTTGGGGTGGGGTTCTCTAATACCAGAGGAAGTCAAGTTTAGGGTGGATCATCTACAAAGCACCACCCTAAAAAAGAGCCTGAGCCTAAAGAATGGGCCTATAAGTTCACATGCTGCAGACCAGAAGAGCATCCAGCAACTAACTGAACAAGGGATATCCTTCCACTGGCAAGCAGCTGCCATGATAACGTATATACATTCCAATGGTCCGGCTAGAAGCCAGGGGTCCCTTTCCCCAATGCCTTGAGGATATGAAAGTCACACAATCCCTTGGTCCATATACCTGAAGGAAAGAGTCTATCTGAGAGAAAGAATGACCTAAAAAAAGCTATTTAGATGATCAAATCAGACTAAGCCTTAAACTCAATCAAACATTCAGTTATTCCCACCCCCCCCATGATCCAATGGGCAAGAGCTCAGGAAGAAAGTATCAATGTCAGAAAATAACTGAAAGTCAGGTATTCATTTTGCACACAATTTGTGTACACACATATGAGAGAGTCTGTTGTTAGACTGAGCCAAGGAACAAAAGCGAAAACAGGATTTATAAGACACAGGAGAGAAATAAAACAGTCAGACTGTACATTTGGGGAGGAAATTGATAAACTGGCACCAACCAAATTGGGTAGGCCAATCAAGGGTAGCAAAGGAACCATTTTAGTTGTTTATGAATTCTCCAAATAAACTTGAGAGTTCAGTTGACAAGAAAGTGTGGCAGGCCACTTCTGTATTGTGTCTGCTTACCCTGTCACTTCAGTTACCCTAGTCCTGCACTGTTCCCAACACTAGAACATTTCATTTCTTTACACCAAGCAATAAACCCCATTTTCTGTCACTCACTAAAGTGACTATCTGAATCAGAAAATTCTTTGCAAACTGTAGTTAGGATTCTGAGGCCCAAAGAGGATAAGCCAGATAGGCCACTATCCTTACAGAAAACTGTCTGCATATGGGTTAGACTCAGTGTGATGCACTTTACATCTCCAAGAAGCATATTTCCAATCATTATTGCCTGCAGTGGTGGAGAAAATCTATCTTCATCAATCCTTTGCGGCCCAGCTTTGGTCCATCTTTGTCTATGAAGTCCATTCTGGCTTCGTCCTCTCTCTCTATGCGTATACGAGCTAAAATATACTACTATATACTACAGATCGTGCTACCCCCCTTTATTTCACTCTTTTATCTAGTATATTTACTAAATTCCAATGTTGATATAATCAATGCACTATATTGGTTCTGTGATATGAATATCAATGAGATGCCTCTGTACCTTCAGAAGGCAGTAAGAATTGCAGTTCAGCAGTCCCTAATAGTTTTCCTGGTGTCTGTCTGTCCCCGTGGCAAGGATAAAATGTTTTCATATCTTCAGTACATTCAACTATAACGGGCAGACAGCAGACATTCAATAAATACCTATGATGGATTTAGTGATGAATAAGAATCCTCGGATTCAGAATGCTTTTATTTTTCATTAGACAACTATTTCCTAAGCGATTTGTTCAGTGTTATGAAATAGGGATTTTCCGGTCAAGTAATTTTCTTAAAAACTAGGTTTAATCAAGATAAGTGTGTTTCTTTATAGAATGGTACCTAAGAGCCTTTAAGATGCTAATAGATGTTATTGATAACCATAAGAGCACCTCAGGGGTATCCAGCCAAATATACTTCTGGAAATGTGACAAGAGACCAACACTTGTCAAACTGGTCTTGAGAGTTGAGGATGGACCTCTAAGAGTTTACAATAGACAGTACCCAGATAGAGGGAGCATAACTCTCTCAATCACCAACATAGCTCAACCCTACTTGCTGTGCTTCTCCCAAATTAATCTACAATTCTCCGATGTAATTTCTCTGTACCTTGAAAAAGATATTCTGTAATACATCTAAAAAAATAATGACCAAGAGATTTCTGGGAAAAAAAGAAGAAACAGTAAGACTAATATTAAAATGTATATTAAAATCATTACAGTACTATATCACAGTGTGTAGCTTAAGACGGAACTAAAAAAAAAAAAACAGATCAAAACAGACACAATGTGTATACTTAGGGCTTTATTACACATTAAATGCAATGTAAGTCCACTGTCTCTTAGCCACAACTCCAAAATCCAACATTCTCTGAAAACTGGATTGTTTTCGGAACTCATCAGGCAGCAAAAGCAGCAAAGACTGATTTATAAACTCTACTTCTCCCACTTAATGTGAATGTTTCGCTGTGAAAATATTAAAGTGATTCATTCATTCCATGGAACTGTTTCATACCTCACTGAGGTTGTGACATAACATATGGTCAATGTACTACATTACTTTTCTAAAATCCAAAATACATCTGGCCCCAGGGTAATCAGATAAAGGATTGTGGTCTGAATTTCAAATCAACAAGGAAAGGGTGGATTGTTAAATAGGCAGCACTGGCATGGACAACTGACTAAAACTTCAGAAAATACGTCAGATCCACTTTTTACTTTACACGCTTTTGGTGACTTCAAAATTTAAATTTAGTAAGAGTACTAGAAGATAATACAGCTGATTTGTAAAGTCTGAAAAGAAAATATCTCTCCAAGTCTAATATGGGTAAATTTAATTAAATCAAAGTCCTGAACTTATGTACCTCGAAAAGTAGATTTAATAAAATTGAAAAGCAACAATACACTGAGAAAATATTTGCAATGTGACAATAAGTCAATATCCCTAATAAAAGCACTTTGAGGTACACTAAAAATTATTTACTGTTGCTTTTTTTATTTAGTGATTTTACAAGTTTATATATGATGCTATGTTCACCACAAGCACAGCTACCATCTGTCCCATTATATCACTATTACAGTATTGACTGTATTCTTTATGCTCTGCTTTTTATTCCCATGACTTACTCATTCCACAACTGGAGGCTTGTATCTCCCGTCAGCTTCATCCATCTTGCCCAAACCCTGACCCCTCTCCCCTCTGGCAACCATCAGTTTGTTCGCTGCATTTATAGTTCTAATTCTGCTTTTAGTTTGTTTACTCATTTTTTAGATTCCATTCATGAGTGGAATCATATTGCATTTGTCTTTCTCAGTCTGACCTTAATTCACTTAGCATAATACCCTCTAGGTCCATCCATGTCAGGTAGATTAAAAAAATTATTAAGGAAAAGATAAACACCAAAGATACTAGGAGCAAAGAAAATGAACACACAATTTATAAAAGAAAAAACATACAAATGGCAAAAGAATAAATGCATAAAAAAGTTCAATATTACAACTAATAAAATACTTGAAACTAAAACAATGATCAAAAAGATTTCTAGTGATAAGGATTAGTGAATTTAAGGATTAATGAATACAGGGAAAATGATACTTTCATGTATTGCTGGTGAAAACACAAATGCTACAGCACTTAGAGGAAAATTTGGCAACGTATATCAAATCTTTAAAATGTGCACAAGCAGGGGCGCCTGGGTGGCTCAGTCGGTTAAGCGTCCGACTTCAGCTCAGGTCATGATCTCACGTCCGCGAGTTCGAGCCGCGCGTCGGGCTCTGGGCTGATGGCTCAGAGCCTGGAACCTGCTTCCGATTCTGTGTCTCCCTCTCTCTCTACCCCTCCCCCGTTCATGCTCTGTCTCTCTGTCTCAAAAATAAATAAACATTAAAAAAATAAAATAAAAATAAAAAATAAAATGTGCACAAGCTTTGATCCAAAATTTCCAATTCTAGAAATTTTTCAATAGGAAATAATTATGGACATACACCCAAAAATTGACTGAAACAATGATAAAACGATGTTTGCAACAGTAAAGAGAACATATAATATGTAAATGTTCAAAATTAAGGGGATTAGTAAAAAAAAAAAACCTATAAACTAGAATATAATCATCCATTTATGATGGATGGAGGGGTGCCTGGGTGGCTCAGTTGGTTAAGCGTCCAACTTGGGCTCAGGTCATGATCTCACAGTTCATGGGTTCCAGCCCGTGTTGGGCTCTGTGCGGGCAGATCGGAGCCTGGATCCTGCTTCGGATTCTGTGTCTGTCTCTCTCCCTGCTGCTCCCCTGCTCATGCTCATGCTCTGTCTCTCTCAAAAATAAACAAATATTTAAAAAATGTTTAAATAAAATAATGCTAAGGAATATTTTATAATGGAAAGTGGTAACAATGTATTAACTGCAAAATAGCAAGTCTCAAAAAGTCAGTAAGATTTTAAATATATATATCGGTATAAAAAGGGCATACACCAAACCATTGAAAACAGCTACTCAGAATAGTGAGATTATGGTTGGTATAAGACTCTTTTTTCCTATTTACATCAGCTTATTTCTTTACACGAAATTTTCTGTATTATTAATACATACACTTGCATGAATCTTGTAATAAAAAGCAGGCTCTTTCTAATATTGCTTCTTTGATACTGACCAATATATCTGATTTACTACTTATTTTAAAAACCTGCTCTCCTTCCACATTTGCCCCAACTTAATTTCCATTTTTCTCATTTTGTCTAAAACTTTAAGGGGCACCGGGATGGCTCAGTCAAGTGCCTGACATCAGGTCATGATCTCACAATTTGTGAGTTTGAGCCCCGAAGAGCCTGGAGCTTGCTTCACATTCTGTGTCTCCCTCTCTTTCTTTCTGTCCCCCTTCTGCTCACTCTCTGTGTCTGTGTCAAAAATAAATAAGCAATAAAAAATTTTAAAAAATATTCATTAAAAAAATAAATACATCTTACAAAATTTTTAATGTTTTATTTTTTGAGAGAGAGAGACAGAACGTAAGCAGGGGAGGGGCAGAGAGAGAGGGAGACACAGAATCCAAAGCAGACTCCAGGCTCTGAACTGTCAGCAGATGCCAGGCTGGAACCCACAAATGTGAGATTGTGACCTGAGCCAAAGTTGGACACTCAACTGACTGAGCCACCCAGGTGCCCCCTATCTCAATCTTAATAGATAAAACATAATTCAAAGGAAAACAATAATTTACAAAAAGAGACAAAACAGAAGATCAAATAATATTAGCTTCTTTGCTTTTAAAATTGCCAACAGCCTACTAAACTGTTTTGAGAGAATGGGTGGTACAAATGGATAGGGCAATGGAAGGTTTATGAATTCTTATTTAATAACTGCATTAAATTATATTTACTGCTTCTTAAAAGTGAACTGAGATGAAAGCAAAGACAGAGTAAGAGATAAGAGTGGGCCTCTCATTGTCTACTCTGTCACACTGTTCTGGGCACTGCAGACACATTGTAGCATTTAATCCTCAAAAGCACTTCAGGAAGTTATGTAAATGATGCCGAAAGAGGTTAAGTAACTTGCTCTTGAACACAAAGCAAAGAAAATTGAAGAACTATGATTCAAATCCAGGCATGTCTGCCCCCTGTGCCCATGGTTTTTAATTATGTCTTGGGTACATCAGAAAATATGATTAATAAATGAAGGAAACAGCTAGATCGTAACAGACAAATTGGCACATTTTCCCTCCATATTAAAGCATATGATTATGAAAGCACAAGGTTAAAAAATCAGAATTCTATTAACATGAACTGATTTTTTATAACATTAATAAGAAAATAAATTACATTTGGAGACTTTAGGAGAATTTATTTTCGAGGTTTGCACAAAAAAAGAAACTGGTTTAAAATCTATCAAATGTCAGAAATCATTAGTGAAACATATTGAAGTCACTTGTGTACTTCCTAACTTTCACTTCATCTCTAGAATTATCAAAATTAATACCCAATGTTATTTTTCCAATCTTAAAATATCTATTTGTGCATTCTAACACAATTGATATAATAATTAATGAATAGTATTAACAGTTTTAGATTTTATAGGTTAGATCTCTTCCTATGTACACATATAGAAATATAAGTACATAATAAATTATATATGGATTTTATGTTTATAGAAATGGTATCACTGCCATATTATTTGGCAGCTTGCTTTTTGTTGCATGGCAATGCCTTCAAATGTTCTATAAAAAACATCTTAAGGAGATCTATAACTACCTAGTGCTTACAGGTATTAAAATTTCACCCAACTTGGGACACCTGGGTGGCTCAGTCAGTTAAGCACCCGACTTCGGCTCAGGTCACGATCTCACAGCTCGTGAGTTTGAGCTCCTCGTCAGGCTCAGTGCTGACAGCTCAGAACCTGTAGCCTGCTTCAGATTCTGTGTCTCCCTCTCTCTCTGCCCCTCCCCCACTCATGTTCTTTCTCTCTCACACAAATAAATAAACATAAAAAAAATTTTCATCCAACCTTTTCAAAATTTTTCAAACAAGAAGTTTGGGCTAGAGTAAGGAGCACAGTGTCTTTTTGTTTGCATACTTCCTTAGCCCTTTTGCTCCTGGGAACACATCACTTTTGCTGCCATTTCATTGAAGAGAACTTAGTCACATGGCCACCTCCAACTGCAAGTCAAGCTGAGAGATAAAGAGTAGCTGTGTTTCAAAAAAAGTGGACAACGATTCTGCTGGAAGGTGAGATGTCTTCCCCATACTTGCTCTATGTGTCACACAGGTGACTGTGTGATCTACTGTCCAAACCAGGACATGCTTGAGAGTGAAATAATTAGGCTGAGACAACAAATGACCTTTAGGACTGTTTCAGGAAAATTCTCTTCCTCTATTTCTCTGCTTGATAAAGTCTTCTCTAACCCCTCTTCAGGTTGCCTTTCCTGAGGCAGTTGGTCATCCATTTTGTGTTGCTGGAGGAGTCTATTCACAACACTAGCACATCAGCTCACACATTTGTTTTGGTTACTGTCTTTCCACTATACCAGGAAATGGGCCAAGACTCTCCACTCTTTAGCCTAAGTCATCCTTGAGGTTATTGATCCTTTTCCCATTCCATTTGGTTCTAGTTAAGAGATAAAAATCATGGCAAACTCTGCCACTAGGGAGTGGGACAATTGGCTCAGTCCTGACTAAACACAGAAAAATACCTGGATTTATTTAGGAGTGACCAAAATTGAGACAGAATCCTTCCATGAACTTTAATGTGTGGTCACTGAGGAAAAAAAGATCCTCTAGGTCTCATACAATGTATCAGCTGGTATTGATCTCTAGCATATTGTTGCCATATAGGAATGCAGACCTAAAAATTGGATATTTTCTCAATACTTGATCAAAAACTTAAAATCTTGAATAAGCAAAAACATACATACCTACATTTTGGTTTTACCTCTTTTTTTAAGCTCTAACTTAAGGCAAAAATCTGACCATGTCACTATCCGCTTAATGATTCCCTACTGTTTACAGGATAAAAACTCAAGTTCCTTATCATGGTCTCATCTGGCTTCTTCCTCCTCACTTGCCGCGTCTCCATCCCCATCACAACTCTCATCTGCCCTTATGCTATGCCACAGAAATTTTCACATTATGATACTCATCAGTGCCCCTGCACCCTGAAATTCTGAAAGAATCTCAAAATCCATTCTTTACATCCCCTCATCCCATTCTGAGTCTTCTCTCTCAACACTGGGAATCACCACCATAATTACTGTGTTATAACCCTAAATTTTGCTCTGGTTCGGGAAAGATAAAAGGGTAAATAAATAGTAGATTGCCATAAATCTAGGTTGTACCACACATACACACCCTCATTCAATCACTCACACACAAAGTCTGCTCTGGTTTACTTCATCCAGGAGGGCTGCTGTGATTTATTTTCAGTCCTAGGCATAGGAGCCCATCTTTGATACCCTTGCCATGCTTCTACAGTAACTGTGCAGGGTGCTATCATAGCATTTATGCAGTGAATAGGTATCTCTTACACTCATTTCTTCCACCAGACTGTGAGGTCCTCTGAAGTAGGCTCTGAGTCTATATCCGTCTCTGCATCTCTTTTGCTTGGCACATAGTAGATACTTGACAAATACTGGTTAAACTGAACAGAACTGAAGACTTGGGAAATTACAGAATTCTCAAAAGAAATTACAGAAATATCTGAAGTGTGGTACAATATATACATAATATTAAGGAGAATAATGACTCCATCTTCTGGTGGCATCTTAATTCACCTACATCTGGCCTTTTAAAATTATATATTGGATGACCTTCATTACAAGGTTAGGAAAGGGTGGAAAAGGGAACCTTGGGGCTGAATTTTATTATCAGTTCTACCCTCTCTAGAGCCTAATGTCCATTCCTGTGTCAAAGCCTAATGCGGACCTTATGACATGCTTTTCCTTCCCTGGTGTTAAGTCTTACGTTCTGAATAGGAGCCACAACTCTCAGTTGTCATTCCTACCAAAGTTTTTTTTTTTTTTTTGGCAAATAGACATTTATTGTATAAATCTACACCTAACTTGTAAATTCAAGATATGTTAAAAATTCATTTTGGTTTTCAGAACTTGACCTGGGTTCTAAGTTTTTAACTGTCCTGTATTTCAAATCTTGCTCATTAAAAAAATAAAGCCAAGATTTTGGTTATTGAACAGTGGTTTGAATTTGGATGTTGGGATAATTGATTTATTTACCCTAAAATGGATTCCTACCTGTTTTCCAGAATTTTTGACTTCTCAACTTTATCTAGCACCTAGAGAATTTGGTAATTTTGATATTCAGTATTCACCATCATCATCATCATCCATCATTAGAGAAGAAAAAATGTATTGAGGGCTTACCATGTGCCAGGCACTGTGCTAAGCATTTAATAAAGACGATTGAGAAAATCCAAGTATTACAGAGGGACGAGTAAAGTATATTTAAACTATTTGTTCCAAAACACGACTCAAATCTCCAGACACAAACTGTGAAATCTCTGTGGAAAAAAGAATTCTCCTCCTGAATCTTCCTGAGTTTTGTATGTGTCATATGTACAGCATTTTGCATCATGATCCAAAATATATGTACTGAATTCTTATTATGTGTCAGTCCTAGGATATAGTGGCTTTATGAGACACTTCCGACATACAGCTTAAAATCTTAGAAAGCAGAGACAGACATGTGATAAACAGCAGCAAGTAGAAGTATGGGATTTCTGGGGATAGCCAACCTAGGCTCAGGCAAGAGAAGGAAATGTTCCTCTGACATGTTATTAGGCTAAAAACAGGCAAGAAGTAACTGAGTCAGGTTGATAAGGAAGAGCATCATAGGCAGAGAAAATGCAAGAATCACCATTTCCACAAAACATCTCATAGAGCATCTTACTTAATTTTCAAAATGATCCAGAAAGGAATTGCTACAGTCATTTTATAGATGAGAAAACTAAGACTCAGACATCAGATCATTGAATAAGATTAGAACTCTTGTCTCTCAGAATCTAAAGCATTTCCATTCCTTCCAACAGTGCCTGCATCAGTTCCCTATTGGACCAGCAGTTAATCAACTTTTTCTCTAAAAAGACATAGTAAATACTTTAGGCATTGCACACTAAGAGGCAAAATCAAGGCTAAAACATCAGAATTTAAATAACAAGAAAAATAAATAAATTTCCATATATTTTTTGTAAATTTCAAAATATAATAATAATTGTGTACAATATTTTATAATATAGGTTTACTACTGGGAAAAGTGAAATTCTTTGGGGAGAATAGCATTTCACTTAATTGGGGTTCAAAACTAGTGTTCCCTACAATCAAACAGCAAATATTCATTTGTGGAAATCACTCTTCACTTGTGGATCATACCAAAAACGGTGACCGGTCAGATTTAGCCTATGGGCTACAGAGCTTAGAACCCCTCTATTAAACCATAAACATCAAGAGCAGCACTGTCAAAAATTTAATGTGAGGTTCATTATATAATCTTAAATTATCTAGTAGCTACATTTAAAGAACAGGTAAAAATAAACAGGTCAAAGATAGTTTAGTAATTTATTTAACCAAAATATTGCCATTTAAAATTATAGTCAATACCAAAATTATTGATAAGATACTTTGTCATATTTTTTTCATGCTGACTCTTTGAATTCCTGTGTGAATTTCACACAGCATGCCTGAGTTTGGACTACTCATATGTCAAGTGCACACAGATCTAGAAGACAGGTCTGTGTTAGAGCCTAAGAATACATAACTGAGAAAAGTGGATCATACAGAATCTATGTTCCATTGAAGAGTATGAATTTTGTCTAAAAGTTGCAACTGCCACTAAGCTCCACAAAATGTTGTCATATGGAAGGGTGATCCAATACATTGCTAGCCATTCCAGATTTTCTGAGGAATCAAAAATGCAGAATTTAGTGTAAAAACTCATTTATAGGTGCTTGTAACTAATTTTTACAAATTTTGTACACACTCGCAGGTCAAATAATTTACATTTGCATACTAAATATGGCCATGACCTCCTTCACATTTATGCTTGGTCTATCTTTTCAGCATTTAAACTATAGTATAGATAGGGACACGATAAATTATAAGGCTTTCAAGTGAAGGCAATAAATATTTACAAATAAAATACCTTGAGCATGTCAAAGGAATGATAATGAATGATAATAAAAATAATTATGGAAATAATCACATCCATATTTTCAACCATCTTATCACTAGTTTACTCACTGAGGTTCTTCAATAGTATTTTGAATAATAAAAATCTTTAATTAAAAGTAGGCATAACCACAATAGCCAACAGGTGGAAGCAACCCAAATGTCCATCAACAGAAGAATGAATAAACAAACTGTGGTCTACACATGCAGTGGAATATTGTTTAGCCCTAGAGGAAAGCAATTGTGCCATATGCTGCACCCCGAATGAAACTTGAAAACATGATGACAAGTGAATTCAGCCATGCACAAAGGGACAAATACCGTTATGATTCCACTTACATGAGGTACCTAGAGTAGTTACATTCATGGAGACAGAAATAGAATGGTGGCTGCCAGAGGCTAAGGAAGAGGGAGATGGAGAGAGAGTTAATGCTTAATGGATACAGAATTTCAATATGGAAAGATGTAAAAATTCTGGATGCATGGTAATAATGTTTTCACAACAATGTGAAAGCATTTAATGCCACAGAATGTATGCTTAGATTAAAATGGGAAATTTTGGGTTATCATACTTCACCACAAAAAAGTGGTGAAACATATTTTAATAAGAAAAAAATGCTCATTTTTATTTTTTAAAATATCTTTTTAAAAAATTTTTTTTCAACGTTTTTATTTATTTTTGGGACAGAGAGAGACAGAGCATGAACGGGGGAGGGGCAGAGAGAGAGGGAGACACAGAATCAGAAACAGGCTCCAGGCTCCGAGCCATCAGCCCAGAGCCTGACACGGGGCTCGAACTCACGGACCGCGAGATCGTGACCTGGCTGAAGTCGGACGCTTAACCGACTGCGCCACCCAGGCGCCCCTATTTTTTAAAATATCTTAAAGGAGTGCAGTAGAGCATTTCAAATTCACACAAATTAGACAAGAAAAAAAACATGAAATGATGAAAAGTTAATGATAAATGTTTTGAAGTGTCAGTTTTTCCTATCCAAAATGCACACTGACTGAAATAAGATTAGCAATGTCAATTTGTCCAAAATGTGGTAAAACTCCTTTGGATACCTAAAAAAAGTTAAGTTTGATTGGTAGTGAGCATTCTATTCACAGTAGTCCCCCTTATCTGTGGTTTCATTTTCCAAGGTTTCAGTTACCCCAGGTCAACCACCACCTGGAAGCAGATGATCCTCCTGATGTAGTCTCGGAGGGTCAATAGTAGCCTAATGCTATGTCACTATGCCTACAGCATTCACCTGACTTCACCTCACCATGTAGGCATTTTATTATCTCACATCAGCACAAGAAGAAAAGGATGAGTAGAGCACAATAAGATATTTTGAGAGAGACCATGTTTACATAACTTTTTTATTACAGTATATTACTTTAATGGTTCTATTTTCTTATAGTTACTGTTGTTGGTCTCTTATTATGCCTAATTTATAAATTAAGCTCTATCATAGGTCTATGCTTATAGGAAAAAACATAGTATATAGAGTTCTGTATTATCTGTGGCAAACCACTAGGGGTCTTGGAAAGTATCCCCCACAGATAAGAGGGGGCTATTGTATTTGTAAATAAGAACTCCCAAAGTTTCTTTTTTTTTTAATTTTTTTAACGTTTATTTATTTTTTTGACAGAGAGAGACAGAACATGAGCGGGGGAGGGGCAGAGAGGGAGGGAAACACAGAATCCAAAGCAGACTCCAAGCTCTGAGCTGTCAACACAGAGCACAATGCGGGGCTCGAACTCACAGACCGCAAGATCATGACCTGAGCCAAGGTCGGACACTCAACAGACTGAGCCACCCAGGCACCCCGTGAACTTCCAAAGTGTCTGAGAATATTCCAAAATAGTTGCTTACCTGTATATTTTATATACTCCTTTCCAATATTCTTTTTCTTTTTTATTTGAGAGAAAGGGGCAGGTAGAGGGGCAGAGGGAGGGAAGCGGGGGGAGAGAGAGAGCGAGAGAGCAAGAGAGAGAGAGAGAGAGAGAGAGAGAGAGAGAGAGAGAGAGAATCCCAAGCAGCCTCCACACTCAGCGCAGAGCCCAACTTGGGGCTCCATCCTACAACCCTGGGATCATGACCTGAGCTGAAATCAAGAATCATATGCTCAACTGACTGAGACACCCAAGTGCCTCCCCCTTTCCAGTACTATTTTCACATTTACTGGGGATTTGTACCAATAACAATAATCCTTACCTACCTCAAAGATTAAGAACTTGGAGGGTATTATGCTAAGTGAAATAAGTCAGTCAGAGAAAGACAGATATCATATGTTTCACTCATATGTGGATCTTGGGAAACTTAACAGAAGACCATGGAGGAAAAGGGGGAAAAAAAGTTACAGAGAGGGAGAGAGGTAAACCATAAGAGACTCCTGGATACTGAGAACGGACTGAAGGTTGATGGGGGGTTGGGGAGAGGGGAAAGTGGGTGATGGGCATTGAGGAGGGCACTTGTTGGGATGAGCACTGGGTGTTGTATAGAAACCAATTTGACAATAAATTATATTAAAAAAAAAAAGAAAATCAATGAGATAACTTCAACCCAGAAAAAAATCACATCATAAACTACAAAGCACTGTACAAATATGTTTACCAAAGAGTTAATAAAGCAAAGGTCAATTTTTCCCCTTGTTCCACCCACAATATTACATATTCTGAAAACAAATCTGAATTAATAATTTACCAAAATGGCTGCTTTCCTCCAGCCACATTTACTGGCAAAATATTCTCCATTTCCTCTAATCAACATAGAGACAGAAAGTTCCACCTTGCAATTTTTAAGTACAATTTCATAGGGCAAATGTTTCCCAAAACTATTTGGGTGTCTCCTCTCTGACCCAGATAAGATTTGCATTTATAGAGAATTCAGAACAGGATGCTCCTAGCTCAATACTTTCACCATTCTAGTATCAAAGAACTCTCATCTCCATTTTCCAATGCAAGGTCTGTGTTTGGAATTCATTTCTGTGGGAGGTCATAGAGTCAAACACTATGACTGAGAAAGGAACTGTTATTCACAATGCAGGCAGTAAGTGTGAGCCCAGATTGCAAGGGCAATCAAATCTCATGCTTCAAGAAAGAAAATGATCATTTGCAAGGTCAGAAAGGAATTTCCTCTTCTCTTTTAATAGGAGATACCAGGCAGCTTGATAAATGAATTGTAGGGAGGGGAAATCTATCTTGGTTCTAAAATACAAAGTATTCATGATACCCCTTTCACCAAAAAGATCGGGGATTAGCTATATAGATGAAATGATCTTCTGTGAAGTCTGTATCTCGTGTTTCCTATGGTTCAACATGATACACACTTAGCTTATTTTTGCCATGTGCCTTGGTAATAACTCCAAACAATTCTGCACTTGATGGTCATAGCAAAATAGTGAAATTTATTTCCATTAATC